>NC_091439.1:61295343-61616646 GCF_964237555.1 Oryctolagus cuniculus
AATGTAATTAAAATATATTTATTTGGGGGCAAAATTTTTGAAATACATGACTCTTTCATAATATATATTTTCCATGAGCTTTTTGAAAACTCTTTTTATTTTAGGAATGTGAAGGAATCCTGAGATAGACAGGGTGAATATTATCTCTTGATTTTTATTCCCCACTCTGAGACACTCTCTACAATGGGAGAGAGTCACTAAAGAGTGAGATTTATAGAAATGCTAGATGTCTGTAAACCACCAAGTTCCATAATGTTTCTTCTGTTCTATTTGTTTCCTGATGTTTGGCAATGGGAATGGGAGCAAGGGTTGATCGCAGCCATGATAAACTATGCCAAAGATTGTTTGTATTTTTTGTGATTAATTTTCCAGCAACACTCTAGGGAAATGAGTGATGATCAAGCCAGTAATTTTTCTCAAATTCTTTTTCTCTCTTCACTCTCAATACCTTGAGAGAAACTTCTTTCTATAGTTTTAGCACCATCTCATTGTACCAGAAAAAATTTTCAATTAGTAAGCTGGATTTGGAATCAGGGTAATTAAAAGGACCTACAATGAAACAAAATATTTGTGTATATCTCTTCTTCAGAAGTAGTTTTGTGAGCTCAAAGGTCAGTGGCTATATCTTCCTTCTGTATCCACAAGGACTATGAACAAGAAAATCAAGAAACATTTTTAATACACAAAATTATAGGCACAATGGCTATTATTGAAATTTACCTCAGTGCTCTTCCTTGGTCAAATGGATAAATAATAATCAAAATAATAATATTATTAATAATAATTACAAGCCAAAATGCAGTCTTCAATCACATATGATAGAATTCAATGTCAAAACTCATGTATGATAAACCTAAGTGTAGCAATCACTTATTTAAAAAAAAAATACTGAAATTGTTCAGTTCTTAATAACAGGATAAATTTCAGGAACAATGACTTATAAACATCAAGTTTTCTGGCTATGTTAAGGAAAGATGGTTCATGAACTCTCTTAGGCAAGAAAAGAAAACAGAAGAGAAACTGATGAGCATTATTAATTTATATATAATTACAAATAAAGGACATGTGCAACATTTAAACAAAGTGCAGATTCTATTCATGGAGTCAGGCTTTTCACACGCTTTAATTTATTATCTGTTAGTTCAGTAACAAGTGGATTATGCCATCCACAATGCTTCTTTAAAACACCCTGATGAAAGAGAGTATGCTCATTGGTGTAGCCATCATTTATTTTAAAGGATTAGCTGATCCAAACAGTACATGATATTGATAGTTAACAAAGTGGAAGCCTATTTTTTAAAAGGTTTATTTATTTATTTATTTGAAAGTGTTACACAGAGAGAGGAGAGGCAGAGAGAGAGAGAGGTCTTCCTTCACTCCCCAGTTGGCCTCAACAGCCAGAACTGTGCCAATCCGAAGCCAGGAGCCAGGAGCTTCTTCCAAGTTTCCCACACGGGTGCAGGAGCCCAGGGACCTGGGCCATCCTCCAATGCTTTCTCAGGCCACAGCAGAAAGCTGGATCAGAAGTGGAGCATCCAGGTCTTGAACCAGTGCCCATATGGGATGCTGGTGCTTCAGGTCACAGCACCAGCCCTAAGTAGAAACCTACTGATTCAATATAATATTGTCTGTCATTCTCCTATTTTCATGCACTAATAATGTATTTTAGAAATCATTAACTTACCAGTTATTGAATAAGTTTTGAACTCTAATAATAATGGTAGACATTGATAGGAACATGGGTGTGAGAAAGATAATAGTTACTGCCTTCAAAATTATGTTAATATGAAAAGTTAGGTTCACCAATGGCTCTAATATAAGTCCATGAACAGCAAAGAGAGACCAAATATGACAATTATCAGTCACTTGGCTTTAAAAGCAATGGTTTTACAACGTGGCTCATTTCAAAGCTTAGTGTCAGATACACCGTATTTTCCATAGTGAGGAGGCTTTTAGTGATAACAGAAACTCTTTTCAAGCAACTTAAGTCACGCTCCTCTGAATCGACTTTTCAAATAAGCCCTGACCTTAGGTTCTGTCGCTGGCCCACTTAGCCCAGTTTTAGCAAAAATCCTGAAAGTCAATCTTTTCAAAAATTAAGGGTGAGAATGAGAGAGGGAGGGGGAAGCAGGGTTTGAGATTGGGCGGCAGGGAGGGTGCCATGGGAAGTATCACTACATCCTTAAGCCTTTACATGTGAAATACATGAAACTTGTAGAACCTAAATAAGTTTTTTTTTTAAAGAAAAAAAGAATTCTATTGAGAAAATTTAATGAAAATCTCCCAGTGCTCAACACCGCAATTACTCACTCCCCTGCATGTTTTGCCTCCCTCATCTACCTTTAACGAGAATCCTGCTGAGTAGCTTTAGCAAGAATCCCCATAACTTGATATTTCTTTAAAATAATTCTTGCATTCACTGACCCTTCCTCTGCTCTTTGGCTATAAATCTCCACCTATCCTTGTTCTATTGGGAATTGAACCCAATTTATTTTTCCTATATCTAAACTTCCATCATTCTAATTTCTCCCGAATAACTTTGCTTACAATCTTTAACAAGTGTCATGAATATTCTTTCTTTAACAGTAGACACTTAAGAGTTTGAACTACCTGATGTTCATTTTCCCCTATTTATGGTGACAGCACTATGGTTTCCCATTGGAAAGTACCTTATCCTACTTCTTATTGGTGTGCTTCATGTATATACAGCATGTTTGGTGTAATCAGAGTCACATAACAAACCAGAGCCAATGAGAGATTTGATTCTGCATATTTTGCATGGAGATATTAGGAAGAGAAAACCTTGCATGATGACATAAACCTGGAGTTTTGAGGAGTCACCGCTTAGACCCTTCCAATATTTATTACACAGAAAGAAGCAGAGTTGATAGACAAAAGTAAGTACTGGCTACATCATATTTGTTGCAGATTTCAATCATTCTTAAGACTTATGATTAAATAAACTATTTATATTCCCCCTTTTAAATATTTATTTTATTTATTTGAAAGGCAGACTGACAGAGAGAGAGGGAGATAGAAAGAGTGAAAGAGATCTTCCCTCTACTGGTTCACTCTCTAAATGGCCAGAACTACCAGGGCTGGGCCATGACAAAGGTAGGAGCCAGAAATTCCATCTGGGTCTTCCATGTGGATTAGCAAGGAGCTGGATCAGAAATGGAACAGTTGAGACTCAAATCTGTGCTCCAATATAGGATATTGTCATTGCAAGCAGTGGCTTAACTCTCTATTCCACAATTTTGGCCCCAACTAAATATACTCCCTTTTGCTTCAGCTACCTTGAATTGAGTTTGTATCACCTTCAAGTTGAGCAATCTTGTCAAAGAGGCTTGTGAGTGTATTTAAGCAGTAGATAGAGCTCGAGAAAAAGAAAGAATTTCAAGGCAAAGGGGAGAGAAGATAAAGAAGGAAATGAAGCTACCACATTGTTTCAGCCCTTAAAATTCAGAATTTGAATTCTACAAACCATATTTTGGAGGGATCATTATACCAATGTTCCTGATTTGCTGGTTCAATGTGTGATGAAGGGAGCAGCTTTCTACTGTAAGCACATAGTACTTGAACAACAGGATGATTGAGTAATTATAATTTCAAGTAAAATCTGGAAATCTAGATACCATGTACAATGTCATTCCTTGTAATTAAGTTACTGTGGGTTCCTGTAGAATTTTCACTATTTAATGTTGCAATTCTATAATAATTAACTGAGATCAATGAAGAGGAAAATAGTGCTAAAAATTAAACCTTCTACTTGCTCTTTAACAATTCGCTGAATGTCAAATTTTAATCTTTTTCTTCTTTTATATAGTTCTAAAATTCATGTGAATAAAATTCATGCTATGCTTAAGAAGACAATTTCTTAGGTAGAAATTGATAGTGATGATTAAATTACTTTGTGTATGATTACCGAGAAAAATGAATCTTCTTGTGAGTTTCAATTAAGCCTGTGGCCTGCTGTGATGTCAATTGTAAACTTCCTATAGCAATCATTTACTAATTTATATATACTAAAATTAACAATCTACGATTTTTACAAAAATTCCATTTATTTGAAAGGCAGTGTTATGGAAAGAGACGGAGAGATCAAGAGAGAGGTCTTCCATCCTTTGGCTGACTCTCCAAATGGCCATAGCGACCAAGGCTGGTCCAGACTAAAGTCAGGAGCCTGGAACTCTATCCAGGTCTGCCATGAGTGGCAGGGCACCAAGCACTTGGGTCCTCCTTGGCTAATATCCCAGGCACATTAACAGTAAACAGGAAGGAGAGTAGAGCAGCCAAGACTCAAACTGGCACTCATATGGGATGCTGGTGTATCATCGGTGGTTTAACCTGCTGTGCTACAATGTCAGCCCAGGAGAGGGAGGCAGGAGAAGGGTTGTAGTATGGGTAGGAGGGAGGGTAATGTGGGAAGAATCACCATGTTCCTAAATTTGCATGTATGAAATACATGAAGTTTGTGTTCCTTAAATAAAATTTTAAAAAATAGTTTTCTTTCAATCTGTATTTTGGAATTTCAATAGAACATTTTAAAGATTTCTATAATGAAAGTTCCTGAAGCTTGAAACAAAATTAGTATTATTTGTTGAATTATCTGAAGTAAAAGTATTGTGAATCTTTGTCTTAGAATGATCTACCTTGACAATTATTTATTGAATGCTTATTATATGCCATCATTGATTCAAGTTCTATGTGCATGGCAGTGAACCTGTCCAGAATAAACAAGCAATAGGAAAAGGCACAAGATAATGTCATGTTGAAAAATTAGAACAGGGTGCTTTGATATAATATCCCATGAAGGTAAATTTCTAAGGTAGTAACATTTAACCTGAGACCAAAATCTATGTTATGCTATGATATGGGTTGAATTATTTTCCTAAAAATTCATATTAAGAACTTAAATAAAATTTTAAAAAAGAGAAAAAATTCATATTAAGGAGACATAATTGAGGCCAGTGTTGTGGCATAGTTGGTTAAGCCACCACCTTTGGAGTTGGCAAACCCATATAGGTGGTAATTCATGTCTTGGTTGCTCTACATCTGACCCAGCTCTCTGCTAATGCGTCTGAAAGCAGCGGAAGATGTTCCAAGTGCTTCGGCCTCTGCCACAAGATTATATATATACAAATATATATATACCCACCCACACACACACATATATATATATAGTATTTTTTTCTATATTTGTTATGTATATGCTTTAATCTTTTTATCAGGCAAAAATTTGGGGGTTGCAAGTAAGAGAATTCTAAAGGAATTTAAATAAATCACTGACGATTTATTCATTGACATAAATACAAAAAACAGAAGGAGAAGTGACCTTGCTATAACTAGGACTCAAATGCCATAAAACCTCTGCCCATCCAACTTGCACCTCTGAATGTGAAATTTTACTAAAACTAATTTTTTCATACGACAAGGAACTTTACTCTAGAAAGCATCTGAATGTGCTCCATAGGACTCCATAGCCAAAGTTAAAGGGATTCTTCCCTACAACATGTGGAAAAGCATAATTTCAAGAATGCAATGATATATACCAGATTGACTTTATCATGTACACATTCTTGATCCAATCGTAAATGAATGATATATGAAGGGCTTAGTCTTAAACACGATAGGCTTACCCTTGCAGTCAGGAAGACAGATCTGTTGCCCAAGGGAGCATTGAAAAGAAAGGGCAGATAAAAGCTACAGTAGCTCCACCCTTCAGCAGATGTAAACAACCTGGACACACTGAAAATTCACTGTCATCTATAGCATATTTAACACACTAGAAAAGACACACAATAGCAAGAATCTTGAAGATAATTGTCAGTAATAATTATTCTAAATTATATCTTGAAAAATGAATTAATTGAAGTTAGAGTTGGGCAAGAATAATATGAGCTGAGTTTCAGAAACTCAAATTTTTCGACTTTGACTATTACAATGAAATAGCTTTTGAATAGTGCAATTATGACAAAGATCTTTTTAAAATAAAAAAAGTTTTTATTAGACTCAAAAAAGTTTGAAAATTTGTCCGAAAGCCAAAACTTAACAAAAGTGGCTGGCATATGACATGACCATTTTATTTTCCAATTTTGTATCATTTTGCAAATTATGTTTTGAGCATCCTGTTCTTTTAGATGACAATACAGGAAAAAGTAACATGATCAGCATAAATAATAGTTGTAAAGTAATTATGATATTTTCCACACAAGAAATAGCATCTGTTAATTGCATTACCTCTCTGATAAGTGTTTAACCTCTAAGTTCAGTGGTATTTGGATTGCCAGGATAGTTAAGTCTGAAATAAATATACAGATCTCATCCTATTATTTCATTAAATTTTCCAAACAATGTCATTTGCTAAGGCAACTAATTATTCATTATTTTTTCCATCATAGCTTATGACATGAAGTATTTTAAAAAATGCATGATATAACATCAGAATACATTTTTTAAAGATTTATTTATTTATTTGAAATGTAGAGTTTCGGGAAGGCAGAGGCAGAGAGTGAGAGCAAGAGAGAGAGAGAGGCCAGCGCCGCAGCTCAACAGGCTAATCCTCCGCCTAGTGGCGCCGTCACACCGGGTTCTAGTCCCGGTCGGGGCGCTGGATTCTGTCCCGGTTGCCCCTCTTCCAGGCCAGCTCTCTGCTATGACCCGGGAGTGCAGTGGAGGATGGCCCAAGTGCTTGGGCCCTGCACCCCATGGGAGACCAGGAGAAGCACCTGGCTCCTGCCTTCGGATCAACCCGATGCGCCGGCCACAGTGCGCCAGCCGCAGCGGCCATTGGAGGGTGAACCAACAGCAAAGGAAGACCTTTCTCTCTGTCTCTCTCTCTCTCTCACACTGTCCACTCTGCCTGTCAAAGAGAGAGAGAGTGATAGAGAGAGAGAGAGCAAGTTTCCATCCGCTGGTTTACTCCCAAATGTCCTTAAAGGCCAGGGTGGGAGGAACCGGAGCCAGGAGCCAGGAGCTTCTTCCAGGTCCCTTCTGTGGGTGCAGGGGTCCAAGGACTTGGACCATCCTCTGCTGCTTTCCCAAAGCATTAGCAGGGAGCTAGATCAGAAAAGGAACAGCTGGGATTCGAAATGACACCCATATGGGATGCTGGCACTCCAGGCAGTGGCTTTACAAGCTACGCCACAGCACTGGTTCCAGAAAACATTTCTGTAGAATACTTATGATCAAGGAATTTATAATGGAGAGGTTTTTTAGTTCACAGTTCTAAAAGTCCAACAGCATGATACTGTTATTTACCTCTTTGATGACTTCTTACAGCTTCAATTCATGGAAGGAAGTAGAAGAACCAGTGGGTGCACACAGAAGAGCACATAGAAGAGATGGCAAATGCCAGAATCATTTTGCAAGAACTCACTGTTAATGGTAACTATCTAGTCCTGAGAGAGCAAGAATTTATTCCCCACAGAAAAGCATTGCTCCCTGCTAATGATTATCCCTATCAAACCCCACCCACCTCTCAACATTGTAAGGTTAGGGACCAACTTTTACATGGATTTTGTTGGGGACAAAGCATAACCTTTATGTGATGACAACATTGATGGCAAAGAATGGTAGATCTGAAGTACAATCACATCACTGACAGAGAACCTGAAGATAATAATCATAGCCCTCTCATTCTACAGACAAAGAACTCTAATCTTCAAAGAAATGATTGTCCAGGAATAATGTCAGAGGACAAACCTAGTAGAGGTTAGAAATAGAACTTGGAACATCCCAATAAGTGCTCGGAACACTTAGCCACAAAATGCCAGCATTCATGCTGATAGATTTTTGTACTTTGTTTTGCTCACAGATGAAAAAAATCTCCCTTAAGAAAAGGGTAATATTATTAAAGTGCGTAAGTATTTTTAAGGATACACAAAACGATTTTGACCTCAGGGCAATAGCATCCACCTGGCAGAATCCCTGACACTTTCCCAGCTTCTTCTCACTCCTCATCTTTTAGTTCTGAGAGTTTACTTACACTTTTCATCACAACTATCTTAGATGTACTCATGAATACTATCTTCTCATCCTGATTTTATTGAGTTTTTCAGAATCTAGCTGATTCTTCTCTCACCAATCATCTCATTCAAATTTATTCACCTAGGTTTTACAAAAACACAAATTGGCCATGCTATTTTTCTACTTAAACAACTTCAATGGTTCTTATTTGCTGTGGGATAAGATTCAAAATCCTTTTTAAGATATATTTAACTTACTTCAGGATTCTACCTAATGTACCTCTCTAAATCTCATCTGGGGTTACTGCCAAGCTAGTTCTCTTCTTGTCAGCAATATGAAACTACCTGTATTACTCTAAATATGCTGTGTGTGTGTGTGTGTGAAATCTCAGAAGGGAGTGAAATAGAAAGTAGAATAAATAATATTTGAAGAATTAATGGCTTAGAATTTTGTAAATATTTTGAAAAAAACATCAACTTACATACACATTTAACTAGTTAACTAAATATTAAGTTAAATGTAAACCGATATGGAGACAAATAATATTTAACTTAAAAAAAATCAAAGCTGCCAGCTCCGTGGCTCAAAAGGCTAATCATCAGCCTGCAGCACCAGCACCCTGGGTTCAAGTCCTGGTTGGGGTGCCAGATTCTGTCCCGGTTGCTCCTCTTCCAATCCAGCTTTCTGCTGTGGCCCAGAAAGGCAATGGAGGATGGCCCAAGTGCTTGCGCCCTGCACCCGCATGGGAGACCAAGAGAAAGTACCTGGCTACTGGCTTTGGATCAACACACTGCGCTGGCCACAATGTGCTGGCCATAGCAGCCACTTGGGGGGTGAACCAACGGAAGGAAGACCTTTCTCTCTGTCTCTCTCTCTCTCTAACTCTGCCTGTCAAAAAAAAATCAAATCTAAAGGAAACTGTTAAAAGAGTATGAAGAAAATGATACATATCCTCCCATAGGACAGCAAAACTAAGAATAACCACAAACTTCTCATTGGAGAAAATTAATAGAGACAAAAATAAAAATACATGCATCAATTGTTAAAAATGATCAATCTCAGTACACAATTGATCATACTGATAGCTCTAAGAGTCAAAGGGATCACATAAATAAGATTAGTGTCTGCTAATACTAACTGATATAATTTAAAAGGGAGAGAACGATCCAACATGTGAAGCAGGATACACAGCAGACTCATAAAATGGCAGATGTCCTAAACAGCACTCTGGACTCAGAATCAGCCCTTAAGGCATTCAGATCTGGCTGAAGAGCCCATGAGAGTATTTTAGGCATGGAAAGTCAAGACACTCTGGAAAAGAAAAAAAAAGGACCTAAATGAAAAATCTCTGCGGGTGAGATCCCAGTAGAAAGAATGGGGCCATCAAAGAAGGAGGTACCTTTCTCTTAAGGGAGGAGAGAACTTCCACTTTGACTTTGAACTTGTCTAAATAAGATCAAAGTCGGTAAACTCAAAAGGCTTCCATAGCCTTGGCAACTCATGACAAGAGCCTAGGGAGATTACTGACACCATAAACAAGAGTGTCAATTTGTTAAGTCAACAACAGGAGTCACTGTGCACTTACTCCTCATGTAGGATCTCTGTCCTTAATGTGTTGTTCAATGTGAATTAATGGTATAACTACTAGTACTCAAACAATATTTTACACTTTATGTTCTGCATGGGTACAAACTGTTGAAATCTTTTCTTAATATATACCAAATTGATCTTCTGTATATAAAGATAATTGAAAATGAATCTTAATGAATGGAATGGGACAGGGAGCGGGAGATGGGAGGGTTGTGGGTGGGAGGGAAGTTATGGCGGGGAGGAAGCCATTATAATCCATAAACTGTACTTTGGAAATGTATATTTACTAAATAAAAGTTTAAAAAAAAATTAAAGGGGCCAACACTGTGGCATAGTGGGTAAAGCCGCTGCCTACAATGAAGTCATCTCATATGGATGCCAGTTTGAGTCTTGACTGCTCTGCTTCTGATCCAGCTCTCTGCTGTGGCCTGGGAAAACAGTAGAAGATGGCCCAAGTCCTTGTGCCCCAGCCCCTGCATGGGAGACCCAGCAGAAGCTCCTGGCTCCTGGCTTCAGTTCAGAGTAGCTCCAGCCATTGTGGCCAACTGGGGAGTGAACCAGCGGATGGAAAACCTCTCTCTCTGTCTCTCTCTGTCTCTCTCTGTCTCTCTCTGTCTTTGATTTTCCTTCTCTCTCTGTGTAACTCTGACTTTCAAATAAGTAAATAAATCTAAAAAACTTCTCCTAAAAATAAAAAAAATCTACATTCAGTGAAAACATCCTTCACAAAGGTAGACAAAACATACATCCCTAATAAATAAGCTAACAGAGCACTTGCCAGAAGATTTTCTGGATCAGGAAATAATGAAAGATATTCTTCATGTTGAAGAAATAACATGCCATATATATAATATATTATTTATATGGGAATAAATGATTTTGCCTAGGAAATTAAGAGCACCAAGAAAAGGATTGTAGAAGAGGAAAGGTTTTTCCCTTCTGTTTTGTAATTTCTAAATACACAATTGGCTGTTTAAAGCAAATACAATCGGAATGTAATATTGTTCATTAGAGGAAGACAAAAAACAAAAATGGAAAAAAAAAGAAAGCTAGATTTAAAAAAAAAAAAACCCTTATGAATGATAAGTATAAAATCAGGCATCAAAACTGAATGTAATTATTCTAAATTAAAGGTGGAGATTTTCTCTCTTTATAAAAAAGTAAATCACAACTATATGCTACTTATAGGACTTATAATTAGCTATAAAAGCAGTAGTATAGTTAGTGATATGCAATACAAGTGTTAATATTAAGAAACCTGTAGGAGATGTATTAATATCAGGTGAACTGTCTACCATGACAAATATTCTAACATAATTTAACAGAGACTTGAGGTATTTCATAATGATGAAAAGGTCATTTAACCAAAAATACATTTATCTTTTTTTTACCAAGTACTCTCATTATTTTTGTAATTTTTTTAAAACTATTTCATTTATTTCAGAGAGAGAGAACTCCCATTTTCTGGCCCACTGCACAAATGCCTCTAAAACAGCCAGGGATGAGGTAGATCAAGGCCAGGAGCCAGGAATCCGATCTATGCCTCCCACACAGGTGGGAGGGACTCAACCATGTGAGCCATCAACCACTACTTCACAGAATATCCAAGAGCTGGAAGCTGGAATCTGGAGCAGAGCTTGGACTAGTACCAAAGCACTCTAATAAGGGATACAGGCAGCCCAAGCAACATCTTAACCATTCTATGAAATACTTTCCTCCACACGTGATTTCTACTGGCAATAACAAATTCAATTAAAGTAGTTTTATAGTATATAATCTAATATACATATTATATAATCCCTATCTACATATGTTATGTTATAGAGATTTAGGGAAATAGAATAGAAAGATCAGAAATAAATCTTCATTTATATGATCAATTAATTTTTATCAATGGTGCTAAGGCAATAAATATGGAATAAGCAAATATTTTTACCAACTGAAGCTAGAAAAACTGGGGCAGGTGCTACGGCCTAGTAGGTTAAGCCTCTTCCTGCAACACCAGCATCCCATATGGAAATCATTTTGAGTCCTGGGTGCTCCACTTCCAATCCAGCTCCCTGCTAATGCACCTGGGAAAGCAGCAGAAGATGGCTCAAGTGCTTTTGTTCCCCTCTCCCAAGTAGGAGACCAAGATGAAGCTCCTGGCTCCTGACTTCCGACTGGCCCAGCTTCACCCATCACAGCCATCTGGGGAGTGAACCAGCAGATGGAAGAATCTTTGTCTCTCCATCTCTCTTTCTGTAACTATGACTTTCAAATAAAATAAATAAATCTTTAAAATATATACATGGCTGAACTATTAATTTTTGAAAACTTTACCACATGATAGAAACTACTTCATTGTTTGTGGTGTGGTCTATCCTATCAGCTTAAGTGTAGTTGGTTGGACTATGTCTGAAGGAGTTACAATTACCTGGTCTCCCAGCTAGCTAGGATTCACATGTTGTGCAACCAATTGTTTATCTGATTAACTATTTTTGAACTTTTTCTTCTTTTTCTTATAGTTTCTGTTTGTAAATTTGCACTCTAATTGCTCTACTTTTGACCTAAGTTTAAACAGACTTGGTCAGTAATTTCTGTGATCCTAACAGGAAAATTTTGTTAATTGTGGAGTGGCCAAGTTGATTTTGGAAGACTGGATGTCAGTCCAGTGGAGAAGTAGTAACCTCAGAAGTTGTTTTGAAAACATATGCTTCCAACAGCAGCTTTGTACAGCAGAGATACAATAACTTAATTATGTTAATTGAAATATTCTAATGAATTCATAGACTTGAGTCCTGTGGGATGAATCTTACATGCCCTACAAGAGAAGAAGGGTTAAGCCTGTGATTACCAAGTAAATGGAAAGTCTGTCATTGTAAAAATTAGAAGAAAAATCAGAGAAGGAGAGTGGAGGGTAGAAATGAGAGAGGGAGAGTAAGGTGGGAAGTATCATAATGCTCTTAAAACTGTTGAGAAATTTGTTACCTTATATAAATAAAACATTATTTCAAGAAAAAGAGAAGAAGGAAACAAAAGAAATGGCCAAACATGTTCTTTTATATTTGCTATCAGCAGTGCTGAATGATCTTAAACTATAATTTCTGGGGCCGGCATCGTGGCTCACTTGGTTAATCCTCTGCCTGTGGCGCCAGCATCCCATATGGGCTTCTGGTTCTAATCCCAGCTGCTCCTCTTCCAGTCCAGCTCTCTGCTGTGGCCAGGGAGGGCAGTGGAGGATGGCCCAGGTGTTTGGGCCCCTGCTCCCTCATGGGAGACTAGGAGGAAGCACCTGGCTCCTGGCTTCAGATTGGCTCAGCACCAGAAGTAGTGGCCATTTTGGGGGTGAACCAATGGAAGGAAGACCTTTCTCTCTGTCTCTCACTGTCTATAACTCTACCTGTCAAAAAAAATTAAAATTAAAAAACTGTAGTTTCTGATGTTATAGAAAGATAAGCACTTATAGTGACAGTTGAAGGAGACATACATAGATTTAAATAATAGTACACTGTCACCAGCACCACCACAACCACCCAACCAGACGTTTTATTAAGTAGAATTTGTTTGAGTTAAGAAACTGATTCTGAGGTGTCTACAGTAGGAGGACGCCAAACTGTGAATATGTGTCTTAATATGGCAGAGAAATTTGGAAAGAGAAAAGTAACAATGTTTAAAATAGAAGCAATAATGATACCAAACAAATTATCTAAATTTCTATTGATAAAGTGACACTAAGAAAATATGAACGATAGAGCTATATATTCATACAGCATTGTACATTATTAAACAATTCAATTGGATGAATTCAAAACAGTGTTTCTTGGGATAGATTTTAATGATTTCAGATGCAAAAAGCTATTTCAACTACATTTTTTGGAAACATAGGTCTAAAATCCCTGACATTTGTACTGCCAGATAAGAAGATTCACTACTACTGTTACCTTAACCATCTGCACATAGTATAGCCATATGTCATCCATATTTGGGTAGGTAGAGATAAAGCATGATAAAAGTATTTTGTTAATTAGAAGTGATAATTAAAGAGTTAGGTCTCTGAAGCTAGAGCGAGCAGACAGGCATGCATATAAAGGGGACAAAATATGACCTGAAGCATACAAAGGGTATGCAGAATGAATATGTAAGCAGATCAGTAATTATACCTTCAATTAAAGCTATCAATACTTCATTTGCAAACAGGACTGGAATCTGTTATTACCAAAACTTTTCAAGAATTTTGATAAGATTGTACTGTACCTGTAAGATACCAAGTTAGCTGGCCACAGATTCATGGATGCTATCAGAAGACAGGAAACTACCAGATCAAGGACAAAGGCCACAATAACCCATTAAATAGCCAGCAGCATGAGTTTCATATTTGTTTCCTGTTCTCTTGCCCTCAATACCCAAAGGGGTAATACACAACAGCTCATTAGACTCTCATGCACTCCATAAATTTGTGTCACAACTGAGAAATTCCAAATTTATGAAACTCAGTCACTCCTAACAGTCTGAAAAACATCTGCCTGATCTTTATTCAAAAAAGAGACGTGATTTTTATTATACCAAGTGGATAACAAATCCTGCCCTCTGCTCCAGAGAGAAAGAAAACAAACCCTTTATTCTGGTCTACCTTCTGCACTTACTATAGAAACTTTCTTGAAAAAATAGTCTTAAGATGTCCAGATTAGTGAAAAATTCATATCTCTCAACAACTGGTACATGTATAAAAACATATACAAATGACCTGACAATATTATAATTTATTTTGTTCTGTGTAAATATATACAAAAATCTATGTGACATTTTCATTACTATATAGATTATTTTCAAAATACTAGATTGGCAATATTCATAAAGTACTTCTAGGTATATATTCATAACAAAACATTGTGGGGGCCGGTGCTGTGGCATGGCAGGTTAACGCCCTGACATGAAGCAGCAGCATCCCATATGGGCACAAGTTCAAGACCTGGCTGCTCTCTGCTATGGCCTGGGAAAGCAGTGGAAGATGGCCCAAGTCCTTGGGCCCCTGCATCTGCGTGGAACACCTGGAAAAAGCTCCTGGCTCCTGGCTTCAGATCGGCACAGCTCCGGTGGATGCGGCCAATTGGTTGGCCAATGCAGCCAATTGGGGAGTGAACCATTGGATGGAAAACCTCTCTCTCTCTCTCTTTTCTCTCTGTGTAACTCTGACTTTCAAATAAATAAATACATCTTTAAAAAAAAACATTGTGAGACATATATTTTCTTGGGACTTCTCACTACTTGGTAATAGCTGAAGAAACAGTCTACATTTACAACAAATACTCTATAAAGACACATTAAGAATGAAGAACAATTGTCATTGTAGGCCTCAATGTGGATTACTCCAGTATCAAGTATGGTATCTTGGATTATGATAATAAGAAATCCTATAAAGTGCAAACAAGAGGAAACAGTTTGTCTCAAAGTTTTAAGATTGAGAACTGGAGAACTGGATGCTGAAAAAAAGGCATGTTTCAGTAAACACTCATATTCATTCATTCAATAAATTTTTATTAATGTGTGCTAGACAAGTATATGGATTCTAGATACAAAATAAAGTTAGACAATCCTTGTTGTCATGAATTAAGCAAGTTTGAGAAAGAATACAGAGAATATATAAATAAGCTAATAAATAACAACTTGTAAAAGTATTAATCTTTAAAGTTCATGGAGGACTGGAGCCGGTGCTATTGGCAGAGCTGTTACAGCCACCACCTGCAATGCCTGCATCCCATATGGGCGACGGTTCAAGACCCAGCTGTTCCACTTTCAGTCTAGCTCTCTGCTGTGGCCTGCGGAAGCAGTAGAAGATGGCCCAAGGTCTTGGGCCCCTGCACCCATGTGGGAGATCTGGAGGAATCTCCTGGCTCCTGGCTTCAGATCAGCACAGCTCCGGCCTTTGGGACCATCTGGGGAGTGAATTGATGGATGGAAGACCTCTCTGTCTGCCTCTCCTTCATTCTGTGTAACTTTTATTTTCAAATAAATAAATAAATCTTAAAAAAAATAAAGTTAATGGGGGATAATAGAATAGCAATTAGCTAGGTTGCATTTTGTTTTTTTTTTTGTTGTTGTTGTTGTTGTTCTATGCATTTTATTTTTTTATTATTTTATTTAGAAATATAAATTTCCAAAGTACAGTTTATGGATTACAATGGCTTCCCCCCCCCATAATTTCCCTCCCACTCACACCCCTCCCATCTCCCACTCCCTCTCCCATTCCATTCACATCAAGATTCATTTTCAATTATCTTTATATACAGATGATTGATTCAGTATATATTAAGTAAATATTTAATCAGTTTGCACCCACATAGAAACACAAAGTGTAAAAATACTGTTTCAGTACTAGTTATAGCATTACTTCACATTAGACAACACATTAAGGACAGATCCCACATGAGAAGTAAGTACACAGTGACTACTGTTGTTGACTTAACAATTTGACGCTTTTGTTTATGGCGTCAGTAATCTCCCTAGGCTCTAGTCATGAGTTGCCACGGCTATGGAAGCCTTTTGAGTTCGCTGACTTTGATCTTATTCCAACAGGGTCATAGTCAAAGTGGAAGTTCTCTCCTCCCTTCAGAGAAAGGTACCTCCTTCTTTGATGGCCCCGTTCTTTCCACTGGGATCTCACTCACAGAGATCTTTCATTTAGGTTTGTGGGTGTTGTTTTTTTTTTTTTTTTTTTTTTTTTTTTTGCCAGAGTGTCTTGGCTTTCCATGCCTAAAATACTCTCATGGGTTCTTCAGCCAGATCCGAATGCCTTAAAGGCTGATTCTGAGGCCAGAGTGCTGTTTTGTACATCTGCCATTCTATGAGTCTGCTGTGTATCCTGCTTCACATGTTGGATCGTTCTCTCCCTTTTTGATTCTATCAGTTAGTATTAGCAGACACTAGTCTTGTTTGTGTGATCCCTTTGACTCTTGGACCTATCAGTGTGATCAATTGTGAACTGAAGTTGATCACTTGGACTAATGAGATGGCATTGGTCCATGCCACCTTGGTGGGATTGTATTGTAATCCCCTGGCACGTTTCTAACTCCACCATTTGGGACAAGTCCGATTGAGCATGTCCCAAATTGTACATCTTCTCCCTCTCTTATTCCCACTTTTATATTTAACAGGGATCACTTTTCCATTAAAATTTAAACATCTAAGAATAAGTGTTTGTTAATTACAGGGTTCAACCAATAGTACTAGAACAAAAAAATACTAAAATGGATAAAGTATTACATTGTACACCAACAGTCAGGACAAGTTGTTACAATTATCTAGATGGCAAGACTTGAAATATAGAGAAATTCAATTATGAGAGGATCTGGGAAAGAACTTTCTGGTAAAACTATAATACTCTGAAATTCATGATGTGGAATAATCTAGAACATACAAGAATGGCAGGAAGGTTGGAGAGAAGTAGAGGCAAAGAATGATGGAGAATAAGAAAACACTGAAGTGTCAACTTATTTAGGATTTTTTCAGGTTATTATAAGGATCTCATTCTAATGGACATGAATTTTTTCTAAAACCCTTTTCCATCTGTTATATGCAGAACTCCTCTTCTTACGGAACTCAACTTCTTTTCTCAAGTTAAGGAAAATGCATCTGACTCAGAACTGCAGAAATGGGGTCTCATCACCAAGCCAGGATGATTGGTGGAGGATGGTCAGATTCTTTAAAGTAGGTAGGTCAGGGGCATTCTGAACTTCTTTTACATAATTATTATAATAAAAGACTTATTGTATTATATATGAAGAGTAAAACAATCATCAAAATGCATATCCAAGACAGAAAAAAGGCTCAGATAATATTCAAGACTTAGGGTCCATTCATATTTTATTTCAGGAAACCACAGAGTTGCATACACCAAAGAACTCACTATTTTGATCAGTTGGCTTGGTTTGAGTTTAGCAACTTGCAGCTGAAAAAAAAAAGAATACATGTCTAATATGTCCCTAAATACCTATCCAGCCCTAAAATAGCTTTTTCACTGTCACTTGAGGTTTAGAATAATCTGAGAAGTCCTCAGAAGTTCTCCATTTGCTATAGTTGGCTTACACAAAATACAGCTTCAATATTGAAGCCAGAGCAGCTTTGAATTCTTAGTTTTAGTTGTGGATTCTGCAGGTATTACAGAGTACAAAGAGACTCCTCTTCCTCAATGCAATGCACATTCATGTTAAATAAATGCCAAAGTTGACCTTGGCTTCTGAAAGTTCCACTGTTGAGAGAGATATATATTTTAAATCATTGACATTCAAATTTCTTAGTTAAAATCTGCTGCAAGAATGGGTACACTAAAGCATCTTCTCTTGTCATATGCGTAACATTTTACACTGTTGAAATGTTAGTCCATTGTTCTTGCCTCATTAAACCCTTATAGTGAATTGTTTACCAAAATATTTTCTTTCCTTAATACATAGCCTTAAACATAATTATCTCAGCCAATATCGTCATATGTAGATTTCATAATATACCCATAACTGCCTTTCATAAAATTATTCTCATCCCTTCTAATTATCACTGTTGTATATTCCAATAAAACCAATTCAAAACTTAGTGTAATCATTCAAATTCCATAACTAAAATACTTTGACAAATTCTCATCTGTTATAAATCCAAAACTCCTAAGCATTCTCTATGAGGAGCTGTATTATCTATCTCTCGCCCCGATTCCATGCACATCACAAACAACTCTCCCCTCCCATAAGTTTCTTTTTGCACATTCTTTCCACTTACTATAATCCAAAAACCTGTTCTGAATTTATAGTTGAAATTATAGCGTCATTTTTTGTTATTTCTTACTCCTCTCTACTCCCAGTAATCATGTCCCTTTCTTCCAAATTCAAGCATTTATAATGCCAAACAGGTTCTTTTTTATTTTTTGTTTTACTTTTCAGATTGAGCTATGATAAAGAGTGTGGTTTTATTAGTAGAGAAGGGCAGATTTAGAATTAAGGTTTGAAAGACTTTTTTCCCAATAGATATGATATGTTTTTTTTTAATAACAAGAGGGTGTCCATAATTACAATTGCCTCTAATATGTATCCCAGGGTGAGTGACATATGGCACACTGGATCATGGTCCCATCCTCAAATAACATTTTGTGAGGAAAGGGTGAAATATTTTGACAACCACTGATAGATGCCATTCACTCTCTCTTGAGATAACTTTTTATTATAATGTCCATCACATTTTCTATATTGAGCCTATGAATTTTATTAAGAATCATCCTAAGTCCTTCAGTGGATTGGTCATGACTCATAAAAAGCATTTTGTAATACTTAATATATATTTTGGTGTATAGCTGTGATAAAGTTGAGTGCAAAGAAAAATTATCTCCAGGATTTACTAAGTGATAATAAGAAGCCTCTGGCTACTGCTACAAAAAATATGATTTTCCTGAAGTAGCCTGGGAGGGAAAATGTCAGAATTTTATTATAGACAAGGAAAGAAATTAGTCTCCTTTCTACATTCCTTAAGGAATAGCCCAAAGTTACCACATCCCTTTTGGACAGCTCACTTTTTCTATAGCTATTAGTTCAAACCTTACCCTCATCTTCTTTCTGCATAATTCTACTACATGAAAACCCAAGTTTTCATACTTTAAATTCCATAGTCATTAGAGCAGAAAAATTGTCAACAGGAAATCTAGCCCCGGCATCCATTTGTGAAAAAAATCTCAGGTAATGTTGCTATACACAATGAAATTCCAGAGGCAAGCCTATGGAAATTGCCTGATGGATGGCCCAAATCCATTTTTTAGTTTGAATAATTTCTTAACATTGATTCATAATTAATTCCATTCTCAGAGCCAAAAACAATGCATCCATCTCAGTTACAATACTTACTATAATGCAATTTTTATGCATTTGGCAGGAACAAATCAACTTAGAAAATAGGAAGAAAATATTATTTCTTTGCCTTTTCTAAAATACAGAATTACTTCTCTCTCCTCTTACTATATATAAATGTATATAAATAACTATTTGTATGTTTACATTTATATATTCATAACTACACTCTTATTTGCTGAAAGTCAGTGGATAGGGGCTGGCATTGTGGTGCAACTGGCTAAGTCCCCTCTTATGACAGCAGCATCCCATATAGGACAGAGTGCCAGTCTGAGTACTCACTGCACTATTTATGATCCACCTTCTTGCTATTGCACGTTAGAGGCAGCCCATGATGATCCAAATATCTGGGCCTGTGTCACCCTTGTGGGAAACCTAGATGAAGTTCCTGGCTTCAGCCTGATCTAGCTCTGGCTATTGCAGTCATTTGGTGGGGGTGGGTTTGAAACTGTGGATGGAAGCACTCTCTGTCTCTCTCTTTCTCTCCTCTGCCCTCTCTGATGCTTTGCCTTTCAAATAAATAAATGTTTAAGATATTTTGAGAAAAATATCATTGATAAATACAAGTATAGATTTAGAAGTGAGTAGAAATGATGGAAGGGAATGAGAAGGATAGGAAAAAGAAAAAAAAAGAAAGATTTTAACAATGTAAACCTATGATTTCCATGTTAGATCCATAAGGATGCTATCTGTAAAAATTCTTTAACCTCATACATGTGGTAACTCATATTTAGTTAGTCCTGTTCTCTGTGCTAAAGGATAAAGGAAGAAAAAAAGATAAAATAAGAGAGAACAACTTAATCCTATTCCTGTGTGATGAAGTTATTCTACCCTTTTTCTATGAGTCATTAAATATTTTAAAAATATTCTTATTTAGTAAATATTTATCTTCTGATACACATGGATGTTAACTAACATCTTACTATTGAGAATACAGCATTGGAAAGGTAATATCTGTTAGGGGACTTTTTTACAGAATTCTGAGATTTTTTTAAAAACGCTAACCACCTATTTTCCCCAGAAGTCTACATATCATACTCCACTCTTGGAAATGGAAATAGTTTATGTTTGAAAAAATGTCAGACGCATCTTCTGCTGGATTTAAAAGCTGTCTTCATGGTCATGTGAAAGAGGATTAGGAGAGCTGTGGGAAAAAGCAGGTCTGGAATGTGCTTCAAAAGCTGCAACTGTGAGAGATGAGTCACGGCTGTGGGGTGAGGCAAGCTGGGACAAGGCAAGTGTTGTGCAGGCATGGCTCAACCCCGAAGGATTTGCAAAACAGAAAGTGAACAAAATAAATCTGTTGCTACAGAATCCAGATATTTCAGGGTTAAATAAGAAAAAAATCATTAATGTGTTTTTTCAGCTTTATTAGAAAAATGATACAGAAATCTGTATTTCATAAGTGATTGTAGATTTTTTTGCCTTTAAAAATCATAATTGTCTTAATGACAAATACATCATTGAGCATTTATCTATGCAGTGAGACCTCAATTATGAGTAGCATCACGTGAAAACAGTAGAAATCCCTGACAAAATTTGCAGTATAAGTCTATTGATTTACTTTAAATTATTTTATTTTTAATATGTTGGATTAGCACAAAATGCCAGTACATGTTATGGGCACAATGCAATATTTCAACGCACATATACAGCATCAATCAATAAAACAATAACACCAAGCAACCAGACTTTCTATTCCCTTCCCTTTCTTTTATGTATTTATTTCAGTTCAAATTAAATGAAATAATTAATATGCCATAAGCAGAGTCTATTCAGTAAATTGATTACTTGCTTTTCCCCAAACACGTTCCAGGATTCTTTCCAGAAAAAGTAGGCAGAAGAATCAGGGCTGTAGCTATGATTTGTCTCCATCGCTCCCTTGTGCTGTCCCCACTGTCAATTGTATCTTGGGAATTAGAGGAAAAAATGAGAAGCAAGGATTTTCCTCTGAGACTCCTGGTCCTCTAGTGCCATCTATTGCTGCCTTCATTTCTGACTTCCATGGTCAATTTTTATTAAAGGCTAAGTAATTCAGGGCTTTTTATTTCAAACGATTAAGTAAAATATTAAGCATATGGGAAGTTGAAATCTCATTTCATGTGGTGTAATGTTTAGCACTTCTTTTCTGCTATGTAGAATGAAGGAAATAATGGTCATGTATAATACAGTTTTGTAGTGGAGCAAAAGCAAGATAAACTCAATGTTACCTGATTTTGTTTTGTTGGTTTTCTGAAATTCCTTCCTATTTTGTCTAGTTATCAGAATAGTTGTCTCAATCACTAACCTAATAGAATCTTTGAATATTTAATATTTTCAGACATATTAAACCTATCTATATTATAATATTGATGGGGAAATCATGGAAATATAGTTTATTATTTTCCAAATGAAATTGTAACTTTACCTGATATTATTTTAAATTTGTTGCATATGGTTTCCTCTTCCCTTTCCTGCATGTGCAAATTTGTTAACGCTAGATTTTTGTGGAAATGAGCAAAAGAAAATGTGGAAATTAACAATCATCTGATGCTTTTGATTTTTGTAGGTGCTAATTCTGTTGAGCAATAAAGCCCAACCCACCATAATGCTACATTATTTTCTATTCCAAATTGTAAAGATAATTTTTACTTACAGAGTTTTAGACATCACTGACTTACGCATCCAAAGTCTAGTTTCTAAGAACAGAATGTTTACACTTCAGGTTGGTTTGCTAGTTAAATGTTAAAACAAGCAAGGTTCCCATGTTCAAAAGATATTTTGCTGAAGTTGTAATTCTGACTCTTATTTGGCAATGTTTCGACAGCATATTCTCATCATGTCAAAATTGGCTATGAGTCCTGCCTAGTGATCAAAAACTGAAAAAAAAAAAAAAAAAAAAAAAAAAACCTGAGGTATCCATGACTAGTAGAAGAATGAGAGAAATAAAAGGTGTCTTTATTTTCTTAGTATGTATTATCTCATAGGCAACACTTTTGTTTCTATGTATATCTGTTGTGCTTTATTAAGTTCAAGTGAGAGAAGTGAATTTAAGATTAAAAACTACAAGAAAAGAACACACAAGAGATCATCAAGAAGCTCATGGGGCAAAGTGCTTTATGAAAAAACAATCCATAGATTTCTGGTTTTTTCCACCAAAATAAGCTAATCTATTAATTTCATTTTTCCACAAACTCTTTGAAGTGCCTTCATACATAGCAAATAGAATGAACAACTCATTAGCCACCAGTAGGGAGTGTGCACTTAAACCAATGGTGAAAGTGTTCACATCCAACATCAAAGTTCTTAGGTTAAGTTCCTGGCTCCAGATCCTGACTGTAGCTTATGGGCCATGAAGGTAGTCATGATGGATCAAGTGGATGAGCTCCTGCCACCCAGGTGGAAGTCTAGGATTGAATTCAAGGCTCCTGGCTCTAGACCAACCCAGTCCTGGCCATTCTGGGCATTCAGGGACTGGAATATTAGATAGGAGCATTTTCTCTTTCCTTCTGTCTCTCTTCTCCTCTCCCTCTCTCCCTTTCCCTACCTACTTTCATTTTTCCCCTTCTTAAATACATTAAAACCATAATTTTTAAAAACTTTACATATCATTAGTGCAGAGGCTGACACCGTGGAATAGTGGGTAAAGCTACCACTTGTGACACCAACATACCATATTCGAATTCTGGTTCAACCACATGCTAATATGCCTGGGAAAGCAGTGGGAAGACGGCCTAGGTGCTTAGAGCCCTGCCACCCCCTGAGGATACCTGGACACAGTGCCAGGCTCCTGGCTTCAGCCTAGCACCAGACTTTGTGGCCATGTGAGCAGTGGAACAATTGATGGATGGTATCTCTCTCTCTCTCTCTCTCTCTCTCTCTCTCTCTCATCATTTTGCCTTTCAAATAAATAATAAATAAGTCTTTAAATTTAATAAGAAATATATTCTTATTTTAAAACAATTGATTAATGTAGGGTAACCTTCCCTCCTTTAGCATTCTATATTTCTTCTTTTTTTCTTTTGAGTTAATTGAAAGAAAATATTGCATTTTCCTCATAATCCAATATTTGAATTGTTTTCCTATCCTAAGAATAAAAGCGTTAAAACACCACCTTTTATACTGTGCCTAGGAGAAGTATTAACAAAATAAAAATAATTGGAAATTGTTTAGAAGTAATGGGTATCCATCATATTGTTGTGGCAAGGGATAAGATGGAGAAAAGTGTATATAATTTCACTAAATATCTCTGCTTGCAAAGAAAAACTAAATAGACTATAATGAGAAAGCAGCTGGAAGTAGCATTATTTGATCAACAGTTTCATTATAAAGCCAGAAGAGGGCATTCGTTTCCTACAAATAGAATAAGCAATTATTTCTTTAAATACATGAAAACAAGGGATTCATCCTGTAATGGATCACTTTCACAGAATTTTCTGACATATTTTAATGACAAACGAATAGTTAATAATATTTTATATCACCAAAAATGAAAATGTGCAGCAATTTGTGTACTTTAGCAGTTTGAGGCATCAAGGTGATTTTTTTGAAGATTTATTTTATGGATTTGAAAGGCAGGGTTACAGAGAAAGAGAGAGAAGCAGAGACAGAGAGAAATCTTCCACCTGCTGTTTCACTCCCCAATTGTCCACAGTGGCTGGGGTTGGGCCAGGCTGAAGCCAGGAGGCTGGAGATTCTTGCAGGTCTCCCATGTGGGTGCAGGGGTCCAAGGACTTGGATCTGAGGTCATTGTCAGCTGCTTTCACAGGCACTTTAGCAGGGAGCTGGACTGGAAGTGAAGCAACTTAGACTCCCACCTGCAAGCATATGGAATGCAGGTGCTGCAGGCCTTAAGCCGCTATGCCATAACACTGCTCCAATTAAGATGATTTTTAAAAATTATTACTGACATTTGCCATGGTTTCATATTTAAATGATAGAAGACTGTTATAATGTCCATGTATTTGTTTGTTTTACTTGTCTGATTAGGAACAAAAAAAATGTTATGGCTATTTTCCCAAATTAATTACCATAGTTAATATTTCAGGTAAATAATTTGAGACAATCTCCAGGAAATTATCTCACTCTTCCTCCCTCTATCTCAGTAGTGATGATGTAGATATAAATATGCACTTATGATATTAAGAATATACTTAGACTTAAATATATGCATATGTTTATACATATATGATTGGGCATTAAATTAATTTTCATGACTTAAAATCATCCAAAACTTTGAAAAATGAAATAGATGGAGTAAATGGAAATATAAACAGAAAAATATGCCAGGAAA
Source organism: Oryctolagus cuniculus (assembly GCF_964237555.1). Classification (NCBI taxonomy): domain Eukaryota; kingdom Metazoa; phylum Chordata; class Mammalia; order Lagomorpha; family Leporidae; genus Oryctolagus; species Oryctolagus cuniculus. The sequence goes on from NC_091439.1 coordinate 61,320,034, forward strand.
CAAATGGAACATTCAAGCTGGAATATCAAAAGTGTAGATTTATAAATATAGTCCGATTAAAATGAGTGAGTGTACGAAATGAAACCAACTGAGATGTTGCGGGAAGCCTGGACACCTGGGAATCTGCAGCAGTCATTGATAGGAGGAAGTAGTCTTCAAAAGGAGCCACTTGCAGGAGACTTGATAGCTAAAGGGGGACACATGAGGAATAGAATAAATACCCTAGTTCACTTTCCTTCCTCTCTCATTTTTCTTGGGATTCTCAACATTAGCCTTACTCAAGTGTTGATTTCCTTCTTTCTTTTTTTAAAAATAGGCATTATGCTCCCAGAGTTGGGAGCAGAATGGAGGATAGCTCTTGATGAACAAATGGAAGAACCTGACACAATATTGTTATTAAACTCCTGCAATTTGACAGGAATATCATTAGTTTATATTAATTTTGCCTTAATGCTGAAAACAAACATTTAAGGTGTAATGTCATTGTATTTTTTTCAAAGTGAAAACTGTTACTTAAATATATTATCTGTTTTGATTGGGGTCATATAAATAAATGGCAGAAAAGGAATTGGATTTTATTATATTTTTTATTTATCTTAATTTCATTTGGAAAGCAAAAGGCAGTAACAGAGAGACAGACAGACCTACAGACATAGAAAGAGAAAGAGAGCTTCTATTCACTGGTCATACCCCAAATGCCCACAACAACCCAAGCTATAAGAGGTTGAATCCGGGGCCCAGAACTCCATAGACATTTTCCAGATGGTACCAGGGATTCAACTACTAGGACCATACCCTGCTGCCCCACAGTGTGAACATTAGTGTGAAGTGGCATGGCCAGAACTCTTAACTAGGCATTCAGGCAAGGGACACAAGCCTCCAAGCAGCCATTTTCAATTTCATCTTTGTGGCACAAAAACTTGGAATTGGGTTCTTTTGTATAAATTCAAACTCAATTGTTGACTAATTGTGTGAACTTGAACAAATCCCCTAACTATTGATAGCTGACATCTTCCTGTGTACAATGCAGTCATTATTTATGCATTATGGATTTTTATGAAAATTAATCATATTTATGTGATTAAAATGGTAGAAAAGCCAGGTAATAGTTACGATCTATAGTTGAATCAAATGCAAAATGCTGCAACAGGCGCTGTGGTGCAGTAGATTAATCCTGGGTCTGAGGCACCAGCATTCTATATGGGCGCTGGTTCTAGTCCCGGCTGTTCCTCTTCCAATCCAGCTATCTGCTATGGCCTGGGAAAGCAGTGGAAGATGGCCCTAGTCCTTGGGCCTCTTCACCCATGAGGGAGACCCAGAAGAAGCTCCTGGCTCCTGGCTTTGGACTGGCGCAGCTCTGGCAGTTGTGGCCTTTTGGGGAGTGAACCAGCAGATGGAAGACCTTTTTCTCTGTCTCTCCCTCTCACTGTCTGTAACTTTGCATCTCAAATAAATAAATAAATAAAATCTTTAAAAAATGCAAAATACTATGAATTCATCCAATTTCAACCAAAAAATAAATATAAATTCTTATCATGAGGATATATTTGGCAACTGGGAACACATAGTGTATTGATAGGAAAATAACAACAGACTTTTTTTAAAAGACTTAATTCATTTGTTTGAAAGTCAGAGTTACAGAGCGGCAGAGGCAAGAGAGAGAGAGAAGTCTTCCATCCACGGGTTCACTCCTTAAATGGCCACAATGGCCAGAACTGGGCTGCTCCAAAGCTGGGAGCCAGGAGCTTCCTAAAGGTCTCCCACATGGGGGCAGTGGCCCAGTAACTTGGGCCATCTTCTACTGCTTTCCCAGGCCATAGCAGAGAGCTGGATTGGAAGTGGAGCATCCAGGACTCGAACCAGAGCCCATATGGGATGCTGGCATTGTAAGTGGCAGCTTTACCCACTATGTGACAGCACTGGCCCCAACAACAGACATGTTAATGAGGCTAAATCTTCTAATTCTAAATGGGCTTTCGGAAACACTTTGATTCATATTATCAACACATATTTCTTATAAACAGTGAGTACATCCCAAATAAGCATTAATTTTATTATTTTTATTTAATAGATCATTAAGACCATAAAACTCATGAGAACACTATTATTATGTAAAAAAATAAGTCATTCTGTAATCTCTGAGAAAAGTGAAAAACAATGTAAGTCTAACAGTTGCCCCTGCCATTTGGCCATATAGAACCAAGTTTACAGGAACAAAGAGTGAGCAAAGAAATAAATCAGGTGGTGGGCTCGCTGAACTGTTTCTAGAGTTTCTATCCTGTTCTGTGGTCTACATTTCTGTACTTGTGCCATTATCAGGCTGTTTTGATTATAACTGCCTTGTACTAAGGCATGCAATATGGTATTGTGATGCCTCCTGATTCACTGTAGTTGTTTAAGATTGCTTTAAGTTCTTCCATATGAATTTTATCATCATTTTTTCTAGATCTGAGAAGAATGCCAATGATATTTTGATTGTAATTGCATTGAATCTGTAAATTGCTTTTGATAGTATGAAAATTTTGATCATATTAACTTCTCCAATCCATGAACATGGAATAATTTTTCCATTTTTAATGGAAGACCTTCTATTTCTTTCTTTAATATTTTGAAATTTTCCATGTAGAGATTTTTCACCTCCTTGCTTAAATGTATTACAAGTTATTTAATTTTTTCAGTAGCTATTGTGAATGGGATTGATCTTAGAATTTCTTTCTCATCCATGGTGTTGTCTGTGTATAAAAAGGCTATTGATTTTTGTATATTAATTTTATATCCTGCTTCTTAATCAAAATCTTTTATGGGTTACAATAGTCTCTTAGAGGAGTATTTTGGTTCCCCTATACATCAAATCATATTATCTACAAACAGAAATAATTTTACTTCTTCCTTTCTAATTTGCATTCTTTGATGTCTAACAACTCTCGCTAAAAATTACAGGACTATATTGAATACCGATGGTGAATGTGGGCATCCTTGTCTGGTTCTGGATCTTCATGTAAATACTTCTAACTTTTCCCCATTCAATAAGATTTCTCATAAATTGCCTTGATTTTCTTGAGGAATGTTCTTTCTATACTCAGTTTGACAGATATTAGGGTAGCTACACTGCTTGTTTTTGCCTTCTGTTTAGATGGAATCACTTTTTCAATCCTTTCAATTTCAGTCTGCATGTACCTTTGTTGATGAGGTTTGTTTCTTGTAGGCAGCAAATAGATGGATCTTGTGGTTTAGTCCATTCAGCCAATCTGTATCTTTTAATTGGAGAATTTAGGGTATTTAGTTTCAAGGTTACTATTGATAAATAACTACTTGTACTGCCATTTTTCTATAAATTTTCTTATTGTTTGCTTTGGATTTCATTACAGCTTTACTGGGAGATTTTCTGCCTTCATGTTCTTTCATAATGGTGACTATCCTGTGCTTCTGTGTGTAGCACATCCTTAAGTTTCATTTGTAAGGCTGTAGGATTGGTGACAAATTCTTTCAATATCTATTACGGAAGGTCTTTATTTCACCTTCACTTATAAATGGGCACTTTTTTTAAAAGATTTTATTTATTTATTTGAGAGGTAGAATTACAGAGAGTGAGAGGGAAAGACAGAGAAAAAGTCTTCCATCTGTCAGTTCACTCCCCAAATGGCCACAACGGCCGGAGCTGTGTCAATCAAAAGCCAGGAGTCAGGTGCTTCTTCCTGGTCTCCCATGTGGGTGCAGGGCCCCAAGCACTTGGGCCATCTTCTACTGCTTTCCCAGGCCACAGCAGAGAGCTGGATTGGAAGAAGAACAGCCTGGACTTGAACTGGCACCCATATGGGATGCCAGCATCACAGGAGGAGGATTAACCTAATGCACCACGGTGCCGGTCCCAGATGGGAGCTTTGCAGGGTACAGCATTCTGAGTCAAGAGTTTTTTTTTTTTTTTCTCCTAACACTTGGACTATGTCTCGTTGTTCTCTTCAAGCCTGTAGAGTTTCTGATGAGAAGTCAGCTGTGAGTTACTGCAGATTCTCTGAAAGAAATCTGGTGTTTCGATTCTGCCACATTTTAGAATCTTTTCTGTGGGGAGCCATTGCACCGCACCCTAAAGATGGCGCAGGCTCCTTTCTCCCGGAAGGACTGGCGAGAAACAAACAACTCCTAATAAGGAGATGGCTGAGCTCCCTTCCGGCTTCCGCATTGCTGTACCTATCAATCCTTGCCACTTGGCTGCTTTTGATTGGTGTGCTGATGGCTATAAGAGGGATGGGAGAGGGAAGGAGGCGGAAGAAGAAGCTTGTTCAAGGTTCCTGAATAAACTGCTTGAAGAAGAGTTCGGGGCCGGCGCCGCAGCTCACTAGGCTAATCCTCCGCCTAGCGGCGCCGGCACACCGGGTTCTAGTCCCGGTCGGGGCACTGGATTCTGTCCCGGTTGCCCCTCTTCCAGGCCAGCCCTCTGCTGTGGCCAGGGAGTGCAGTGGAGGATGGCCCAGGTGCTTGGGCCCTGCACCCCATGGGAGACCAGGAAAAGCACCTGGCTCCTGGCTCCTGCCATCGGATCAGCGCGGTGCGCCGGCCGCAGCGCGCCGGCCGCGGCGGCCATTGGAGGGTGAACCAACGGCAAGGGAAGACCTTTCTCTCTGTCTCTCTCTCTCTCACTGTCCACTCTGCCTGTCAAAAAAATAAAAAAAAATAAAAAAAAAAAAAAAAAGAAGAGTTCGGGTCGTGTCTTCCTTGCTGGTCGAGGGACGCGACACTTTTCCTTGTGTTTTACTGTGTGTGTGTGTGTGTGTGTGTATACTGTATATATGTACATATATATTTACTGCAGCCATGCAAATTCTGTGCACAAGCACTGGAGTTATACTAGCTTGTTCTTTACCACTTAGGGGAGTCCCCCTTAGCTTCCTGGGTGAAGTTACCAACAGGAGTCCATTCACAATGCATAGGACTAGGCCTTAGGAAACTCCTTCTAAAGGTCTTACCACAGGATGCTTGTGGACCAGAGTACCTGCTGTTATAAACATAGACCAAAAGTGAATGACTGGGAAAAGATATATGATGAAAATAAAACAAAACAAAACAAAACAAAACAAAAATGAGTGGGAATAGCTATACTCATATCAGAATAAGCAGATTTTTGGCCGGTGTCAGGGCTCAATAGGCTAATCCTCTGCCTGCGGCACCGGCACTCTGGGTTCTAGTCCTGGTCGGGGCGCCGGATTCTGTCTCCGTTGCTCCACTTCCAGTTGAGCTCTCTGCTGTGGCCTGGGAGTGCAATGGAGGATGGCCCAAGTGCTTGGGCCCTGCACCCGCATGGGAGAGCATGCAGCCATTGGAGGGTGAACCAACGGTAAAGAAAGACCTTTCTCTCTGTCTCTCTCTCTCTCTCACCTATCGAAGTGGACCTTGGTAAAAAGTGCTGGTATCACTCTATTTTTGCCTGCCCCATTCTTCGTCAGCAAACAACAGATAACAATCCACCCATGAAACTGGTCTGTGGTCACATTATATCAAGAGATGCCCTGAATAAAATGTTTAACGGTAGCAAGTTAAAATGTCCATATTGTCCAATGGAGCAAAGCCCGGGAGATGCCAAACAGATATTTTTCTGAAGAAATAATTTTAATTTGCAATTTGAAGAAAGCTGTGATAGATTCCAAATTTGCTTTTTGATGTTTTCCTCTGCTCCAGCTCTCACCACGAAGTCCGCACACCTGCATTTGAGCTCTACTTGCAGCCCCGCAGGCTGCCTGTTTACAATTCCATCATGGATTGGGCAGGCTGGTGTGAGAAGTCTTCCACTAGGACACAGTGGAAGGAGTATTACTGGGTTGGGTGTTTTGTTTGTTTTTTTTTTTCTTTTCTTTTTTTTTTTTTTTTTTTGCTTTTATTGCCAAGAGGTGCTTGTTTTAAAAGTGTGTTCAATAAAATGAAATTCTCGAGTTAAAAAAAAAAAACCTGTCAAAAAAAATAATAAGCAGATTTTAAATGGAAAGCTATAAAAGTAAACAAAAGTGAACACTATACATGGATAAAAATAATTCCAATTAGAAGATATAACAATAACAAATATACATGCATCAAACACAAGACTACTCAGATATATGCAGCAAATATTAGGAGACACAAAGGGAGAGATAGATTCTAATACAACAATAGTGGGGGGCCTCAAAACTCCATTCTCATCAATGGATGGATTATCCACACAGAAAATCAACAAAAGTACATCAGGGTTAAACTATAGTATTTAGTAAATCGATCTAAGAGATGTTTACAGAACCATTCATTCAACAGCTAGAGAATATATATCCTTATCATCAACACAGGGAATATTTCCTAGGATAGACCACATACTAGACTAGAAATGAAATCTCATTTAATTTAAAGAAATATAAATCATACCATGTATTGAGAGGGAAATTTTGTGTCCAGTTTATTTCACTCAACATGGGGTACCCCAGTGGCAACCATTTTGATGCAATGATAGAATTTCATTCTTATAGCTGAATAATATTACATTGTGTGTATGTGTATATATATACATTATACATATGTATATGATATTAGAAATATTAGAAAGGGAAATTAGGAAGGAGAAAGAATGAAATGCATCAAAATTGGAAACAAGGAAGTTAAAATTGCCATGTTTTCAAAACATGAGATGATGTTACACATGGAAAACCATAACACATTCCTAATAAGTTGCTAGAAATGATAAAAAAAATCCAGTAAAATTGCAAAATCAACATACAAAAAATCAATAGAACTTTTTCTTTAAAAAAAGATTTATTTATTGATTTGAAAGGTAGAGTTACACACAACAGTGAGAAGGAGAGATAAAAATCTTTGATCTGTGGGTTCACTCCCCAAATGGCAGCATCCCATGAGAGAGCAATGTCAATGATCAGTTATATATATATATATATATATTTATATATATATAGCTAAGATGAAAAATTAGGATTCTATCTTGATCAGTAAAGTGACATTCTCTACACTAGCTTCATGCAAATAAAACTAAGATCTTTATTTCCATTTACATGACTTGACTATTTTCAATTAGTTTTATCTTGGAGAAGGAAGAGAAGAACTCTTTGAACTCTGCCGTTTAACAATAAGCTTTAAACTAGTAAGGGGTAGAGATAGGATGTAAACAATAATACATGTGAGTCTGTCACTATATTCTTATTTTAAGGGACTTCTTTTTATTTTTGCTTTTTTAAACTTTTATTTAATGAATATAAATTTCCAAAGTACAGCTTATGGATTACAATGGCTTCCCCCCGCCCCATAACTTCCCTCCCACCTGCAACCCTCCCATCTCCCAGTCCCTCTCCTATTCCATTCACATCAAGATTCATTTTCAATTATCTTTATATACAGGAGATCAATTTAGCATATATCAAGTAAAGCTTTCAAAAGTTTGCACGCACACAGAAACACAAAGTGTAAAATACTGTTTGAGTACTAGTTATAGCATTAAATCACAATGTACAGCACATTTAGGACAGAGATCCTACATGAGGAGTAAGTTTAAGGGACTACTTTTAAAAATTATCCAACTTTTCCCTCAGAAGCTTATTATGGGGTTATCACATATAATATGAGTTATATGTCATTGCAATCTCTATAGCATTCCTTTGAAACTCAGTTCTTCTTCTGTGTATCCAGACACCTTTTCCATCATCCTAATATTTTAACAGTTAGATCTATGAAAGCAGGCAAATCATTTAATCCATCTGTCCTCTTCCTGTGATCTGTGAACTGAGTGGGATGGAAGGCATCTGTATGGCTACAAGTGGCACTTATAACAAGATTCAACTAGATAAGAATTGAGCAAAATTTCTAGAGAGTTAGAGCTGCCAAACAAACCATTATGTCAATCTAAAAGCATTTTGGATGATCAAGATTTTAAAATATAATTGAGTTTCCAGCCTTCTACAGAAAGTAAGTAAATTGAGAAGTTGTCCCCTTGACATCAGTTATTATAGAGGGCAGATAACTTATAAGTAATACCACAGCCACTAGTATTTCATTAAGTGAATTAGCCATAATGATCATCCCTAATAATGATCATTTAAATATTTCTATATTTATTATTACAAAATAAATGTAACCATAAGCACTAGGTATTTTGTGTTTGCATTTTTTATATTCTTTGTAAAATATCAAAGATAAGAATGTTTATGAAAGAGTACATAAAATTACATTAAAATACATAATGATAAGCCATTTTTCTCATAGCCTTAATAGGGCTAATTATCCTGTTGGTATAATTTCAATAATTCAATATTATTTTTTAATTACTAATTACATTTTTGGTCAATATACTATTATTAACATTACAATTATCAACAGTGTTGTAACTTTTAGAGTCAAATGGACTTAGCTTTCCTTAACCTTGCTAACAAAACCATAAAGTATTTTTTAAAAAGAATATTGAAGATTTAGATCAAAATATCAATATTTCTTCTATAAAATAATTTTAGCATTATTAAATATAATGAACTTAATTTGTGATTCAACCATTTTGACTCTAAAATAGTTTATTTCATTTGTTTCTCTGACTTATTGTAGTTTCTAGCTACATAATCATAGCCTCTGAGGTTTTGCTACCCAGTAGAGTAGCACAAAATGTCAATATAGTTATTATTAAATAATATGCTCTTGTGGATATGTAAATATACAAAGTAAAATTTATGAATGTTTTTATGTACATATTATTCCAGCTAAAAAATATTTGTTCCACTGGGGCTAAAACCCATGAATCAAGTTCTCCCAGCAGTTCTGAAGAGGTTGGGAAATGGCACAGTTTCTCCCTAAGAGAATTCCAACTCTGGAAGGCATGGTGCATGAAATTAGACTCCCCTCTGGCTGTGTATGATCTGAGCTGAAGGAAGGTTAAGAATCGAGGGAAGAGGTCAGAGACTCACCTCCATGCCTAAGAGAGTTTACAGGCAATTTTATTTTATATGCAAATATGGTAATAACTTATTCATACAGTTTATTTTATACAGTCACAAAATCCACCTATTTTCTAATTCCACCTTTTTTGAAATACATAGGACAGTTATTGTTGCCTTCACCCAAATTATGTTCTTGATAATAGGTGCATACATTAGTCTAATTCTCTACTTTTTCACCAACTAGCCTGTCTCATAAATACTCCTATCTATCAGAAACCAGTTCATCCAACACTTATTTATTGACTGGTACTGGAGATACAGAAAATATAAAATGAACTCCAAGTGATAAGGAACAGAAGTTTAATGAGGAAGACAACAACTGAGTTGTGTGATGTAAGTATATATGAAGTTTCTCTAAAAGCAGTGATATTTAGCCTAAATATAGGCATGAAAACATGAAACAATAAGTTACAAAGAAGCACAAGCATTCAGGTGGCCAGTGTGCAATCAGCGAGACTTAAGATGATGCTGGTAATTTAGGTGATTATAAGTCTTTGAGAAGTATTTACAAAACATGTATTTTCCAGTCATCAATACTATTATTATTTAGATTTTTGAAAGACCTCATGGTGAATGGTTATTATAGAAATTAAACTGAGCAGAAAACCTTATTGAGGGTGATCTACTGTACTAAAATACTTATAAAGTTATACCAAAATTTTTTATATCTGAAAAAAGGACAGTGACATTATAGTCAAAAATAGAGGGTGGATTTAAGAAATGCATAGAAGTAAAATCAAAAAGATTAAATTAAATGATGATATATATACGGGGAACAGGAAGAAGGTAAAGAAGGATAAAATAATTGAAATTCCAAAAATGCAACTCATAATTTTATGACCCCTCTTGCTTCTGGTAAAACCACATGTAAAACCTGAAAAATTGTTGTGATTCTTTATCTATACTGTATTTTAACTTGCAAAATGATCATTTAAAATTAATGGGTAGTTCAGTCTCAAAATATAGACCTCCCTTCAAATGACCTTTGGATCCTTTTTCTACAATGATTGGTGCCCATTGTCTTTTCATTCTAAAAGTTAAACTGAAAATAATGAGAAAATGATGATACAGAGGCCCAGGACTTGAATTTAATTTTGAGTAGCAAGATCCATAGATTGCTTTTCTTAGGTATGTCTAGACTTTGCTCTTTCATATTGACTGGTACTGTGAATCACCTGGTTCATACTAGCTGGACTATTATGATGCTCTCCTAATATGTCTTCTTACCTATATTTCTTCCCCTCCAGTAAGTCTTCCACAATGCTGAAATGGTAGCTATAATTTGCTACTCTTGTCACACCTATATCTGTAATTGTGCAGTCCTGAGCACATCGTACTTTCTGTAGTATTGTATCCTTCAGATCTCTCTACTATAATACACACCAAGGAGGGTTGGGATGACGTCTATGTATATGTCTTTCCTAGGTAGACAACTCCCTACAATAAGCATTTTCTTCATTTCCATAGTAACATCCCAAGGTTTATCTCAGGGATAGAATTTTAAATTGGTTAGTTGAATGGATGCTTATATATAAACAATTGCATGAGCAATTTATTTTGGTCTAACTTACATATCAGTATGAAAAACACTTATTCCTTGATGTCCATGTGGAATTTGTTTCAGGACATGCATGAAAGCCAGAATCAGCCAAGGCTCAAGGTCTTTGCATTAAATCTTGCATTAAATCTAAGGACATCTTTCCCTGTACTTTCAATCATCTTTAGATGACTTAGAGTATCTTCTACAATGTGCAATTAATGAAATAATTCTTACAATATGTGGGGAGCAACTGAGACTAGACTAAGTTACTGGAATTAAGACTTATTCTATGCATCTGCTCTCCCACAATATGGCGCTGGGGAGGAGTAAACTTCTACGCAGCTGCCTCTTGACAATTTGACTGATGAGCTGCAGGAGCTGATCCTGCTCCTGATTGGAGGAGAGCAGGGTGCCCGGCGTGTGGGCAGCAGAGTTGGGATTGGTGGAAGAGGACTATAAAGGAGGAGAGAGACAACATGCACCAGGAACATCCGATAACACCTGAGCAGCCCCTGAGAGAGCTGGCCGGCGGTGTGCCGCTCCCCCGTGGAAGTGGGGAAAGTGGCAGAGGGAGCCGCCCCTCCACGGAGGTGGAGGGGTCGGCAGCCAACCCGGGAAGGACCAGCAGCAAACCCGGGAAGGGCAGAGCAGACAAAAGAACAGCACAGGGTTTAGTGTCATTCCTCTGCGAAGAGGGGGAGTGACAACAATATTTAGAAAAACGATAAAAATTCTGTATGTTTAGTATAGACTTTTTTTGTAATTTGAGAAAAAAAGAGGAAGATCGAGCTGCCATCCATTGATTTATCCCCATAGGCCTGCAACAGACTTCAATCAGGGTCAGTATTGGGGTAAATTTTCAGTTGTCCACATGGGTGATTGGAGCCCAACCACTTGAAGTATCACTACTGCCTCCCAGGGTCTGCATTAGCAGAAAGCTGGATTCAGGAGCAGAGCCAAATATCAAACTCTGGCACTCTGATGTAATTCAAGAGAATTTTAACTGCTAGGCCAAACTCCTGCCCCAGACATAAAAATTTTTTTTTTCAAATATTTTCAACCCATAGTTGTTTGAATCCTGCAGACAGAGAAAGCTTACTCTATCCCAATTTAATGTATCCATGTACCTTGTCTTTGTGTGTTATAGCCAGGATATTGAAAAACATTTATCTTTCATTTCTTGGATAATTATTTTACCGAAAATCTTTCTTTTTTAGTTTTTTTTTAATTTTAATTTTAATTTTTTTAATTTGTATGTATCTCAAAAATACAAAATTACGGATATAGTAATTCTTCCCATTGTATCTGCTCTCCCACCCATTTCCCCCCACTTCCTGCTCACTCTTATGTTTTATACAAGAAAGGAAAAGAAAATAAGAACAAATGAAGTAAAAAAAAAATACTAAGAGAACTATTCCTCAACAGTCTATATTAGGACTATTTTATGTTTCTCCCTTTCACTTTTTCCTTCCTTCCCTGCCCCCTTCTTTCTTTTTGGAAACTTAATTGGCTTTAAATAAGAATACAAGGATGATACATCTTTTGTGAGCTCTTAGACATAACTATAAATTAAGAGACATAATAATATCTTCCATTTAATACAATAAAAAGAAGTGATTTTTTTTTGACAGGCAGAGTGGACAGTGACAGAGAGAGACAGAAAGGTCTTCTTTTTGCCGTTGGTTCACCCTCCAATGGGGTGCCCCACCCTGATCCAATGGCAGGAGCCAGGTACTTATCCTGGTCTCCCATGGGGTGCAGGGCCCAAGTACTTGGGCCATCCTCCATTGCACTCCCTGCCCACAGCAGAGAGCTGGCCTGGAAGAGGGGCAACCGGGAAAGAATCTGGCGCCCCGACCGGGACTAGAACCCCATGTGCCAGCGCCGCAAGGCGGAGGATTAGACTAGTGAGCTGCGGTGCCAGCAGGAAGTGATTTTTGAGAACAAGTTTTACTATTAAATTTCATGGTACTATGAGAAACGGTGACTTGATCAGCCCTCACCCTGACTGTTGATGAGCACCTTAATATGTTATCCCTCTTAGTAATTTTTTTTGTTTGTTCTACTTAATACTTTTGGTTGAATACTGTAATCAATACACAATTCTTCTTAAGCGCCGAAACTTAACTGAAAAGTGATTGCTGTTAAACGTAAGAGTGGGAATAAGAGAGGGAAGAGATGTGCAATTTGGGACATGCTCAAGCTGACTTACCTCAAACGGTAGAGTTAGAAACATACCAGGGGATTCGAATTCAATCCCATCGAGATGGCATGTACCAATGCCATCTCACTAATCCCAGTGATCAATTTCTGTTCACAATTGATCATAATGATAGGACTAAGAACCAAAGGGATCACATAAACAAGAATAGTGTCTGCAAATACTAGCTGATAGAATCAAAAAGGGAGAGAATGATCCAACATGGGAAGTGAGATACACAGCAGACCCATAGAATGGCAGATGTCCTAAACAGCACTCTGGCCTCAGAATCAGCCCTTAAGGCATGCGGATCTGGCTGAAGAACCCATGAGAGTATTTCAGGCATGGAAAGCCAAGGCACTCTGGAAAAAAAAAAAAAACCGAAATGAAAGATCTCCACGAGTGAGATCCCAGTGGAAAGAACAGGGTCATCAAAGAAGGAGGTACCTTTCTCTGAAGGGAGGAGAGAACTTCCACTTTGACCATGGCCTTGTCTCAATATGATCAGAGTCAGTGAACTCAGGGGGCTTCCATAGCCTTGGCAGCTCATGACAAGAGCCTAGGGTGATTACTGATGCCATAAACAAGAGTGTCAATTTGTTAAGTCAACCACAGGAGTCACTGTGCACTTACTCCTCAGGTAGGATCTCTGTCCTTAGTGTGCTGTACATTGAGATTTAATGCTATAACTAGTACTCAAACAGTATTTTTCACTTTATGTTTCTGTGTGGGAGCAAACTGTTGAAATCCTTACTTAATGTATGCTAAACTGATCTTCTGTATATAAAGAGAATCGAAAATGAATCTTGATGTGAATGGAAGGGGAGAGGGAGTGGGAAAGGGGAGGGTTGTGGGTGGGAGGGACGTTATGGGGGGAAGCCATTGTAATCCATAAGCTGTACTTTGGAAATTTATATTCATTAAAGAAGAATCAGCACTATAAAAAAAAGAAAAAAAAAGAAATTAAAAAATAAAAAAATCAACAAACTGAGAAATAAGAAACTTATCTTAGTCCTGCAGAAAAATTGGGATCAAGGACAAAGTAGAAATGTGTCTGGGAACCAGTACTGAAGAAGAAATACCACCTTATAGTGGATTAATTCCTGGAGACTTAGTACAGATACTTCTGAGTCCAAAACTCCAGGGAACCCACTTATCAGATACCATCATGCTTTTGCCAAATTTTATCTCCAGAACCTCAAACAGATCCTCCCCACGAATACTGCGAAAATTATCCATTCATACTTTAGCATAGAGAGGGAGTAAATTTTTTGAAATAACAACAGAGAATCCTATTTCTCAGCAAGGCTCAATCTCACGAGAAACAGTCTTACTGGAGCTTAAACTGATGGAGATATTTTTCAGTGGCCAACTTACCTGGTAATAGGGAAATGCTTAACTCTGCCTCCTCCTAAGTTTCCACATGAGAGAAGGAAAATACTAACTTTAGCCTCTTGTAGCCATCTAATGGCTGGGGATGGATTTGGGATTGGGAACGAGTAGCTCGGAAGTTCACAATCCAGAGCCAGAGGCTCACAATGATTAGATGCAACCTCACGATATAAGATATGAATAGGAGTTAAATAAGCAGAGGATTTTTTTTTTGAGAAGTCAATCTTCTATGTATGGTGCTATAATGAGGGACACACGCCATTGTTTTTTTTTTTTTTTTCCCAATCCATAGACTGTGCAACACCAGGAATTTTCCTTAATGTAAGCTATGATCTTTCAGAGATAATGATGTGTTAATGTAGATATATAGATATTAATAGATGTACCATTGTGCTATGGGATGTCAACAGCTTTCATGTGAAACTCAAATTGCCCATATAAATAAATCTGATAAATTAGATCAAGAGGTAATAAATCATTCTTTTATTTTTAAAAGTTTAAAACTTGAATTCAACGTGTTTGTAAATGAACGAATTTTATGTGAGTGTTACATCATCATTTTGAGCATTTTTATATAAAATGTTGAATTCTATATAACAAAATGATGTGTTGAGCTCAATTCAATATGAGAAACTCAGATAGGCTTATTTTTGAATAAGTGATCTTCTCTTCATGTTAATGAATATCAATATCTCATAAAAGAAACATCAATTGTATCTCACTGAAAGTTTTATATTCCAAGATTCTCCTTGATTACATAATTGATAAATTTCTAGATTAAATGATTCCTAAGATGCTACTTAGGCAGGTTTTATAAAATATTGTGGAGCATTAAGATTCACATGGATGAATTTTCACCCATCATATTACATCATTTATTGATAGCATCTTGCTCTTTGGAAGCTCCATTCATATAAAGGGACAGAATAAGTATGCAACAGAGTTGTCGTTATATGATATAGTACATTCTGCTGCTAATTAAATGGAAAGAGAACATGGTGATCAAAACTGAATTCACAAAAGCTAAGAAATGGAATCAACCCAGATGCCCATCAACTGAAGACTGGATAAGGAAATTATGGTATGCATACAGTATGCTATATTACACTGGTAAAAAAATGAAATATTATCTTTTGCAACAAAATGGATGTAACTGGAAACGATCATAATTAGTGAAAGAAGCATTCCTCAAAAGACAAATACTAGAGGTTCTCCCTGATCTGTGGTAACTAATACAGTACCCAGAAGGTAATCTATATAAATGAAACTGACTCTTTGAGATGAAATGACTTTGAGCAGTCCTGTCTCAACTGTGGAGGAATGTTTTTTTTTTTTTTCTCATATTATGTGTTGAACTCTTCATATTATTTTTTCTCATATTATTTATTTGTAGTGTAGGGTTAACCTTATGAGTATACAGTTAACTGAAAGTAGATCTTTGTGAAAAAAAAAAAAAGAATGGGAATAGGAGAAGGAGGAGGAAGAAGGTTGGGAGTGAATGTGGGAGGGAGGATAGAGTGGAAAGAATCACTATGTTCTTAAATTTGTATATATGAAATGCATGAAGCTTGTATACCTTAACTTATTTTTTTAAAAGAATTACACTGACATAAGAGGAATAAGGCCCAATATTCATTTTGTATTATTTCATTTAATTTTCAGATTCATAATCTTGTTCTTCCAATTACTTAAATCTCTCCTTTTAGAAATGAATACACTTGACAAATTTTGCTGTAAAGTGTGTAGAGTAGAAATTCAGACAATATATACATATTTACTCAGTAAATGCATCTATCCCCTCAGAAGAGTGCATAGATTCAATCTATCAGTTTGCCATTATTTGTGTTGCTAAAGAGAAATATTACCACTAGAGAGCAGTGTGAGAATAGAAATTAAAGAAAATATAAAAAATTATTTGCAAATAAAACAGATATTTTACCAATAGTTCTCATCTAGGGACCCTGTCAGTAATCTACTTGAGCTTAATGTCACCTCTTACATGATAGTTTCTTGGAATTTTGTTTTATTTCCATAACACATATCTGGTATTGCAATGATCTGTTCTGCGTGAAGTTTCAGGGAGATTATTAAGGAAACAATTTTATTTTTAAATGAGAAGGAGACAAAAAGACAGTGTGTTCCCATCTGCTGATTAATTCCCAAAATGTCCTCATTGACACCTGGCCAGTGTTGCAGCCAGGAGAATGAACTCAATCCAGAACTCCCATGGGGCGGGAAGAACTTAAGCCAGTTACTTAAGCCATCACCACCTCCTCCAAGGGTTTGCATTAGCAGGAATCTAGATTCAGAAATTGAAGTCAGATATTAAAATCACACACTTGAACATGGGACACAGACATCTTACTGGTGTTTTAATCATTAGGCTAAATGCCTATAAGGGAACTCTGTTTACTACCTCAAAAATTTTTGCTTTTTTATTAAAAATGATTTTATAATAAAATGCATAAAAACAAACAATATCTGCCCTAAGTACAATATTTTCGTGGACAGTGAGAGAGAGAGACAGAGAGAAAGGGCTTCCTTTGCCGTTGGTTCACCCTCCAATGGCCGCCGCGGCCAGCGCACTTCGGCCGGCGCACCATGCCGATCCGATGGCAGGAGCCAGGTGCTTCTCCTGGTCTCCCATGGGGTGCAGGACCCAAGCACTTGGGCCATCCTCCACTGCACTCCCGGGCCACAGCAGAGAGCTGGCCTGGAAGAGGGGCATCCGGGACAGAATCCGGCGCCCCGACCGGGACTAGAACCCGGTGTGCCGGCGCCGCTAGGCAGAGGATTAGCTTAGTGAGCTAATTAGTACAATATTTTCAAGCCGACTTACTCCTCTTCTTTAAGCCTGCTACCTTCTCAGATTGGGCATTCCTTGGGTTTCATGGTGAATTATATTCAGTCAAGACAGAATACTTCATTATATTTTTAGCAGACCTATGTGTTGAGGTTTCCATATGGGAGGGGCTTCCAATAAATCATAAAAATGTAATTAAAAGAAAGGAACATAAAAAATAAACTTTACTCCAACATATGTGCTATTGAATTGAGATATTTTTGTTAAGTAATAATAGTCATTAAGTCCATTCTTTTTTTTAAAAAATGAAGTGTGCTCAATCCTACTAAATATTTTTTAAAAAATCCTCATAAAAAATTTGACATTGTGGAAACAGGTATTTTTTTTAACTTCATTAATTTTTTTTTATAATTTTATTTTTTTTAACTTTTATTTAATGAATATAAATTTCCAAAGTACAGCTTATGGATTACAATGGCTTCCCCCCATAACGTCCCTCCCACCCACAACCCTCCCCTTTCCCACTCCCTCTCCCCTTCCATTCACATCAAGATTCATTTTCGATTCTCTTTATATACAGAAGATCAGTTTAGCATACATTAAGTAAGGATTTCAACAGTTTGCTCCCACACAGAAACATAAAGTGAAAAATACTGTTTGAGTACTAGTTATAGCATTAAATCTCAATGTACAGCACACTAAGGACAGAGATCCTACCTGAGGAGTAAGTGCACAGTGACTCCTGTGGTTGACTTAACAAATTGACACTCTTGTTTATGGCATCAGTAATCACCCTAGGCTCTTGTCATGAGCTGCCAAGGCTATGGAAGCCCCCTGAGTTCACTGACTCTGATCATATTGAGACAAGGCCATGGTCAAAGTGGAAGTTCTCTCCTCCCTTCAGAGAAAGGTACCTCCTTCTTTGATGACCCGTTCTTTCCACTGGGATCTCACTCGTGGAGATCTTTCATTTCGGTTTTTTTTTTTTTTCCAGAGTGCCTTGGCTTTCCATGCCTGAAATACTCTCATGGGTTCTTCAGCCAGATCCGCATGCCTTAAGGGCTGATTCTGAGGCCAGAGTGCTGTTTAGGACATCTGCCATTCTATGGGTCTGCTGTGTATCTCACTTCCCATGTTGGATCGTTCTCCCCCTTTTGTATTCCATCAGCTAGTATTTGCAGACACTATTCTTGTTTATGTGATCCCTTTGGTTCTTAGTCCTATCATTATGATCAATTGTGAACAGAAATTGATCACTGGGATTAGTGAGATGGCATTGGTACATGCCACCTCGATGGGATTGAATTGGAATCCCCTAGTATGTTTCTAACTCTACCGTTTGAGGTAAGTCAGCTTGAGCATGTCCCAAATTGCACATCTCTTCCCTCTCTTATTCCCACTCTTACATTTAACAGCGATCACTTTTCAGTTAAGTTTTAGTACTTAAGAAGAATTGTGTATTGATTACAGTATTCAAAACAAAAGTATTAAGTAGAACAAACAAAAATACTAAGAGGGATAACATATTAAGTTGCTCATCAACAGTCAGGGTGAGGGCTGATCAAGTCACCATTTCTCATAGTGTTCATTTCACTTTAACAGGTTTCCTTTTTTGGTGCTCAGTTAGTTGTCACCTATCAAGGAGAACAAGTGGTATTTGTCCCTTTGGGATTGGCTTATTTCACTCAGCATAATGTTTTCCAAATTCCTAACAAGGATCACTTTTCAGTTAAAATTTAAACACCTAAGAATAATTGTGTGTTAATTAGAGAGTTCAACCAATGGTACTAGAACAAACAAAAAATACTAAAATGAATAAGTCCATTCTTAAATAATTGTTTGTCTTGAAAATTTAACCATGTCAAAGCAGTCTTTTACATAACTAACTGAAGAAAATTGGTTCTGTTAAACATATTGTAAGACTAAGAACCAGAAAGATATCAGAAGTAGCTAATTCAGGACTTTTTTTTTTTTTGAAAGGCAGACTGGAGAGGGAGAGAGAGAGACAGAGAGAAAAGTCTTCCTTTACCCTTGGTTCACCCTCCAATGGACGCTGCAGCCGGCGTGCTGCAGCCGGCCCACTGTGCTGATCCAAAGCCGGAAGCCAGGTGCTTTCTCCTGGTCTCCCATGCAGGTGCAGGGCCCAAGGACCTGGGCCATCCTCCACTGGACTCCTGGGCCACAGCAGAGCTGGACTGGAAGAGGGGCAACCAGGACAGAATCCGGTGCCCCGACCGGGACTAGAACCTGGTGTGCTGGCACCGTGAGGCAGAGGATTAGCCTATTGAGCCGTGGCGCCAGCCTAAATCAGGACTTTGAATTGGGTGCTTAATGATATCTCATCACAACTCTTACAAAATTGCCCTTATTTCATGGGAGGAATGAGAAGGAGCATTGCTGTGATGAGAATAACTCTCTGGAGAAAATTTCATGGGTATTTTTCTACCAAAACTTTGGCTGACTTTCTCCAAACACTCTTTAATTACAGATGTTATTCTTTGGTGCTGCAGAAAGTCAGCAAATATTTGAAGTTCCCTAAAAACAATTGCCATGACATTTGCTCCTAACTGGTCTACTCTTGTTTGACTGGACCTCTTCTACCTCTTGGTAGCCATTGTTTTGATTGTGTTTTGTCTTCAAGCTCATACTGTTAAGGCTGTATTTTATCTCCTGTTACAATTCAAAAATCTCCTTCAGGATCTTTATTCATTTGTTTAAATTTCCATTAAAATATTTGCTCTTATCTGCAGTTGATCTGGCTACAACAGTTTTGGCACCCACTACAGAAATCATACTACACATGAATTTTCAGTCAGAATTGTGTAAGCTAAACTATTTGGGATGTCAATAGTGCTGGCAATTGTTTATCCTGTTAATTGTTGGTCCTCGTAAATTAGGGCATGAATAAAATTAATTTTCCCCTGCAAATTGTTGTGGATGTCTCTGCTGTGGACTTCATCCTCATCATAGTCTTGTTCTTAAAAGGAGCCAGACTGGAGCCAGCACTGTTGCACAAAGGATTAATGCCCTGGCCTGAGGCGCCAGCATCTCTTATGGCCACTGGTTCAAGTTCTAGCTGCACCACCTCTGTTCCAGCTCCCTGCTGATGTACCTGGGAAACAAGTAGAGAATGTTTCAAATCCTTAAGCCTCCTACCCACATAGGAGACCTAGGAGAAGCTCCTGGCTCCTGGCTTCAGATCGGCACAGCTCTGGCTGTTTTGGCTAATTGGGGAGTAAACCATCGGAGGGAAGATCTCTCTCTCTCTCTCTCTCTCTCTCTCTCTTTGCCTCTCCTTCTCTGTGTAACTCTGCCTTTCAAATAAATAAATAAATCTTTTTTTAAAGGAGCCAGACTGAAGCCAGGAACCAGGAATTTCTTCTAGGTCTCCTATGTGGGTAGGGGGCTCAAGGACTTGGACCATTCTCTATTTGTTTCCCAGGTACATCAACAGGGAGCTGGAATAGAAGTAGTGCAGCTAGAATTTGAACCAGTGGCCATATGGAATGCCAGCATCACCCATTATATCCTAACACCAGCCCCCATGATAATCTTAACTAAACACAACTTGGAATAGCAGTTACACACATCAAATATTTTATTTACACAGTCTTCCTAATTCAAAAAGCAGAAGTTGAACTGAACAAAGACATGCTGCTCTCTGGAAAGAAGTAAAAAGCCCACACACACTGTTTCTCTGATTTTTATGAAAGAAAGGAAGGAAGGAAGGAAGGAAGGAAGGAAGGAAGGAAGGAAGGAAGGAAGGAAGGAAGGAAGAAGGAAAACCATTATATTGTAGACTACTCTTAGACATGAACGATAGTCATAGTGGTGATGAATCTAGTGATCTAAGGTGCATTTGAAACAATCTGAGATTTTTAGCCTTTTCTAAATTTAGCATCAGTTTGAGGACTTGGCTCAGCCAAGCCATGTTAGCTAATTTACATTGGACACTTTGAGAGGATGATATAAGAGAGGAGTAGAGTTCATTGGGTTAGATTCTTACAAGTCATAGAGTTAGGTAAATAAGCAACTCTTACTGTTTGTGATTTAAAAAAGCTATGAATCATTCAGAAAAGTTCTGGCAATTTCGGGTATTCATAAAAAGTGCTCAAAGAAGATTCATGGAGTTACAGATTGCAGCAGAGTTCCAGAGAGGCAGACTGGCTCCTTCCTAGACTGTCAGTGATAGAAGTGCTCTTTCCTCACATACTCCTTAATATTATATCTTCTATTTTTCTCCAAATATATTTTTCTCAATTTTTCATTGTTCATTTTCATTTTTCTTCAAAGTTTTATTTTGATGTCTTGTTAGTGAAGACAAATCTTCAAATAATAATATAACTTTTTACATTAGAAAAAACTATTAACTTAGAATATGTTTCCAAATTACTTTTACAAATTTAGTTCTTCATTTTTTGGGGGCTACTTGTATAGCTCTTGAAAAATTATGATGAATATGCAGACTGGTTAAATGAAAGGTAATAATTTGTTTAATTATGGATATTGAAAATTGAACTTAAAGACAACAAAGGTGCAATTTTAATGTGAATTATTATCATTTGACAAAACTGAAGGAAAAAAGAGACTATGGTTTTTAAGCTTGCTAGCATTTAATTTGAGAAAAATTAAATGTTCTTTTGGCATCAGTGATGAACATTTCACATTAAACAAAATTTAAATGATCATATTCTTATTAGAAGACAACTTATGATTTAAATTTAGATAGGTGTTTCCCTAATGTTTAGATAATATTGGGCTTCCTCTGTAATGAAATATTTTCTTTTTTTTTCTTTATTTTCTTGGAAAAATGCTCAGAATCAATAGCCATCAGGGAATGCAAATCAAAATCACAATGAGGTTTCACCTCACCCCAGTTAGAATGGCTCTCATGCAGAAATCAACAAGCAGCAAATTCTTGTGAGTATGTGGGGGAAAGGTACCCTAATCCACTGTTGATGGGAATGTAAACTGGTGCAGCCACAGGGGAAGACAATATGGAGATACTTCAGAAATCTGAGAATAGATCTACCATATGACCCAGCAATCTCACTCTTGGGAATTTATCCAAACAAAATGAAATCAGCCAATCAAACCCCCATGTTCACTGCAGCTCAATTCAGAACAGCTAAGATACAGAATCAACCTAAATGGCCATCAACTGAAGACTGGATTAAAAATTATGGTATATATAAAAGAGCTTTCAACATGGGAAGCAGTCCATACAGCAGACTCATAGAATGACTATAATCTTAAGTAGCACTCTGACCTCAAAATCAACTCTTCAGGCTTTCTGGTTTGGCTGAAAAGCCCAGGGGAGCATTTCAGTCATGGAAAGCCAAGACATTGTGGCAAAATTTTCCTACATGAAGGACCTCTGTGGGTGAGACCCTAGTAGAAAGAAGTGGTCGTCGAAGGAGTACTTTTATCTGGAGGAAGGAGAGAACTTCCACTCTGCTTATGGTCTTGACTAAATATGGATGGGGTTTGTGGATTCAAAAGGCTTCCATAGCCTAGGCAGCTCTCATCAAGAGCTTTGAGTTATCACTGACATCATACATAAGAGTATTAATTATTAAATAAGCAATGGGAGTCACTGAGCACTAACTTCCCATATAGAACCTCTGTCCTCAAAGAGTTGTATTATAAAAGTTAATAGTAAAACTTGTTCTCAAAAAATTACTTTGTTTTAGTATATTAAGTGGAGGATATTCTTATGTCTCAAAAATTATAGTTACATCCAAGTGCTCACAAAAGATGTGCCATTCTTGGGTTACTTTTTAAATATAATTAAGTTTATAAAGAAAAAAGTGGAATTACTTTTGAGATGCAATGACTTTAAACAGCCCTTGTCTGGACTGCTGAGGAACAGTTTTTGTTCTTTTTTTATGATTTTGTTTTAGTTTTCTGTGTTTCTCTCTTTCTCTCTTTCTTGCTCTTCCTTATACAAAGTGTTGACATTCTTACCTAGAATAGAGTTAATCTTCCGTGTATAAAGTTAAATGAAATGAGATCTTAGTAAAGAACAAGACTGGGAACTAGGGAGGGTAGAAGAAGAGGCGTAGGAGTGTGGGTGGGAGGGTGGGTACAATGCAAAGAATTACTATGTTCCTAAAGTTGTATTTATGAAATGCATACAAATAAATAAAAAATAAAAAAAACAAATAAAATATGGCATATATACACTATGGAATATGACACAGCAGTAAAAAAAATGAAATCCTGTCTTTTGCAATAAAATTGATGCATTTGAAAACCATTATTCTTAGTGAAATAAGCAGGTCCCACAAAGGCAAATAACACATGTTTTCCCTTATCTGTGGTAACTAATAAAGTACCTAAAAGGTAATCTGTAAGAGTTAAATTGACACTTGACATTTGATGATTGTATACAGTCCTTGTCTCTTCCACTGAGGAACAGTGCTTTTTTCTTCATACTATTTGTTGAACTCTTTACTTAGTGTAGGGTTAATCTTATGAATATAAAGTAAATTGAAAACAGATCATTGTAAAAATTAAGAATGGGAATAGGAGTGGGAGGAGGAAGAAAGGAGGGTGCCTGGGCGACAGGGAGTGTAGAGTAGGGAATATCACCATGTTCCAATCAGTATATATGAAATAGATAAAAGTTGTATAGTTTAAACAAAATTTGAAAAAATTATAAGTACATATGCATACTAAAAAGAATTGTGAATAAGTTAGTTTTGAAGTAGTTTTGACAATTTAACTCTTTGGAAAAAGACAAATATAGCAAAAGATTTTATGGAACAACAAAACATATTTGATGTTTCAGGAAATCTATAGGAAGGGTTTCTGGTCCCAAATCTAGAAATCATAAGATAAAACACATTGGGGCCGGCACCGCGCCTCACTAGGCTAATCCTCTGCCTTGCGGTGCCGGCACACCGGGTTCTAGTCCCGGTGGGGGCGCCGGATTCTGTCCGGGTTGCCCCTCTTCCAGGCCAGCTCTCTGCTGTGGCCAGGGAAGTGCAGTGGAGGATGGCACAAGTCCTTTGGCTCTGCACCCCATGGGAGACCAGGATAAGTACCTGGCTCCTGCCATCGGATCAGCGTGGTGCGCCGGCCGCAGCGCGCTGGCCGCGGCGGCCATTGGAGGGTGAACCAACGGCAAAGGAAGACCTTTATGTCTCTCTCTCTCACTGTCCACTCTGCCTGTCAAAAAAAAAATAAAAATAAAAATAAATAAAAAAAACCACACACATTGGAGTTACAGAACATAAAACTTCAGAAACTTGAAAAAAATCGCTCAATGTAAGCTGAATGTATTCTGTGTATGTGTGTGCGTGTGTTTGTCTTTGTTCCAGTTCATTCAGTCCTTGCCCTTGGTGGTAAAGGGAGAAAACAATGCTTTTTCCCCATGCTGCTCACCAGCTCCAATCAGTTTTGTATGACATTTTCATTGTTCCTTACTTTAAGTCCTGCATTTTTTCACAGTGAACTATGGTCCTCATTAGTGTACTGATGTCCCATGTTCCTTTCCTCCATACTTCTCCTGCTACTCTAAAATATTTAAGGTCTTGATACACTTGCTAACCATACCAATCAGACATCAATTTTTATTTATTAATTTAATTTTTAATTATTATTTTTAGAATGGAAGACTGAGTGATCGAAAAAGAGGGAGGGAGGGAGGAAGTGAGGGAGGGAGGGAGGGAAAAAGGGAGAAAGAGAGAGAGAGAGAGTGAGAGAGAGAGAGAGAGAGAGAGAGAATGAGAATCTTCCATCCACTGTTTCAGTACACAGATGTTCCAAACAGCAAGCATTGTGTTAGGCCAAGGTCAGGAGCCTGGAACTCAGTCCAAGTCTCCCATGTAGGTGACAAAGACTTAAATACTTGGGTGATGGCCTGGTAGCACAAAGGGTGTGTTTTAGCAGGAAGCTGGAATCAGAAGCAAAGGCTGGACATGAACCTACACACTCCAACAGAGGATCTGAGTTTCCCAAGAAGTAACTTAACAACTATGCCAAATGCCCACCATATTTTATTTATAAAATAGTTTAATATCTCAAATTTTCTCCATTAATATTTTTATTTTGTTCTATTTTGATTTTTGAGTGGACATGTAGAATACATAGATTACTAAATATATTTCCTGAATCATATATGTTGAAAAAAACTGCATTTTTTCTTACAAATGTTAACAGTGTTAATGAGTTTTGAATGTTTTGATATTAAAAAGAATTGGAATAGAGTAATATATTATCAAAATTAATAATACAATAATGAGTTTTAAATAATTATTTATTAAATAATTTAATACATAGGATTTAATATTTATAACTTGAGAGATATTCCGTCCTAACAAATTACAAAATTTGCATTCATTTATATCTTTACATGTATGTCATATATTGAGTTGTCATTCTTAAAGATTCATTTCTGAGAAACATGTAGAATAAACTTATTAACATTAAAGTGAGATATATCTCCCCAGCCCCATATATAAGCACACATATATATTTTCTTTAAATCACCCAAATTATATATTAACATGGGGAAATTACAGTGTCAGTAAACATTAATTATGAAGTGATTGATTATAATTGAAATTATTAGTTTAATGTCAATGTATACTGGTTCCTCCTGGATTTGTTAAATAAATGCATCTGTTACTTATTTTGTTATTGCTATATCTAGTAGGACTTGTACAAGATAGCTGTTTCAAGAGATGCAATGACTTATTAAAATAATTCATGAATGCAAATATTCTAAATAGAGTTAATTATTTGGTATAAATATTTATACATATATAGATGCACATTCAATATTAGAAAAAATTAGTTTCAAACCACCACAAGAGGGAGCCTTTATCCAACACTGGAGAATTAATTCAATAGTGATGTAAAATGTTGATGCTAACTGGAAGATTTAGTTCATCTACATCAAATTAAATGTTAGAGAAAATTCTATTACCTCCAAGAAAGTGGATTATTTTGTAAAGATAAGGACCAA
The DNA here is from genome assembly GCF_964237555.1 of Oryctolagus cuniculus. Taxonomy (NCBI): domain Eukaryota; kingdom Metazoa; phylum Chordata; class Mammalia; order Lagomorpha; family Leporidae; genus Oryctolagus; species Oryctolagus cuniculus. The sequence goes on from NC_091439.1 coordinate 61,345,891, forward strand.
TTGATCAAGAAAAAAACAACAATGATAAAATTATGTGCACTAGTTACAGAGCTTCAAAATTCATGATGCAAAGCTAATATAACTAGATAGAGAAATACCATAACCCAAAAGTGATATTTGTAGATTACAGCACATATTTCTCAAAAAATTGACACAGCAATTAGAAAATTAGTTGGCCAAGAGTAGATAAATCAGCCAGGAAAAGGTGCCATCATGATCCAAGTGTCCTTTAACAGTCTTTGCACTAAGGATCTCAGCTTAACCACTGCTTTCATATAGGAAGACATTATGATGTCATTGGCACCAAGAGTAGCAGTCTACTCCACAGTGTACAACAGCTACATTCACTGCTGATCCAGTGGTGCTACAGATCTACAAGAGTGGATATGCTGCTTTGTATCTGTAGCAGTATTCATGAACAGTGATGAAACACCAAGGCCTTTAACTAGCTTATTATTATTATTACTATTACTATTACTACTATTACTATTATTATCTTTATGCCAGCCTAAGGCTCAGCTGGATTTTTCTCCAAAAGTCTGAGCCCCCAGAGAGGAATTTTCTTATATATGGCTTTAGCTTGTCTCCCTTATATGGCTATATGCATACATTTGACCGGATATTCTAATATTACATGGTAGCCACAAAAATTGATACAATACTGCAAATGCGTACATAATTTCTGATGATTTTTTCCACGCACATATTTAACTGTACATTTAACAAGGGTTAGCACCAATTCTTTGTACCAGCAAGCAGAACCAGGAAGGATTACATGGAAGTAGATAATAACTCCAGTGGAAGCATTCATAATCAAGCAGATAATTACCACATTTGATATCCAGAGTAGGTTTCTTTTTCTTTGTTTGACCTTGGGAAGGCCTTTACCACATACCTCTACAGCACTACAGTTGCACAACACTGGATCATGTATCCCAGTGTGTCCAATGTCATACTACCCTTGACCTCAGAGATGTGGTCACTTTGTGTATGCCCATGTGCCAAACTCTAGTTCTGTAGCCACTCTATGTGCACCAATGCCTCAGACAGCATACCCACTTCTGGTGCAGTATAATTAGTAGACGGACTCTACACCATTACAGCTTCACAAGACCCAGATTCCAGACAACAGCCCACTGCTCACTTTGCCTGGACATATGCTTCAGGCATGATAGCCATCACTACCGCATGCTGACAATGCCATGGATGCAGAAGTAGCTGTTTATCTGAGCATGCCTGTGATCTGGAATCTGCTCTATAACAGTTCAGCATGTGTGCCTAACTGAAGCAGCAGAGCTACTTCAGTGGGCTAGTCCAGTAGGCTAGCTACCACCCTGGACCCTGAATTTAGGTCAATACAAGAGTTCGTGTACTCCAGAACTCAGTATCATATCTACTCTTTAGGTTCTCATGCATTAGACATTAGTACCAACAATATAATTGGGTACTCATGAGGCAGATTTAAAAACTACACAGAATTTGCAATAGTTAACACCAGGAGGAAACCTTCTAAGCTACAACATCTTCTGAAGGAGAAAAAAACAGATCAGAAATTAAGAGCAGATTTGATCATCAAACAGACCTACACCCATCACTGCTGCTATAGACACCCACAGCCATGGCCATCAGGACCCCTGCAGTCTTCACTGATACCGACTTCAGCTAAAGGAGCTGGAAAGAGACTACACTAGGCCATCCTCAGAAACAGAACTGCCACACCCCACTCAACCAGTATCTTTACTCCTATGCACAAGTAAAGGTAAACCCCACCCAAACCAGTCTGTAAAGGCCAGAAGAGGACACAGTCATCAACACAAGGTGATAATTAAAAAAATCAAGAAAAAGAACACAACCAAAGGATCACAATTCTTTTTAACCAATTTCAAAGAAATGAAGAATTGTCAAAAAGGCTTTAGTTGGAAAAATTTCAATCAAGGAAGTAAAATATCTCTACAATAAAAATTAAAAAAACATTGATGAAATAAATCAAGACACAAAAAAGTAAAGATAGAGACTGGCACTGTGAGTTAGAAGGTAAAGCTGCCTCCTGCCTCCCAAATGGGCTCTGGTTTGAGTGTAGGTTGCCGCACTTATCATCCAGCTCTCTGCTATGGCCTGGAAAAGCAGTAGAGGATGGCCCAAGTTGTTGGGCCCTTGCACCTGCATGGGAGACATGGAAGAAGCTCCTGGCTCCTGGCTTTGATAGACCCAGCTCCTGCCGTTGCAGCCAGTTGGAGAGTAAACCAGCAGATGAAGACCTTTCTCTCTCTCTCACACACACACACCCTCCCCTCTCTCTCCCTTTTTCCCCCTCTCCTTCTCTCCCTCTCTCCCCCTCTCCCCCTCTCCCTCCCTTCTCCCCATCGCAGCTGCCTCTGAGCATGGAAGACAGCCGGCCATGGAGTGCCTGATCCAGCCCCAAGAGCGCCCCAGCCCCCTGAGGAGTTTGCTTCTCTCACTGGGTCTCTCCCAGCACCCAACGTCCCTGGCTGTGCCTTTGTTTCACAAACACGCCCCCTGCAGTTCACATGTGTGTTTACTGTCTCTCCCCTTCCAGGGAGCCCTCCCTCTCCCTCTCTCCCCCTCTCCCCCTCTCCCTCTCTCTCCCTCTTCCTTCTCCCAATCTCCCCCTCTCCGTCTCTCCCCCTCTCCCTCTCTCCTCCTCTCCCCCTCTCCCCCTCTCCCCTCTCCCTCTCTCTCCCTCTTCCTTCTCCCAATCTCCCCCTCTCCGTCTCTCCCCCTCTCCCTTTCTCCCCCTCTCCCCCTCTCCCCCTCTCCCCCTCTACCTCTCTCCCCTCTCCCCTCCCTGCCTCTCTGTACCTCTTCCTTTCAAATACATAAATAAATCTTTTTTAAAAAAACTAATGACATTCCTTGCTCATAAATTGAAATATATGTATCATTGTAATCTCTATACCATCTGAAACAACCTATAATTTCAATGAAAATCCTTTACAGAATTAGAAAAAAATCCTAAAATTTATACTAAATCACAAAAGACCCAGAATAGTCAAAGCAATTCTGAGGATAAAAAGGTGAAGCTGGAGGCATCTCAATACCTGATGTACCTGATACACCTGATTGCAAAGTATATTACAAAGCTATCATAATTTTAAAAAAACGTGGTACTGTCAGAGAAACTGTCCCCTAGATCAATGAAACAGAATAGAAACCCCAGAAATTAACTCACATACACACATTCAACAACTTATTTTTTTGCAATAATGTCCAGAACATAAATTGGAGAAAGAATACTCTCTTTAATAAATGGTCCTGGGAAAATTTGATATATTTTATTTTATATTATATTATATTAATAGTTCTACATTTCACAGTATGCATAAACCAACTCAAGATGGATTAAAAAGCTGAATTTAAGACCTGAGACAATGAAGTTGCTGGGAAAAGGCACAGCAAAAATGCATCAAGACATTGGTGTAGGTGATAATTTCTTGGATAAGACCACCAAAGTGCAAACAACACAAGCAAACCAGACAAATGATATTATATCAAAATCAGAAGCATCTGCACAGAAGAAGAAACCATCAATAGAGTGAAGAGACATATACCAGAATGAGAGAGAATATTTGCAAGCTTCTTTTCTTACAAAGGATTGATTTCCAGAATATGTCAGCAGCTGAAAAAAATTCAGCAACAAAAACCTGCTAAGAAATGGACAAAGGACCTGAATAGACTTTTATCAAATCAAGAAACATAAATAGCCAACAAATATTTGGAGCTTAAAAAACAACAACAACAAAAAAAACTCAATGTCACTAAGCATCAGGGAAATGCAAATTAAAAGCATAATGAGTTATCAAGTCATCCTGTCAGAATGATTATTATCCAAAAAACGGAGAATAACAAATGCTGGTGAGAATGTGGAGAAGGGGAACTCATACACACTTGTTGGGAATGTAAATTAGTTCAGCCACTGGGGTAAACAGTATGGAGATTTCTTTCTTTCTTTCTTTCTTTTTTTTTTTTAAGATTTGTTTATGTATTTAAAAGGCAGAGTTAGAGAGAGAGAACACTCCTTTACATTCGCTGGTTTACTCCCCAAATGGCCACAAGGGCTGGAGCTGGGCCAGGCCAAAACCAGAAGCCAGAAACTTCATTTGGGTCCCCCAACATTGGTGCAGGGGCCCGAGGACATGGGCACCTTCCACTGCTTTCCACAGCGCATGAGCAGGATCCGAATCAGAAGTGTAGTAGCGGGGATACTAACCAGTGCCTTTTTAGGGTGCAGACACACCAGGTACCTGCTGCACTGCAGCACCAGCCTGCAATAAACTTTTAAAGCCGTTTTGTATAGGCTGTACTATTTATTGTATGTGGTCACTGAAATCTGTTTCATTACTTTAGTAGTCAAGTGATTCCACAGAATTTACCTAAAGTGTCCCGAAACAAAGCAAAGCAAACCAAAACTTAACATTTTTGCAGATGGGATTGTGTGTGTGTGTGTTGAAGAAGTCTTCAACTCTCAGTACAGCAGATCTAAATTTTGTTAGAGCCTTTACTTCTTGCTTGTATAGAACCTGAAGGTTAACCAAAGGTGAGTCTTTTATTTATTTTTTTTTCTGAGAATCTACCCAGAGTTTTGGAATCTCCAGAAATAGATAGAAGACTTTAAAGACTATGTTCCTCAAAGAATCTCATTCTCCAACTTTCCTTCCAAGTTTTTAGTTTGTCTATTTTCCTTCAACTTTTATACCTTGCCACAGGCTGTAACATCTCATGAATTTTCTGTCAGATATCTTGACAAATACCCCCTCAATAGCTGCTCATCACTGGTAGAATTCCAAGTTATAAGGGACAAATGCAAGCACTTTGAGATGGTCCTTCAAAGAACTTGTAGTCAGAACAAAAGAAGCAATCATAATTCTTTGAGAATATAGTCTCTTCTGACTCTCTAGTATGAGAAAAATGTATTGGGAATGTGAGCAGTTGCCTTCAAGACCACTTGAGAGCTGGGTTCAGGGTATGTAACACACAACCAAGTTCTCCTACTGTAACGTGGAACTTATTTTTCTTGATTAAGTATTCAGTTGGTTGGTGTAAAATTTTAATGAAGTCAATGCTGAAATTTTTAGAAGTTTATTTTAAGTGATTTATTAGTAATCTATTTTTTAACTTTATTTAATAAATATAAATTTCTAAAGTACAGCTTTTGGATTACAGTGGCTTTTCCCCCACCCTGCCATCACCTCCCTCCCACCCGCAACCATCCCATCTACCACTCCCTCTCCCATCCCATTCACATCAAGATTAATTTTCAATTACCTTTATATACAGAATATCAATTTAGTATATACTAAGTAAAGATTTCAACAGTTTGCACCCACACAGAAACACAAAGTATCAAGTACTGTTTGAGTACTAGCTATAGCATTAATTCACATAGTACAACACATTAATGATAGAGATCCTACATGCAGAATAAGTGCACAGTGACTCTATTGTTGATTTAACAATTGACATTCTTGTTTATGGTGTCAGTAATCACCCGAGGTTCTTGTCACTGAGTTGCCAAGGCTATGAAAGCCTTTTGAGTATGCTAACTCCAATCTTATTTACACAAGGTCATAGTCAAATTGGAAGTTCTCTCCTCCCTTTAGAGAAAGGTACCTCCTTCTTTGAAGGCCTGTCCTCTGGGATCTCACTCACAGAGAACTTTCATTTAGGTCTTTTTTTTTTTTTTTTTTTTTTTCCCAGAGTGTCTTGGCTTTCCATGTATGAAATACTCTCATGGGCTTTTTAGCCAGATCCAAATGCCTTAAGGGCTGATTCTGAGGCCACAGTGCTGTTTAGGACATCTGTCATTTTATGAGTCTGCTGTGTATCCTGCTTCCCATGTTGGATCGTTCTCTCCTTTTTAATTCTATCAGGTAGTATTAGCAGACACTAGTCTTGTTTATGTGATCCCTTTGATTCTTAATCCTATCATTATGATCAATTATGAACTAAAACTGATCACTTAGACTAGTGAGATGGCATTGGTACATGCCACCTGGATGGGATTGAATTGGAATCCCATGGCACATTTCTAACTCTAGCTTTTGGGGCAAGTCAGATTGAGCATGTGCCGAACTGTACCTCTCCTCCTTCTCTTATTCCCACTCTTATATTTAACAGGGATCATTTTTCAGTTAAATTGAAACACCTAAGAATAATTGTGTGTTAATTAAAGAGTTCAACCAATAGTATTAAGTAGAACAGAAAAAATACTAAAAAGGATAAAGTATTACATTGTTCATCAACAGTCAGGACAAGGGCTGATCAAGTCATTGTTTCTCATGGTGTTCATTTCACTTCAGCAGGTTTCCTTTTTGGTGCTCGGTTAGTTGTCACTGCTCACGGAGAACATATAATATTTGTTCCTTTGGGACTGGGTTAATTCACTCATCATGATGTTTTCCAGATTCCTCCATTTTGTTGCAAATGACCGGATTTCATTGTTTTTTACTGCTGTATAGAATTCTATAGAGTACATATTCCATAATTTCTTTATCCAGTCTACCGTTCATGGGCATTTAGTTTGATTCCAGGTCTTAGCTATTGTGAATTGAGCTGCAATAAACATTAATGTGCAGACAGCTTGTTTGTTTGCCAATTTCATTTCCTTTCGGTAAATTCCAAGGAGTGGGATGGCTGGGTTGAATGGTAGGGTTATGTTCAGGTTTCTGAGGAATCTCCAGACTGACCTCCATAGTGGCTTAACCAGTTTGCATTCCCACCTACAGTGGGTTAGTGTCCCTTTTTCCCCACATCCTCGCCAGCATCTGTTGTTGGTAGATTTCTGTATGTGAGCCATTCTCACCAGGATGAGGTGAAAGCTCATTGTGGTTTTGATTTGCATTTCCCTGATGGCTAGTGATCCTGAACATTTTTCATGTGTCTGTTGACCATTTGGATTTCCTCTTTTGAAGAATGTCTATTGAGGTCCTTGGCCCATCTCTTAAGTGGGTAGTTTGTTTTATTTTTGTGGAGTTTCTTGATCTCTTTGTAGATTCTGGTTATTAATCCTTTATCGGTTGCATAGTTTGCAAATGTTTTTTCCCATTCTGTTGGTTGCCTCTTGAGTTTCCTGACTGTTTCTTTTGCAGTACAGAAACTTCTCAATTTGATGCAATCCCAATTGTAAATTTTGGTTTTGACTGCCTGTGCCTCCGGGGTCTTTTCTAAGAAGTCTGCCTGTGCCTATATCTTGCAGGGTTTCTCCAATGTTCTTTAATAATTTCAGGGTGTCAAGTCGTAAATTTAGGTCTTTAATCCATGTTGACTGGATTTTTGTGTAAGGTGAAAGTTAGCGGTCTTGCTTCATGCTTCTGCACATGGAAATCCAGTTTTCCCAGCACAATTTGCTGAATAGACTCTCCTTGCTCCAGGAATCACAGATTATTTTGTTGGACAATACAGTACTAACCAAATGCAACAGTGACGACTATAAGATCCCTTTAGATACAAAATGTTTTCTTCAAAAAGTGATCTAATGTCTTTATAACATTAAACAGCAATGGTATATGTCTTTCTGTCTTTCTCTGCCCTCTCTCTCTCTTCTTCTCTCTCTCTCTCATTTTGCCTTTCTAATCAATCACTTAAAAATTATTAAAATTAGAAGGCTTTAACTTTTCATTATTTATGGAAAGTATCATCACAAAACAGATTAGAAAATGGATTGACTATAGTTAAAGTACTTTCTAACACAAGGTGATTTTTAATGTGTTAAACAATTTGGAATGGGAGACAAAATGGAAAGTGAGTCTCAATGAGGAGCTCAACAATAAGTCACATGCAAACAATTTCAAATACAATGAAATAAATGAAATAAATTACATCCAGGGCAGAAATATATGAACAAATGAATATACAATCTAAATTGTGTCTGTAAATCATCAATCAATTTTTGACATAGATTATTGCTAATGTTAAATTTTTATGACTTTTGTAGTATATACATCATTTAATCTATTAATCTACTTAATCTATCAACACCACTCACTTATGATTTTTTGCATTTAAGTACAATTTTATTATACATTATACAAGGTAGTACTAAAAGTTTCATATTATATGCCAATTGATTTTACAGTGCAGTCTATGTTATATTCATCTGCTTATGGTAAATAAGAATATAAAGAAATTTTTGTAAATATAATTCATCTAATTATAGATTACTTTTTAAGATAGAAAAATACAGAACTCATTTAAATAGAGCAGTTATTTGAAGTAATCATCATGGAAATGTGCTTAGTTCAAGATTTCCAATTAAAAATAACTTCTCGGTGCTGGCGCTGTGGAGTAGCAGGTAAAGCCACTGCCTGCACTGCCAGCATTCCTTATGGGGTGCTCCACTTCCGATCCAGCTCTCTGCTATGTCCTGAGCCTCTGTACCCCCGTGGGAGACCCGGAAGAAGCTCCTGGTTTCTGGCTTCACATGGATTGGTGCAGCTCCAGCCATTGCAGTCAATTGGGGAGTGAACCAGTGGATGGAGGACCTCTCTCTCTCTCTCTCTCTCTCTTTCTCTCTCTGCCTCTCCTTCCCTCTGTGTGTAACTCTGACTTTCAAATAAATAGTCAATCTTTAAATATATATATATATGTGTGTGTGTGTATATATAAATGAGGTCAAGACTGAAAGGAAAAACAGATTCTCATTAATCATTTAGCATTGTCTTCTTTTCCTTTTGTGCATAAGATAATTGTATTTGACTCTGGTTCTGATGATTTCCCAAGATAAAAGTTACATAAATTGAAACTCAGACTCAAGTTGGGTGTTCAATTCATCACAAAATGAGGAGGGAAAACAATGTGATGCCAGCTGTCATGCAAATTTACAAGGTAACTTCAAAAAGTTGATACAATTTGGAATAAAAAGAAGTATATTTTAGTTGAAGAAGTTAGAAAGCTGTGCATATTTTTTCATAATGCACATTTTCTGGAAATTTTAAAAGACTTCTTGTGCATTCTCAAAGGTTCAAGGAAGCTCAACTATCCCAAATCATTTTAAAGTAGTTCTGTGCTGTGAATGCCTTTTGAAGCACCCTAGAGATGATTAGGTAAGTCCTGTACAAACAGGTTTTGAAATGGTCAACAAGGGGTCAATGATACTGAGTATGATGGAAAACAAAGAACAACGCTTGAAAATAAAATGAAATGACAGCCAGGAAAATCAGGTATGTTAAAACCACGTTTAGCAGAATTAATGGACATGGTTTACTGAAAAAAAAAAAGCTATGCTAACTACATAGAAAAATTAAAAGCTTAAAATTTCTGAAAGAAATTATTGAAAGTTTTGAAAAAGAATGAGTTAATATATCTGAAAATAAAAACATTACCAGAAATGTAAAACAACACAAATTTAAAATTAAACCCATAGAGGGAGTTTGGGCATTACAATGACAATATCTCTCCCTTAAACCATATTTATTCCATTAAAAAGATTATAAAGATATCTGAAGAATCTGAAAATTAAAGCAGGTGATTTGTGAACGAGTGAAAGCAACTCTCCCACAGGTGACTTACCTATGTTCTGGTTCTATTTTTTTGTTGTTTTTTTTTTTTTTTTTTTTTTTTTTTTTTCTATTTGTTTTGTTTTGTTTTTTTGGTGGCTTAACTTCAGTCTTGGGCTCCATACACAATATTGTCAGGGGTTAAAATGTGACTTTCTGCCATGTGTATGGCCAGAAACAAATAAACAAAACAAAACAACAGTAACACATGCAGCAAAAAGAACAACAAAACTGTAATGGATACAGACTTCCTGGAGGTTGACCAGGGAAGCCAAGAGGGGAAAAAGCCAGGAAAAGTGGAGTTCTAGTTCTATGTAAGAACTTTGGCATGTCACAGCCTAATCCCCAACCATGCTCATGTGGCACATAACAAAATTAACCTTCCAAAGCCCCCAAGGATTGAACCCATACCTGAATCATCTATGCTCGTTTCTACCTCATTTCTCATCTTTGCATGTCCAATAAACTGAAAGCAACAAAGGGAAAGCCATGAGAACTGGATTGTTGCTGGTAACATTATCTGTACTTTATGTTTAGGTTGTTTACCTTTACAAGATACTGTACACATAGTTTCCCAAAGTTGTTGACAGGATCCTATTCTTGCCACTCCTACCTAAAAAATGTGACTTGTGATTCAGCTATACTTGGTATGCTTTCTCTTAGTTTTATTTCAAAACATATTTTGCTTTTATTTTTGATTGCATAAGAGTCAAGTTTGAGGTTTTTCTTTAAACACTTTAAAAATGTCACAGCATTTTCTTATACTTCATAATTCTCAGCTATATTCCTTTCTACATAATTCTTTTCCATTTCCACATATCCAGATGTAAACTTCAATACTAGTTTGATCTTATCATAAGAGGTAACTTTTTCATTCTGTGTCACTGGGGTTCAGAAATTTCACTGGGAGCTTTCCTGGAACAGATCAGTGAAATCTTGCAATTACATTGTTCTCAACACAGAACAATGTGCCCTCTCTCTGTAACTACTGTGTTCTCTCCTATACACATAATCATGGCTTCAAATAAACTACAATTCTATCCAACCTATTTACATAGTCTAGTCTTCCTAAGAGATTATGGTAAGGAAGGTGGACAATTGAATCAGCCTTCAGATTATCAACCTTATAAAGTTCAGTTCTTATTTATTTATTTTAACAGGCAGAGTTAGACAGTGAGAGAGAGAGAGACAGAGAGAAAGGTATTCCTTCTGTTGGTTCAGCCCCCAAATGACCACTACGGCCGGCGCGCTGCACCAATCCGAAGCCAGGAGCCAGGTGCTTCCTCCCGGTCTCCCATGTGGGTGCAGGGCCCAAGCACTTGGGCCATCCTCCACTGCCTTCCCAGGCCACAGCAGAGAGCTGGACTGGAAGAGGAGCAACCAGGACAGAATTCGGTGCCCCAACCAGGACTAGAACCCGGGGTGGCCGGTGCCGCAGGCCGAGGATTAGCCAAGTGAGCCGCGGTGCTGGCCTAAAGTTCGTTTCTAATATGTTAATTTTTCAAAGCTGACATGCAACATTGCATTACAGCTGTTCCTGAATTTATGGCTGACACTGATTTTGACTCTGTCGACAATGTTGCTAATATTACTTCTGCGTTCTTCCATAAAACAACCATTTCTTCTATATAAATATCCTCTATTATGCTTATAGTGATTTACCTAATGTAGACATTTATGCTTGAGAAAAATATATAGTTATATTAATGCCAACCATAAGCATTTGCACAATTAATTGTACAAGCTGTGTGTGTATATATATATTTGTAGTAAACAGTTTCAGCTTCATTCAACATTCTCTCCAAGATCCATTGGTCCGACTATGCGTGTACCTAGCTTATCAGTGCCCTCTACTTAGGCATTTTATCCATTACCTGGTAAATGGACAAGGATCTGCATCTAGATTCCTGCTGCCAACAACAACACATGCTAAACATAAATCTCCATCAGGCTTATTTACATCAAATTACAATCACCATATAATGGATTTCTCCAGTATAATTGAGTTGTTTTCATAAATTATAAAGAATGATGTTGGCAATAAGTGGAAAAGAAAATAACTGCAAAAATTACAAATATTTAAGTAATTAGACTAACTATCAAAATGTGACACATACAAATGTGCCAATCTACTGCACATTAACACTATATCACCAAGAGTGCATCATTGTTTCAGGATCACTCATTTGTGTTGCTGAATTACTGATTCACAGGAAAATGCATAAAATTGAATATTTTTCCATTAGATTATGATAAGCTTTTGCCATGGGAAAACAAGAAAACAAATAAGCATCAGTTTCCTCAGAGTCAAGTCTAAAACAAAATAAATACTTTTGCTGTTGATAGAGTCAACCTTTGCAATTTCCTGTTTATATTACATGTTCACTAAACCAATGTCTACATTTTATGATAAAGTTTCCGAAGTTCTAGTATTTTTTAGATTAAATCACCACTGATATATCATTCTTTAGAACTTCTCAATTATCTTTAATCTTTAGTAATTATTTTTAATTTGTAATTATTAACAATTTTAATAGTCATATAAAATTGAATTTTTTGTGAGTACTGTGTGAATCTTCACCACATGTGTACATTGTGTAATGCCCAATGAGGGTGAATATACTTATCTATTTAATATTGAACATTTTAAAATAGTGAAATCTTCCAAAATTCTACCTTCTATTTTTTAAATGGAGGAACATGTAGTACATTATCTTTATCTATGGTCATTTAACAGTGAAACAGTAACCCAGAATTTCTTACTATTTTCATTTAATTATTTAATCTTTAAAATATGTTTGTATACTTCTAGACAAAGTGGTAGAAGGTTCATTGCTTATTTAAATACTCAGTTTTAAATGAAAGTATAAAAATGAATTCAGTAAACATAAAGTTCATTATAATTACTTGAAACTAATTTTTCAAAGACTTAAGTGGCATGTATTTTTTAATGCCGAATAGATATAATCAACACTTTTTGTTTAAGGGATGTAAAAAATGTTATTGAGGAACAACACAATCTGAATGATTACAAAATGGCATGATCTATATAAATCAGAAGGGAGGAGTTACATACTATTGTTCACACTGACTAAATTAATAACAATTATGTAGTTAGCTGTTACTAACATAACATGAGATGTAGTGATAGGATGCTCAATGTTAAGAAAGAGCATAATCAGCATGATTTGAATTAAAATTCATTGTAAATTAGCATTTTGTTACATGTTGGGCATAATACCCAAACAAAATATTTTCCATGTTTATTGCAACACTTACCAATATTTTTCTATAGACAAGAATGTAACCTGCAGATATAACAGTTTGTATGAGAAACAAGAATGCATTCAGAATCAGCAATAGTTTATAGATGTAAAATTTCAAATTTGATTATTTCTCTTTAATATGTCTGTGTCTTCTCGGATTTTTGAATGGCTTCCAAGCTGGCTCCCACTTTAATCCAATCAAAATTTCTGATTATATTGGAGAGATAATAAGCAAATTGGATTTCTGTGAAAACATGTTGATAAATCAATTCACTTGATGACATTTCAGCATCAAAGAGTCAAATTAGGATTATTAGGTTACAATAATATCAATGAAGCAAAGAATTCACAGCCTGAACAGCAATACTGCGTCCTCACATAATGAACATCTATAAATACATTATTATAGCTATTACTATAAGGAGGAGAAAATATAATTTTCACTTGAAAAGAACTCTACCTTTTGCAGAGTATTCTCAAATGCATGAAGTATCACATTGAACCATGTAGTAAAGTATTATTTTATATTTATATACAGCAAATGGCTATAGAGATATTTAGATCTGTGACTAGAAAAAATTAATTTTATATGTTTGCTGCAACTTATTGTATTAGATTTAATTTAAAGTTATGCTCTGTTTTAATATTGTGAAGCCACATTTGTTAATTTTGACAACATAAGTAGGAAGAAAGCAAGCATTTTAAGGCAAAAAGTATATAACATTATTTTCTTAATTTGTCCCAACTTTTTAAATAAGTGTGTTCATCTATGTCAAAATCTAGGGAGAATTTGTACTGACTTTTACTAAAGTGAATGACTTTAAATAATTTCAGTATCTTATTGGCTGTGCTTGGGATATTTTTTATTAGAGGGTATTTTCTTTTGAAAAATGAGTAGGCCAGAGAAATGTAGAATGAAAAACTAAGTTCTTAGGAAAATGAAATTGGTTACCTCAAAAGTGAAATAATGAAATCTGCAATAAAACTAGACTTCTTGGGTTCAAAAATTTAGAAGTGAGCTGGTGCTGTAGCATAGTAGGCTAAGCCTCAATCTGCAGTGCCAACATCCCATATGGGCTCCAGTTCATGTCCCAGCTGCTTTGCTTCCAATACAGCTCTATGTTTCTGGCCTGGAAAAGCATGGAAAATGGCCCACATGCTTGGGCACTTGTACCCACTTAGGAGAACCAGAAGAAGCTTCTGGCTCCTGGCTTCAGATGGGCACAGCTCCAGCCAATACTGCCATTTGGGGAGTGAACCAATGGATAGAAGACCTTTGTCTCAGTCTCTCCCTCTCACTGTCTGTAGCTCTCCCTCTCAAATAAATAAATAAAATCTTAAAAAAAATTAGAACAAATAAAAAAGTTGAGAAAAGGTTGAGAAACAACAAAGTAATTATATTAAAGCAGAAGACAGAATACATCATACCAATGACTGCAACAATTTTATCTGATACTCAAGGCAGCTTCTTATTAGGAGTGGAGTGGGTTTCTTTTTGATCGTGGCATTTGGACAGTGATGAAATGTGAATAATTTGTTCTAGCTTCAACTGATATATGATTGAGGTATTCAAACACTTCTATATAAAATGCACTGCTGTTAAGATAAACTGTATCCAATTCTATACTATTTAGTCACTCTTTCAGTAAGCCTCATAGCTTCTGTCAACACATTAATTTATTATCATGATATTCATATTCAAAAGTTGGCTTCCATAAGCTTATACAATTTGTATTTTTTTCTGATAATATACTAGGAAAGTATTAGAGTAAGTGTGGAATTAAGGCAAACACACTGTACTACTTGCCATCATAAAAAATTTAAATTACATAATATTAAAACATATGTTTCCTTTGACATATTTTCTGGTTTTTTTAAACTTTTATTTAGTAAATACAAATTTCCAAAGTACAGTTTATGGATTACAATGGCTTCCCCCCCCCCAATAATTTCCCTCCCACTCGCACACCACCCATCTTCCGCTCCCTCTCCCATTCCATTCACATCAAGATTCATTTTCAATTATCTTTATATACAGAAGATGATTTAGTATGTATTAAGTAAAGACTTAATCAGTTTGCACCCACACAGAAGCACAAAGTGTAAACTACTGTTTCAGTACTAGTTATAGCATTACTTCACATTGGACAACACATTAAGAACAGATCCCACATGAGAAGTAAGTACACAATGACTCCTGTTGTTGACTTAACAATTTGACACTCTTGTTTATGGCATCAGTAATTTCCCTAGGCTCTAGTCATGAGTTGCCAAGGCTATGGAAGCCTCTTGAGTTCACTGACTTTGGTCTTATTCCGACAGGGTCATAGTCAAAGTGGAAGTTCTCTCCTCCCTTCAGAGAAAGGTACCTCCTTCTTTGATGCCCCGTTCTTTCCACTGGGATCTCACTCACAGAGATCTTTCATTTAGGTCTTCTTTTTTTTTTTTTCCTTAGTGTCTTTGCTTTCCATGCCTAAAATACTCGCATGGGCTCTTCAGCCATATCTGAATGCCTTTAGGGCTGATTCTGAGGCCAGAGTGCTGTTTAGGACATCTGCCATTCTATGAGTCTGCTGTGTATCACGCTTCCCATGTTGGATCGTTCTCTCCCTTTTTGATTCTATCAGTTAGTATTAGCAGACACTAGTCTTGTTGGTGTGATCCCTTTGACTCTTAGACCTATCAGTGTGATCAATTGTGAACTGAAATTTATCACTTGAGCTAGTGAGATGGCATTGGTACATGCAACCTTGATGGGATTGTATTGGAATCCCCTGGTGCGTTTCTAACTCCACCATTTGAGGTAAATCCGATTGAACATGTCTCAAATTGTACATCTCCTCCTTCTCTTATTCCCACTCTTATATTTAACAGGGATTCCTTTTCAGTTAAAATTTAAACACCTAAGAATAATTGTGGGTTAATTACAGAGTTCAACTAATAGTACTAGAACAAAAAAAAAATACTAAAAGGGATAAAGTATTACCTTGTTCATCAACAGTCAGGACAAGGGCTGATCAAGTCACTGTTTCTCATACTGACCATTTCACTTCAATAAGTTTCCCCTTTGGTGCTCAGTTAGTTATTGCCAATCAGGGAGAACATATGATATTTGTCCCTTTGGTAATGGCTTAATTCACTCAGCATAATGTTTTCCAGATTTCTCCATTTTGTTGCAAATGACCAGATTTCATTGTTTTTGACTGCTCTACAGAATTCTATAGAGTACACGTCCCTTAATCACTTTATCCAGTCTACTGTTGATGGGCATTTGGGTTGGTTCCAGGTCTTAGCTATTGTGGATTGAGCTGCAATAAACATTAAGGTGCAGGCAGCTTGTTTGTTTGCCAATTTCATTTCCTTTGGGTAAATTCCAGGGAGTGGGATGGCTGGGTTGTATGGTAGGGTTATATTCAGGTTTCTGAGGAATCTCCAGACTGACCTCCATAGTGGCTTAACCAGTTTGCATTCCCACCTACAGTGGGTTAGTGTCCCTTTTTCCCCACATCCTCGCCAGCATCTGTTGTTGGTAGATTTCTGTATGTGAGCCATTCTAACCGGGGTGAGGTAAAAGCTCATTGTGGTTTGATTTGCATGTCCCTGATTGCTAGTGATCTTGATCAGTTTTTCATGTGTCTGTTGGCCATTTGGATTTCCTCTTTTGAAGAATGTCTATTGAGGTCCTTGGCCCATCTCTTAAGTGGGTTGTCTGTTTTGATGTTGTGGAGTTTCTTGATTTCCTTGTAGATTCTGGTTATCAACCCTTTATCGGTTGTATAGTTTGCAAATGTTTTTTCCCATTCTGTTGGTTGCCTCTTCATTTTCCTGAGTGTTTCTTTTTCAGTAAAGAAACTTCTCAATTTGATGCAATCCCAAATGTTAATTTTGGCTTTGACTGCATGTGCTTCTGGCCTCTTTTCAAAGAAGTCTTTACCAGTACCTATGTCTTGCAGGGTTTCTCCAATGTTCTCTAATAATTTGATGGTGTCAGGTTGTAGATTTAAGTCTTTAATCCATATGAGTGAATTTTTGTGTAAGATGAATGGTAGGGGTCTTGTTTCATGATTCAGCACGTGGAAATCCAATTTTCCCAGCACCATTTATTGAATAGACTGTCCTTACTCCATGGATTGGTTTTGGATCCTTGATCAAATAAATATAAGTTGGCTGTAGATGTTTGGATTGATGATTGGTGTTTCTATTCCATTTCATTGGTCTATCTATCTGTTTCTGTACCAGTACCATGCTGTTTTGATTACAACTGCCCTGTAGTATGTCCTGAAATCTGGTATTGTGGTGCCTCCGGCTTTCTTTTTGTTGTACAAGATTGCTTTAGCTATTCGAGGTCTCTTGTGCCTCCATATAAATTTCAGCACATTTTTTCCAGATCTGAGAAGAATGTCTTTGGTATTTTGATTGGTATTGCATTAAATCTATAAATTGCTTTTGGGAGAATGGACATTTTGATGATATTGATTCTTCCCATCCATGAGCACAGAAGATTTTTCCATTTTTTGGTATCCTCTTCTATTTCTTTCTTTAAGGTTTTGTAATTTTCATCATAGAGATCTTTAATGTCCTTGGTTAAGTTTATTCCAAGGTATTTGATTGTTTTTGTAGCTATTGTGAATGGGATTGATCTTAGAAGTTCTTCCTCAGCCGTGTCATTGCCTGTGTACACAAAGGCTGTTGATTTTTGTGTATTGATTTTATATCCTGCTACTTTGTCAAAGTCTTCTATGCTTTCCAATGGTCTCTTAATAGAGTTCTTTGGGTCCCCTAAATAAAGAATCATATCATCTGCAAAGAGGGATAGTTTGAGTTCTTCCTTCCCAATTTGTATCCCTTTAATTTCTTTTTCTTGCCTAATAGCTCTGGCTAAGACTTTCAGAATTATGTTGAATAGCAGTGGTGAGAGTGGGCATCCCTGTCTGATACCAGATCTCATTGGAAATGCTTACAATTTTTCCCCGTTCAATAGGATGTTGGCTGTGTGTTTTTCATAAATTGCTTTGATTGTATTGAGGAATGTTCCTTCCATACCCAGTTTGCTTAGAGTTTTCATCATGAAAGGGTGTTGTATTTTATCAAATGCTTTCTCTGTGTCTATTGAGATAATCATATGGTTTTTCTTCTGCAGTCTGTTAATGTTTTGTATCACATTGATTGTTTTGTGCACATTGAACCATCCCTGCATACCAGGGATAAATCCCACTTGGTCTGGGTGGATGATCTTTCTGATGTCTTGTTCCATTCTATTGGCGAGAATTTTATTGAGGATTTTTGCATCTGTGTTCATTGGGGATATTAGTCTGTAATTCTCTTTCAATGCTGCATCTTTTTCCAGCTTAGGAATTAAGGTGATGCTGGCTTCATAGAAAGAATTTGAGAGGATTCTCTCTTCTTCGATTGTTCTGAATAGTTTGAGAAGAATTGGAGTTAGTTCTTGTTTAAATGTCTGGTAGAATTCAGCAGTGAATCCATCTGGTCCTGGGCTTTTCTTTGTTGGGAGAGCCTTTATTACTGTTTCAATTTCTGTCTCAGTTATGGGTCTGTTTAGGTTTTCGATGTCTTCATGGTTCAATTTAGGTAGGTTGCATGTGTCCAGGAATCTATCCATTTCTGATAGGTTTCCCTTTTTGCTGGCATACAAGTCCTTGTAGTAATTTCTGATGATTCTTTTTATTTCTGTGGTGTCTGTTGTTACATTTCCTTTTTCGTCTCTGATTTTATTGACTTGGGTCTTTTCTCTTCTTTTTTTAGTTAGCCGGGCCAATGGGGTGTCAATTTTGTTTATTTTTTCAAAAAACCAGCTCCTCATTTGGCTGAATTTTTGTAATGTTTTTTTGGATTCAATCCTGTTGATTTCTTCTCTGAATTTAATTATTTCTCTTCTCCTACTAGATTTGGGTCTGGTTTGCTGCAGGTTTTCTAGATCCTTCAGATGAATTTAAACCTCATTTATTTGGTTCCTTTCCAATTTTTTGATGTAGGCACCTATTGCTATAAACTTTCCTCACAACACTGCTTTTGTTGTATCCCATAAGTTTTGGTATGTTGTGCTGTTATCCTCATTTACTTCCAGAAAATTTTTGATTTCTCATTTAATTTCTTCTATGACCCAGTGTTCATTCAGGAGTATGTTGTTCAATCTCCATGTGTTTGCATATGCTCTAGGGATTCCTGAGTTGCTAATTTCCAACTTCATTCCTTTATGGTCTGAGAAGCTACATCGTGTGATTCTAATGCTTTTGAATTTGTTGAGACTTGCTTTATGGCCTAGTATGTGGTCAATCCTAGAGAAGGTTCCATGTACTGCTGAGAAGAATGTAAATGCTTTATGTGTAGAATGAAAAGTTCTGTATATATATATGTTAGATCCATTTGGGCTATAGTGTCATTTAAATCTACTGTATCCTTGTTGATCTTCTGTCCTATTGATCTGTCTATCTTTGAGAGTGGAGTATTGAAGTCCCCCCAGTACTATTGTATTGGAGTCTAAGTCTCCCTTTAAGTCCCTTAACAAATCTTTTAAATAAACTGGTGCCCCTGTTATTAGATGCATTAATATAAATACATTGATAATCGTTATATCTTCCTGTTGAATTGATCCCTTCATCATTATATAGTACCCCTCTTTGGCCTTTGACATGTTTTCAAGAGTAAAATTAGTGTTTGTCTTGCTATCCTCACATTCCAAAAAAAGCATTCCTACCTGGGCTTTTATTCCTCAGCATTTAGTCTATGTATCACTAACATTCTTCAATTTGAAGATTTCTTTATATATTTGCTATTTATTTATTTGAAAGGCAGAGGTTGAGGGAGAAGGAGAGAGAGGGACAGAGAGAAAGAGAGAGAAAGAGAGAGAGATTCACTTTTCAGTTCACTGTCAAAAAGGCCAGGAGCCAAGAGCTCTCCATCTGGGTTTCACATGTGGATGGGCAGTGATCCAAGTACTAATGGCATCATTTACTGCTTTCCCTGGTGCATTGACAGAGAGCTGGATCTGAAACAACATATTCAGGTCTCAAATTGGCACACTAATATGGGAGGCTGGCATCGCAAACAGCAGTTTAACTTGCTGCACTACAAGCCTACTTTCTAAAATCAGATAGTTCAATTTGTATACCACATTTGAAATTTCAATTTTGCTAAGATAATAATTTGACCAATTTAATAATATGCTGTTGACAATAAAATAACTGTGATTAACTGTTTATCTTTTCATTAGTTTCAGATCAGTGCTCCAAAGTTTATCTGTATGGTATAGCTGTTGTGACATTTATGATTCTATTGTGCTTTTTTTTCTTTTTGTATTAGCCCTGAAAATTGGAACCATGTCTGATATTACTTATATTCTATAATATTGACAAGCTTCACAAAACATTATTAACTTGGATTCTTTGAGAAATTTATTCAGGCATAGGTCTGTTGATAGGTAATTTAAATACTACAAATTTGTCAATCTATTTTAAATTCCTAGCTAAAAGAATTTTGACAAATGCATTCATGTAATTATGACTAAAATCAAGTTTTAGAACATTTCTATCACCCAATAAAATACCTTGTGCTCTTTTGCAGTCTTTTTTTGGGCAGTGAATAACCTCCTTTTGATCACTATTATCTCGTATCTTCTAGAATTTCATCTATCTATTTATATATGTGTGTGTATGTATATATGTGTGTGGATGTATAAAGAGAGAGGATTTTACAAAAGGCTATTTAATCTCATATTCAGAATGAATAGTTTTGGGATTCATACATGTTTTGAATGCATCAGATATCAGTTCACTGTTATTCCTGAATGGTGTTTCTTTGCATAAATAACATTTTGCTTTTTAGTGGTCATTGGGATTACCATTGGTTGACTTAGGTGAATAAGGCTTGCATGAGCATTTGAATTTAAGTTTTCATATGGGATGCATGTCTTAATTCTTCTGGAAAGGCACCTATTCAAACCTTATCTTTCCTGCCAGACTTAAAACCAATTGAATTATAGAGTGAGTCAGAAGATAAAAATGAAAGTGCAACCTTCATTACTGCAAAAGGTTATTGGAGAATGTGAACCAGGACTGTGTAGTGTGGCACATTCCAATATTCACTCAAGAATTATGCAGACTTGTCCATTTTGTCATAGGCTGTTCTAGATTACAGTAGGTCATCCTGTCGGTAGAACCTTCTCAGTGACTTATCAGACGCAGGACAGAAAGGACTATGTAATGTAGAATGTATTCCATGTTGAAACCAAGGTAAAAAGTAAGTTCCTCAAAAATGGTGTAGTTATTTGTTATTCTAATCCATTTCACTAAATAATGAACAGCTGTGACAACCAGAATGTGTTTCTGATAGAAGAGGAGCTTCATAGGATACGAGGTTGTTCTGTTCCCACCTGCATTAACCTTTCTCCATGTAGCAATCATTGCTTTGCTGAAAATTCTCATACACCCATTATATGTTGATGCTCCAGAAGCTCTGAAATAGTCAAAATTTTCATTTTCAAGTAAACTACAAGCCTGATCTTAGAGTAGTTTCAAAGAAGAAGCTTCCATCCTCTATCCTATTTCCAAGCATTAATTAGTTCTTTCTTTTTCTAGCAATCTCAGTAGTAGCCCCAGAAGCAATTAGGTTAAATGGCAAGGGACTCTACAAACAAATATTCATAATAATATTCTCCAACTATGTACATAAAATCTTTTGTATCTAAAAATTTAAGTAAAGATCTAAGACGGTTGAATAGTGAGATGACAAACTAACTTCAGTCACAGAAGGACACTAGAAAATAAAAGGAGGACCATGTTTCACAAGGACTGTTTGTCAGAAATTATAGGTGGGGAAATGAGAGAACAGAATAGAAACTCTGCAGGATAACAGAGAAAGAAAACAGACATGCTGCTGCATGATGAGCAAAAACAGAATTTACCACCATCAGACAAGTTTTACAAGAAATTCTTAAGGGAGTCCTACAGTAGAAGTAAACATCATGAAGACACCTAACATGAGGGAATTCACTAATAGAGCAAGTGTAATTAGTAAACAATCAACCAAAAACAGATGTCAATCCCTATCTATAAATATTACCTTGAATATAAATGGTGCAAATTCCCCAGTAAAGATTTCAGTTGGATGAATGGATAAAAAAAAAAGCCCCCACTATATGCTGCCTACAAAATACTCATTTTAATTAAGATACATATAGGCTGAAAGTGAAGAACTAGAAAAAGATATCAGACAAATGGAAAACAAAAATGAGCAGAAGTAGCTATACTCATGCCAAATAAAACAGACTTTAAATCAAAAACTATAACAAAAGAAAAGGGACATTATATATTGATAAAATGATTAATATGCCAGAGATATAATAATCATAAATAAATATACACCTAACAGAATACCATCCAAATATATACAGCAAATGCTATTAGACCTAAGTGAAAAGCTAGACTCCATTACAATAAGAGTGGTGAACTTAAATACCCCATTGTCATTGGTGGACAGACCATGCAGATAGAAAATCAACAAAGACAGATTGGAGTTCAACTATTCTGTTGAGCAAATAAGGAAGTGGACCTAAAAGACATTTACAGAGCATTTCACCTAATAGCTATGGGTTACACGTTCTTCTCATTAGGATATGGAGCATTTTATAGGATAAACCATACCTTAGGCCACAAATCAATTGTCAGTAAATTTAAAAAGATTGAAATAATACCATGTAGTTTCTCAGACCACAAAAGAATAAAACTAGAAATTAACAAAAGCAATAGAACATTCAGAGATAGAAATTAAACAACATGGTATTGGATGACCAGTGGACCTGAAGAATTAAAAAGAAAATCAAATACTTTCTTGAAATATATGAAAATTAAGTCACTACATTTTAAAATCTGTGGGATACAATAAAACAGTATTAAGAGTAAAGTTTATTGAATTAACTGCTTATATTAAAAAAGAGAAAGTTTTAAAATAAATGTTCTAATGATACATCTTGAAAACTTGGGAAAACAAGAACAAACCAAATACAAAATGAACCTGAGGTGAGAAGTAATAATGATCACAGGAAAAACAAATAAAATTGAGACTAAAAAAATAGAAAAGTTCAACAAAATAAAAAGCTGTTGTATGACACAAGCAATATTAACAAACCTTTAGCCAGAACAGCAAAGAAAAAAGGGAATAAAAACTCAAATAAATTAAGTTAGAGATGAAAAAGGCAACATTACAACTTACAGCACTGAAATACAAAGAATCATAAGAAACCACTATGAAGTTACATGGTAAAAAACTAGAACGTCTCAAAGAAATGGATAAATTCCTGCATATACATAGCCTAATAAGATAAAACCAAAAGGTATAGAAAATCTAAACTTATTCATAACAAGCAATTATATAGCAGCAGTAATTAAAAATTTACCATCAAGGAATAATCAAGAACCTCATGAATTTATTCTAAATTTTATGAAGTATTTAAAGAGGAACTAATTCCAACATTTTCCAAACTATTCCAAAGCATTTAACAGGACAGAAATCTATCAAATTTTTTTTATGAGACTAGTGTCACTCTTATACAAAAGGTAAACAATGGCATAACATACATAAAAAATACAGACCTGTGTCCTAGATGAACATACATGCAAAGTTTCTCAACAAAATACAAACATATTGAACCCAACATGACATCAAAAAGATCACATGTCACGCTCAAGTGGATTTATCCCAGAAATGCAAGGGTGGCTCAGCATTTGCATATCAATAAATATCATGAGCTACATCAACCTAATGAAAAAAAAATCTTAGTAAATGCAAAGAAAACATTTGATAAGATTGATCATCTTTCATGATTTTTTTTAACTTTTATTTAATGAATATAAATTTCCAAAATACAGCTTATGGATTACAATGGCTTCCCCCCCATAACATCCCTCCCACTCGCAACCCTCCCCTCTCCCACTCCCTCTCCCCCTCCATTCACATCAAGATTCATTTTCGATTCTCCTTATCTACAGAAGATCAGATTAGCATACATTAAGTAAAGATTTCAACAGTTTGCTCCCACACAGAAATATAAAGTGACAAATAATAGATGATTTTTTAAATGATGATGAAATCAGATCAGACCTATTGTCATGTTTAATCCCAGTGAGAGTCAAGTTGGGAATTGATAATTTCTTCTTCTTCTTTTTTTTTTTTTTTTTTCAGAAGATCAGTTTAGTATACATTAAGTAAAGATTTCAACAGTTTGCACCCCCATAGAAACACAAAGTGAAATATACTGTTTGAGTACTCGTTATAGCATTAAGTCTCAGTACAGCACGCTAAGGACAGAGATCCTACATTAGGAGCGAGTGCACAGTGACTCCTATTGTTGACTTTACAAATTGACACTCTTGTTTATGGCCTCAGTAATCTCCCCATGCTCCAGTCATGAGTTTCCAAGGCTATGGAAGCCCCTTGAGTTCTCCGACTCTTATCTTGTTTAGACAAGGTCATAGTCAAAGTGGAGGTTCTCTCCTCCCTTCAGAGAAAGGTACCTCCTTCTTTGAAGACCTGTTCTTTCCACTGGGATCTCACTCACAGAGATCTTTCATTTAGGTTTTGTTTTTTGTTTTTTTTTTTTTTTTTTTTGCCAGAGTGTTTTGGCTTTCCATGCCTGAAATACTCTCATGGGCTTTTCAGCCAGATCCGAATGCCTTTAGGGCTGATTCTGAGACCAGAGTGCTGTTTAGGACATCCGCCATTCTATGAGTCTGCTGAGTATCTCGCTTCCCATTTTGGATCACTCTTCCCTTTATTTATTCTATCGGTTAGTATTAGCAGGTACTAGACTTGCTTATGTGCTTCCTTTGACTCTTAGTCCTTTCGTTATGATCAATTGGAAATGAAAATTGATCACTTGGACTAGTGAGATGGCATTGGCACATGCCACCCTGATGGGATTGAATTGGAGTCTCCTGGTATGTTTCTAACTCTACCATTTGGGGCAAGTCAGCCTGAGTATGTCCCAAATTGTACATCTCTTCCCTCTCTTATTCCCACTCTTATGTTTAACAGGGATCACATTTCAGTTAAATTTCAACACTTAAGAATAACTGTGTATTAATTACAGAATTAAATCAGTCATATTAAGTAGAACAGACAAAAAAAACTACTAAGAGGGATAATGTATTAAGTTGTTCATTAACAGTCAGGGCTATGCTCATCAAGTCACCGTTTCTCATAGTGTCCATTTCACTTCAACGGGTTTCCTTTTTGGTGTTCAGTCAGTTGTCACCAATCAGGGAGGACATATGGTATTTGTCCCTTTGGGACTGGCTTATTTCACTCAGCATGATGTGTTCCAGATTCCTCCATTTTGTTGCAAATTACTGGATTTCGTTGTTTCTTACTGCTGTATAGTATTCTAAAGAGTACATGTCCCATAATTTCTTTATCCAGTCTACCGTTGATGGGCATTTAGGTTGGTTCCAGGTCTTGGCTATTGTGTATTGTGCTTCAATAAACATTAGGGTGTAGACAGCTTGTTTGTTTGCCAATTTAAATTCCTTTGGGTAAATCCCAAGTAGTGGGATGGCTGGGTCAAATGGTAGGGTTATCTTCAGGTTTCTGAGGAATCTCCAGACTGACTTCCATAGTGGCTTGATCAGTTTGCATTCCCACCAACAGTGGGTTAGAGTCCCTTTTTCCCCACATCCTCGCCAGCATCTGTTGTTGGTAGATTTCTGTATGTGAGCCATTCTAACCGGGGTGAGGTGAAACCTCATTGTGCTTTGATTTGCATTTCCCTGATTGCTAGTGACCTTGAACATTTTTTCATGTGCCTGTTGGCCATTTGGATTTCCTCTTTTGAAGAATGTCTATTGAGGTCCTTGGCCCATCTCTTAAGTGGGTTGTTGGTTTTGTTTTTGTGGAGTTTCTTGATCTCTTTGTAGATTCTGGTTATTAACCCTTTATCTGTTGCATAGTTTGCAAATATTTTTTCCCATTCTGTCGGTTGTCTCTTCACTCTCCTGACTGTTTCTTTTGCAGTACAGAAACTTCTCAATTTGATGCAATCCCAATAGTTGATTTTGGCTTTGACTGCCTGTGCCTTCGGGTCTTTTCCAGAAACTCTTTACCTGTGCCAATATCTTGAAGGGTTTCTCAAATGTTCTCTAATAACTTGATGGTGTCAGGTAGTAGATTTAGGTCTTTAATTCACGTTGAGTGGATTTTAGTGTAAGGTGTAAGGTAGGGGTCTTGCTTCATGCTTCTGCATGTGGAAATCAAGTTTTCCCAGCACCATTTATTGAATAGACTGTCCTTGCTCCAGGAATTGGTTTTAGATCCTTGATCAAATATAAGTTGGATGTAGATGTTTGGGTTGATTTCTGGTGTTTCAATTCTGTTTCATTGGTCTATCTATCTGTTTCTGTACCAGTATCATGCTGTTTTGATTACAAATGCCCTGTAGTATATCCTGAAATCTGGTATTGTGATGCCTCCAGCGTTGTTTTTGTTGTACAAGATTGCTTTAGCTATTCGAGGTCTCTTGTGCCTCCATATGTTTTTCAGCATCATTTATTCTAGATCTGAGAAGAATGTCTTTGGTATCTTGATTGGGATTGCATTGAATCTATAAATTGCTTTTGGGAGAATGGACATTTTGATGATATTGATTCTTCCAATCCATGAGCATGGAAGATTTTTCCATTTTTTGGTATCCTCTTCTATTTCTTTTTTTAAGATTTTGTAATTTTCATCGTAGAGATCTTTAACGTCCTTGGTTAAGTTTATTCCAAGGTATTTGATTGTTTTTGTAGCTATTGTGAATGGGATTGATCTTTCTCAGCCATGGCATTGTCTGTGTATACAAAGGCTGTTGATTTTTTGTGCATTGATTTTATATCCTGCCACTTTGCCAAACTCCTCTATGAGTTCCAATAGTCTCTTAGTAGAGTTCTTTGGATCCCCTAAGTAAAGAATCATATCGTCTGCAAAGAGGGATAGTTTGACTTCTTCCTTCTCAATTTGTATTCCTTTAATTTCTATTTTTTGTCTGATGGCTCTGGCTAAAACTTCCAGAACTATGTTAAATAGAAGTGGTGAGAGTGGGCATCCCTATCTGGTGCCAGATCTCAGTGGAAATGCTTCCAACTTTTCCCCATTCAATAGGATGCTGGCTTTGTCTTTTCATAAATTGCTTTGATTATATTGAGGAATGTTCCTTCTATACCCAATTTGCTTAGAGTTTTCATCATGAAAGGGTGTTGAATCTTATCGAATGCTTTCTCTGCATCTATTGAGATAATCATATGGTTTTTCTTCTGCAGTCTGTTAATGTGGTGAATCACATTGATTGATTTGCGAATGTTGAACCATCCCTGCATACCCAGGGATAAATCCCACCTGGTCTGGGTGGATGATTTTCCTGATGTGTTGTTGTATTCTATTGGCGAGAATTTTATTGAGGATTTTTGCGTCTATGTTCATCAGGGATATTGGTCTGTAATTTTCTTTCAGTACTGCATCTTTCTCTGGCTTAGGGATTAAGGTGATGCTGGCTTCATAGAAAGAATTTGGGAGGATTCCATCTTTTTCGATTGTTCTGAATAGTTTGAGAACAAATGGAATCAGTTCTTCTTTAAATGTCTGGTAGAATTCAGCAGTGAATCCATCTGGTCCTGGGCTTTTCTTTGTTGGGAGAGCCTTTATTACTGTTTCAATTTCTGTCTCAGTTATGGGTCTGTTTAGGTTTTCGATGTCTTCATGGTTCAATTTAGGTAGGTTGCATGTGTCCAGGAATCTATCCATTTCTGATAGGTTTCCCTTTTTGCTGGCATACAAGTCCTTGTAGTAATTTCTGATGATTCTTTTTATTTCTGTGGTGTCTGTTGTTACATTTCCTTTTTCGTCTCTGATTTTATTGACTTGGGTCTTTTCTCTTCTTTTTTTAGTTAGCCGGGCCAATGGGGTGTCAATTTTGTTTATTTTTTCAAAAAACCAGCTCCTCATTTGGCTGAATTTTTGTAATGTTTTTTTGGATTCAATCCTGTTGATTTCTTCTCTGAATTTAATTATTTCTCTTCTCCTACTAGATTTGGGTCTGGTTTGCTGCAGGTTTTCTAGATCCTTCAGATGAATTTAAACCTCATTTATTTGGTTCCTTTCCAATTTTTTGATGTAGGCACCTATTGCTATAAACTTTCCTCACAACACTGCTTTTGTTGTATCCCATAAGTTTTGATATGTTGTGTTGTTATCCTCATTTACTTCCAGAAAGTTTCTGATTTCTCATTTAATTTCTTCTATGACCCAGTGTTCATTCAGGAGCATGTTGTTCAGTCTCCATGTGTTTGCATACTTTCTGGGGTTTCCTGAGTTGCTAATTTCCAGCTTCATTCCGCTGTGGTCTGAGAAGCTGCATGGTATGATTCTAATTCTTTTAAATTTGCTGAAACTTGCTTTATGGCCTAGTATGTGATCAATCCTAGAGAAGGTTCCATGCACTGCTGAGAAGAATGTGAAGTCTGCAGATGTAGGGTTGAAAGTTCTGTAGATATCTGTTAGATCTATTTGGGCAATAGTGTCAATTAAATCTGCTGTTTCCTTGTTGATCTTCTGTCCGGATGATCTATCTATTTCTGAGAGTGGAGTATTGAAGTCCCCCAGTACTATTGTACTGGAATCTAAGTCTCCCTTTAAGTCCCTTAACATATCTTTTAAATAGACCAGTGCCCTGTAATTAGGTGCATATACATTTATAATAGTTACATCTTCCTGTTGAATTGAACCCTCAATCATTATATAGTGCCCCTCTTTGTCTCTCTTAACAGTTTTTGTATTAAAGTTTATTTTGTCTGATCTTAATATGGCTACACCTGGTTTTTTTTTTTTTTTTTGGTTTCTGTTGGCATGGAATATCTTTTTCCAACTTTTCACTTTCAGTCTGCATGCATCTTTGTTAGAGAGATGTGTTTCGTGTAGGCAACAGATAGTTGGGTGTTGTTCCTTAAGCAAGTCAGCCAGTCTGTGTCTTTTAACTGGACAGTTCAGGCCATTCACGTTTAATGTGACTATTGATACATAGTGACTTTGCCCTGCCATTTTCCTGGAGATATTTTCTAGTATTTGCTTTGAGCTTCCCATGCTCTTTTACTGGTAGGTGTTCTTCCTTTCCCTTCTTTCATATTGATGGCCGTGTTTCTGTGTTTCTGAGTGTAGCACATCTTTAAGTATCTTTTGCAGGGCCGGACGAGTGGCCACAAAGTCTTTCAATTTCTGTTTGCTATGAAAGGTCTTTATTTCACCTTCATTCACAAAGAGAGCTTAGCAGGATATAATATTCTGGGCTGGCAATTTTTCTCTCTTAGCACCTGTGCTATGTCTCGCCATTCCCTCCTAGCTTGTAGTGTTTCTGATGAGAAGTCTGCTGTGAGTCTGATTGGAGATCCTCTGAGAGTAATCTGACGTTTCTCTCTTGCACATTTTAGGATCTTTTCTTTATGTTTCACTGTGGAGAGTTTAATTACCACGTGTCGTGGTGAGGATCTCTTTTGGTCATGTTTACTGGGGGTTCTATGAGCTTCCTGTACTAGGATGTCTCTGTCCTTCTCCAAACCTGGAAAGTTCTCTGCTAGTATCTCACTAAAAAGGCCTTCTAATCCTTTCTCTCTCTCCATGCCTTCAGGAACTCCTAGAACCCAAATGTTGGTTTTTTTAATAGTATCCTGTAGATTCCCAACAATATTTTTTAGATTTCTAATTTCCTCTTCTTTTCTTTGGTTTGACTGTATCCTTTCCTGTTCTCTGTCTTCTAAGTCCAATATTCTCTCTTCTGCTTCACCCATTCTGTTTGTAAGGCTCTCTAATGTGTTTGTCATTTGATCTATTGAGCTCTTCATTTCATTTTGATTTCTCTTCACTATCACACTTTCCTGCTCTACTAGTTTCTGCGTCTCATTTTGATTCTTCCTTAAAATTTCATTTTCACGAGAGAGATTTTCAATCCTGTCCAATAAGGATTTCTGTAGTTCAAGGATTTGCTTTGAAAACTTCTAAATGTTCTTATCATAAATTTTTTGAAATCCGTATCTTGCATTTCTTCTATCTCATCATCTTTATAATCTTGGCTTGGGGTGTTTTGTTTGTTTGGAGGCATCATAATGTCATCGTTGATCTTTTTCCCTCGATTTCTGTGTTTATTGCTTGGCATGGTTAATTTTAATTCTGTTTCCCTCACTGTGAGGTGTTTTTTTTTTTTTTTTTTTTTTTTTTTTTTTTTTTTTTTTTTTTTTTTTATTATACTATGTCCGTGTTAAGTGGACTGTCTGCTGTTGGAGGAGCCTTGGAGGCTTGAGAAGGGTGTGGCCTGAGAGCTCTGCTTGGTTCTTCAGGGTTACATGTGTTCAAAGGTGACACCCTCAGGTTATGCGTGGTAAATCTCTCTTTATTTATTCATTTATTTATATTATTTTATTTTATTTTTTGTTCAGGAGGTAAGTAGTACTGCAAGGCTGAGTAGAATGGATGGTATTTAGCTTCGGCTGGCTTCTACCCAAAGAGTCTGTGCAGGCTGGGTTTCTCCTGCGGACTCCCACTGGGTTGCCTAGGCTACTGAATTGTAGGCTTAACTCTCCCCTTTTATTATGTGTATCCCAGCTCTTTGTCTGTTGCTCACCTTTGCAAGGTTGTTGGAGAGTGGAACTTATCTGTACCAGTATGCCCCCACCTTTTTATTTATTTATTTATTTATTTATTTATTTTTCCTTCTTTCCTATAGTCTGTTAGACTTTCCTGCTTCTAAACCCGCGTCCCTGTAAAATTCTGTCTGCCGTTTCCCCGCCAATGTCTCCGGTTACTGAGCTCACCTCTGCTTCCAGCGCCGATGTGTGGACTCGGAGCCCTTAGCGTCCCTCCTCTCCCCGCTGGTATCTGTGTCACATAGACTCCCCTTCCCGCACTGGCGCTCAGACTCTGCGACTCCCGTGGTTCGGCTTCCGTGTGGTGGGCGACCCTGCTCTCCCAGTAGGTCCTTTGGGTCACAGCGAATAGCTCCGGAAGAGTTTCCTCTGCAATTTTTTCCTGATCCTTTTTCCCGGACTATTTTCCCGGACTATCGGTGCGTGCCCTCACTATTCTGCCATCTTGGCTCCGCCGTATTCTTCATCCTTCATGTTTAAAAGCCCTCCAAAATTAGGTACAGAAGGAACATACCTCAAAATTATAAAGGCTGTGTATTATAAACCAACAACCAATGCAACACTGAAAGAGGGAACAGCTGAAAGCTTTAACCCACAGACCCCCAAAAAGATGAGAATGGAGGAGATAGAACCTTTTAGCAACAATACTGGAAAGGAGGAAGTGAAAATACCCATGTTTGCAGATGACATGATACCATACACGGAAAAATCTAAACACTCCACCAAAAAACTGTTGGAAGCAATTCAGTAAAGTTGCAGTTTTCAAAATAAACATACAAAATAGTAGCTTTTCTTTTTTTTTATTTAATGAGCCTAAATTTCCAAAGTACAGTTTATGGATTACAATAGCTTCCTCCCCCCGTAACTTCCCTCCCACCTACAACACTCCCCTCTCCCACTCCCTCTCCCCTTCCCCTTCACATCACGATTAATTTTCAATTATCTTTATATACAGAAGATCAATTTAGCGTATGTTAAGTAAAGATTTCCACATTTTTGCTCCCACACAGAAACACAAAGTGTAAAATACTATTTGAGTACTTGTTATAGCATTAATTAAACACCTAAGAGTAATTGTGTATTAATTATAGAGTTCAACCAATAGTTTTAAGTAGAATATAAAATGCATCTTTTGTGTTGTTGTGGCTTCCCCCCACCAACCTCCCTCCCACCCGTGGCCCTCCCCTCACCCACTCCCTCTCCCATCCCGCCTTTCATCACATTTCATTTTCAATTACCTTCATATACTGAAGATCAACTTAGTATATACTAAGCAGGGATTTCAACAGGTTGCACTCACACAACTGAACCAGGTATAGGGTATTGTTCAACTAGTTGTGTTGTTTTTGAGTTTCATAGTTAAACACATTAAGGACAGAGATCCTGCGTGGGGAGCATGAACCCAGTGACTCCCGTTGTTGATTTAACAATTGGCACTCTTATTTATGATATCAGCAATCACCCGAGACTCTTGCTATGAGCTGTCTAGGCTATGGAAGCCCCTTGAGTTCACCAACTCTGAATTTGTTTAGTCAAGGCCATATCACAGTGGAGGTTCCTTCCTCCCTTCAGAGAAAGGCGCCTCTCTCCTTGATGGCCTGATCCTTCTGCTGGGGTGTTGTTCACCAGGATCCTTCATTTAGATTGTTTTTTGCCACCGTGTCATGGCTTTCTATGCCTGTGAGGAAATCCAAATGGCCAACAGACACATGAAAAAATGCTCAGGATCCCTAGCCATCAGGGAAATGCAGATCAAAACCACAATGAGATACCACCTCACTCCGGTTAGATTGGCTTACATACAGAAATCAACCAACAACAGATGCTGGCGAGGATGTGGAGAAAAAGGGACACTAACCCACTGTTGGTGGGAATGCAAACTGGTAAAGCCACTATGGAAGACAGTCTGGAGAGTCCTCAGAAACCTGAATATAACACTACCACAGGACCCAGGCATCCCACTCCTTGGAATATACCCAAATGGATTTAAAGGGGTGAAAAAAGCCATTTGCACCTCAATATTACAGCTCAATTCACAATAGCTAAGACCTGAAATCAACCTAAATGCCCATCAACGGATGACTGGATAAAGAAACTATGGGATATGTACTCTATGGAACATTATACAGCAGTAAAAAACAATGAAATCCGGGCATTTACAACAAAATGGAGGAAGCTGGAAAACATCATGCTGAGTGAAATAAGCCAGTTCAAAAGGGACAAATATCACATGTTCTCCCTAATCGATGGCAACTAAACGAGCACCTAAAATGATACCTATTGAAGTGAAATGGACACTATGAGAGACAATGACATGAGCAGCCCTTGTCTAGACTGTTGAGGAACAACTTACTATTTTGTTCCTTTAGTATTTTTGTTGTTGTTGTTGCTCGGTTTGCTCTACACAAGACCACTGGTTGAACTCTGCAATCAATGCACAACCATTCTTAAGCATTTAAAAATTAACAGAAAATTGATCTCTGTGGAACATGGGAGTGGGAATAAGAGAGGGAGGAGATATATAGGATGGCACATACTCACTTAGACCTACCTCCAACGGTGGAACTAGAAATGTGCCAGGGGATTTCAACTCAACCTTACCAAGGAGGCAGGTACCAATGCCAGCACACTTGGTAAAGTGATAAATATAAATACACAACTGATCAAAAAAATAGGGTAAGTGTTGAAGAGATTACACAAATAAGACCAGTGTAAGCAACTAATGAAGGATAGAATTAAAAGGGAGAGAATGCAAGACACACAGCAGACTCATAGAATGGCAAATGCCCAAAACAGCATTCCTGCCTCAGAATCAACCCTTGGGACATTCGGATCTGACTAAAAGGTCCATGAGAGTCTCAAAATAGTAGCTTTTCTAAACACTAATAATGAACTCACTGACAGAGAAATCAAGGAAGAATATCCATTCATAATAGCCACAAAAAAACCACAGACATTTATGCATAAATTTAACCAGAGAAATGAAAGATCTGTGCAATGAAAATCATCAAACATTGATGAAAGAAATCATTAAGGATACAAAAAAGAAGATATTCCTTGCTCATGGATTGGAAGAATTAATATCATTAAAATGTCTATACTGCCTAAATCAATCTACAGACACCATACAGTCCCTTTCAAAATCCCAATGACATTCTTTACAGAACTAGATAAACAATTCAGTTGGACTCCCAAAAACTCAGAATAGCTAATGGGATCCTAAGCAAAAATAATAAAGCTGTAGTTATCACAACATCTGAATTCAAAGCATGCTTCAAAGCTATAGTAATTAAAACAGCTTTGTACTAGCATAAAAACTGGCACATATACCAATGGCACAGAATAGATAGCCTATAAATTAACCCGCATACATACAGCCAATTTATTCTTGTCAAAAGTCCCCAGACCATACACAGGAGAAACAATAATCTCTTATATAAACAGTGCTAGCAAAACTAGATGTACATATGTAGGTGAATGAAATTAGTTCCCTGCCTCTCATCATATATAAAAATCAACTCAAGAGGGATCAAACACCTAAATTTAAGACCTGAAATCTTGAAGTTGCTGGTTGAAAATATGAACAAAACACTTCAAGATATTGATGTAAATTATTTCTTGAATGAGACCCCAAAAGCACAGGCAACAGTGAAAAGTTAGACAAATAGAAGCTTCTACATATCAAAGAAAACAATCAGTAGAATGAAATGATATCCAAAACAATGGTGAAAATATTGGCAAATTACCTGATAAAAGACTAATATTCAGAATATATCAGTAACCCAGAAAACTCAGCATAAACAACCAATACAGTTAAGAAATGGGCAGGGGACCTCAACAGACAGTTCTGAAAATGACTATTTTTCAAAAGACAGAAAGGAGCAAATGCTAGCAAGGATTAAAAAATAGTGAATTCCCACCTTTTGCACTAAGATGGGTGCAATTGGAGACCATTATGCTTAGTGAAATAAGCCAGACCCTAAAAGACAAATATCTTTTTTATGTGTAGCTAACATAATTTGTACAAAAATTGCTATGTGAATGAGTGAAATTGACATATTGAGATTTGATTTCCTTAACTATACTTCTGCAGATCAATGGTTTTTCTATCTTATACTTGTTGAATTCTTTTTCTTTTTTACGATTTATTTACTTCTAAGTCAGAGACACAGTAAGAGAGAAAAGGCAGGAGTGGTGGGCAAGGAGCGAGAGAGAGAGAGATCTTGCATCTACTGATTCACTCAACCCACACAACTCAACTGGTCTTGTATCTACTGGTTCACTCAATCCACACAACCTACACAACCCCACATTGCCTCTACAACCAGACCTGAGCCAGGTGGATCCAAAGAACTTCTTCTGAGTTCCCAATGTGGGTACAGAGTCCCAAACACTTAGGCCATCCTCTGCTGCTTTTTCTAGGCTATTAGCAGGGAACTGGATTGGAAGTTGAGCTGCCATGACAACAACTGTCACTCATATGGGATGCCAGCATTGCAGGTGGTGGCTTAACCTGCTACTTGATGATGTTGGCCCCTTGAATTCTTCATTTAGTGGAGAATTAATTCTGTGACAATAAAGTACCTTGAAAGTATGGAGTATGGTATCGCAAAGATTTAAAAGGAAAAACAAGAAAGAAGAGAAGGAAGAGGAAGGGAGTGAAGGAAGTTGGGAACTATCATTATGGGCTAAAATTGTACATATGAAAGACATGAAATCTGTTCTTCTATAAGAAAGTGAAAAAAATGTAAAACAAAGCCAATTTTACCGGTAACTCACTTTTGTTTTAGAAAATGCAGTGTCTCATTTATATCAACATAAGATGGAAAACATTTTGGAACGGAACTGCTCACATATTTTAAAAATATGTAGTTTAGTTTAATGTTGAAAATATTGACTGTACAGGCCACACAAACATGTCTCAGTGTGTGTGTGTGTGTGTGTGTGTGTGTGTTCTCAATAATTTTTAAGATTATTTGGTATGGTTTGAATGTGTCCCCTAGAATTTTATATTTTGAATTTTAACCACCATTTTGAGATATTAAGAGAGTGGAAACTTAACAGACTATAATGCTTGAAGGTGGAGTATTTAGGAAGTGATTAAGATTAGATAAGATTATCAGAGTAGAGCCCAGAGGACTGATTTACTGGTGGCTTTATTGAGAAGAGGAGTTGATACCAGAAGACATACTCCTGGATGCATGCATGCTTTGTCTCTCTTGCTATGTGATGCCCTCTGCTGCTTTAGGACACGGCCAGGAAGAACATCACCAAACACAATCCCATCCACGATGGGCCCTCAGAACAATGGGCCAGAATAAATTGCTTTCCTTTATAAAGTTATCCATCTTTAGATGTTTCATTACACTAACACAACATGGACTACCATCACTGGGGAACAAAAAAGTTGAGAAATATTGGACTGGTTAAAAATGTTATATATTGAGTGTTTATCCTAGCAATTAAGGTGCCCATGTCCTATATCAAAGGACCAAGTGTTACTTTGGCACTGGCTCCTGACCATTTTCCTGCCAGTGCAAACCTTGGGAAACAGTGATGTTGACTCAAGTAATTGAGTTTCATTCCCCATGTGAGAGAACTGAATTGCATTCTGGCTCTTAAAAACTTG
Organism: Oryctolagus cuniculus; assembly: GCF_964237555.1. Classification (NCBI taxonomy): domain Eukaryota; kingdom Metazoa; phylum Chordata; class Mammalia; order Lagomorpha; family Leporidae; genus Oryctolagus; species Oryctolagus cuniculus. Next base: position 61,381,973 of record NC_091439.1, read on the forward strand.
GATTTTTGTAGGCATTTGGGGAGGAGTGTGAATCAATAGATGGGATCTGTATCTCAAATCAATTACTAAGTTAAAAATTATAAAAGTGTGCAGATAAACAGACAAAAATGTGGTCCATATATGGAATTCTAGTACTACTTAAATGAAATCCTATCATTTGTGACATAGATGAACCTTGAAGACATTACTTTAAATAAAATAAATCAGGCACAGATACAGCAAATGCCACACAACCTCATTCATACGTGGAATCTAAAAAAGTTGATTCAAAAAATTGAAAGCAGAATAATAGTGGTTACCAGAGTAAGGGAGTGGAAGGTGGCAGGGCAATAGCAGGTCAAGTGTTTGTATATGAAGTTAGATAAGAGGAATACGTTCTTTTTATTGTACAAGAGGCTGATTATAGTAAACAATAATGCAATGAGCATCTCAACATAGCCAGAAGGACTTTGAATGTACTCACCATAAGAAGTGTTAGAAGTTGGAGGTCGGCTGGCGCCGCGGCTCACTAGGCTAATCCTCTGCCTTGCGGCGCTGGCACACTGGGTTCTAGTCCCCTTTGGGGCGTCGGATTCTGTCCAGGTTGCCCCTCTTCCAGGCCAGCTCTCTGCTGTGGCCAGGGAGTGCAGTGGAGGATGGCACAAGTCCTTTGGCTCTGCACCCCATGGGAGACCAGGAGAAGTACCTGGCTCCTGCCATCGGATCAGCGCGGTGCGCCGGCCGCAGCGCGCTGGCCGCGGCGGCCATTGGAGGGTGAACCAACGGCAAAGGAAGACCTTTCTCTCTGTCTCTCTCTCTCACTGTCCACTCTACCTGTCAAAAAAAAAAAAAAAAAAAAAGAAGTTGGAGGTCATGGATATTTTAATTACCATGATTTGATCATTGCACAGTGTACATATGAATCAAAACATTATTGTATATCATGAAAGTTTACAATTGTATGTGTAAATAAAAAATAAAATAAAAAGAAAAATGATGTAGCTTCGTGAAGCCTGTGTATCTTTACTAGATCCCACCTTTAATAAGCCACATGGTTTCACTGTGGTATTTTCTTTATTTTGCTTTCTTCTTTTGTAAAGCTAATTTAAAATTTCAGCTATGCAAAAGGGTTCCAAGGGAAGTGTGATGGTCATGACAAGGCTTAAACTCTGAAGATCCTACTTGTGATGACAGTTTGACAATAGAATTTGGTATTTATGACCAGATATAATATAGGAGATGTGATTGAGGTTACCTACTCCAGTTATTCATCTGTTCAATTAGAGCTGTTTTCTGATTCTGTTTTGTTTTCTAAAAGTTATTAATTAGTGTATGGATAAAGCTAAATTGCAATGATAAAGATAAACTTTGATTTTCATTATTACTTTTATTAAAAATGTAATGCAACTATATGATTTAGTTCATTTTAGGGATGTATGTATTATGTTTGTGTGTGTGTAGATTTCTGCCACCTACTTCTACCTAAAGCTGTCATACAAAGGCCCAACATATTTTCTCCACCAGAAGTAGAACTATCAAAAAAGAAATTAGCAATGATGAACTAGGGCAGAGATAAAACTCGAGACTCCTATTTCTCTTCAATATTACCTCCACCGCAAGGAATATTTAGCTACTGTTTATGAAAACTGAGGTATTCAAATACAGAAATTTGCAATGTTCATTTACATAAAAGAAAATCCGAGGAACCTCCAGGGAAAGAATACAAAAACATTTGGCATATTAAAAAATAGTAAAATATGACCTTCAGAAACTAGAATTGTCACAAATTAGAAATCTTCAAGTACAATTTTCACCAAATGTTTGTAAGTCCTCAAAATGATTTATTCTATTCAAACATGGTCATACTGTATGTACCAACTCCTGATGAATGAGCGTGAGATGAAGAGAGAAAGACCTTGACCCAGTAGGCTGTTATTAATTAATTTGATTTGGTTAAACACTGTCACTGTAAACTAAATTACCAGCAATAACAAATTGAGAGGAAAAAACAAGCAGATGGGAAGCCACCATATGCTCATGTCATGCTCTTAATTGAGAATAATTAAGTAATTATGAAATGGGAAGAAATGTTAATTCACATGTCTATGTCATTTGAAATGGCTGCTTCTAAAACTGTGTCACTTGTAGTAGATACTGTTCCACTTGACCCGTGAAATAACCAAGAGGTAATGGGGACAAAGGACAAAATTATTCCAGTATTTTTTAATCTATCCTAGTAAGCTTGACTACACATATCAAACATCTTTTAAAATGAAGATTCAATGGGCATATTTACTTTTACTATTTTACCTATTACTTTTTCTTATTCTTGATCCCCAAAACAGGTTATAGCCATTGTCATGAGATATTAACTCTTTTATTATTTTTATTTTAATGTATACGAATTTCATATATTTCATACATAAAGATTTGGGGACTTAGTTAGATAAGCCAGTCTCAAAAAGACAAGTATCATATGTCCCCTTTTATCTTCTTTGTATTCGGAACCTATCAGCTCCATTCTTCCAGTGATTTCTACAGTAATAATACATTATTGTGAATTGTAGTCATCCTGATATACTGTAGAACATTAGAACTTATTATTTCTTTTTTTTGATAGCAAATACCTATCTATTTATTCTCATTCTTTTTAAAATTCTATTTAAGGTATAAAAATATCATGTATTTTATATATACAGATTCAGAAACATAGTGACAATTCCCACCCTACCCTCCCTCCTGCCCACACTCCCACCCTTTTTCCTATCCCCACTCTTAGTTTTTACAAAGATCTTAAGTTTACCTTATACTCAAAAGAACAACCCTACGCTAAGTAAAGAGTTCAACAAATAGTATGAGGGGAAAAAATGCTGTTTCTCAACATTAGAGACAAGGACTGTAAACAATCATCCAATCTCAAAATTCCAATTTCACTCCTATACATTATCTTTTAGGTACTCTATTAGTTACTACAGAGCTGAGAAAACATTAGGTATTTGTCTTTTGGGGACTGGCTTATTTCACTAGGTATAACTGTTTCCAGTTTTTATTACAAAAGACAGGATTTCATTTTTTTTTATCGCTGAGTAGTGTTACATAATGTATATATGCCATAATTTCTTTATCCAGACATCAGCTGATGGACATCTGGATTGATTCTATATCTTAGCTATTGTGAATTGAGCTGCAATAAACATGGGGTACAGATCGCTCTTTAATATGATTATTTCATTTCATTTGGATAATTCCCAGAAGAGGCATAGCTGGGTCATTGGGTCTTACAGTAGATCTATATTCAGATTTCTGATGTATCTCCATACTGTCTTCCACAATGGCTACACCAGTTTACATTCCCAGCAACAGTGGATTACAGTACCTTTGTCCCCCACGTCCTCACCAGCATTTATTGTTGGTTTCTGTAAGATAGCCATTCTAACGGGTGAGGTCAAAACCTCATTGCAGTTTTGATTTGTATTTCCCTGATGGTTAATGGTCCTGGGCATTTTTTTTCATATGGATGTTGGTTATTTGAATTTCCTGTTTGGAAATACCTGTTTACGTCCTTTTCCCATTTCTTAACTGGGTTGTTTGTTGTGAGTTTCTTAAACTCTTTATAGATTCTGGATATTAATCCTTTATCAGTTGCATAGTTTGCAAGCATTTTTCCCATTCCGTCAGTTTCCTCTTCATTTTGCTAAGGATTTCTTTTGCAGTGTAGAAGTTTCTCAGTTTGATATAATCCCCTTTGTCAATTTTGGCTTTGATTGCCTGTGTTCTGAGGTCTTTTCCAAGAAGTCTTTTCCTATGCCAATGTCTTGCAGACCTTTGACAATGTTATCTAATAAGTTGATGATATTGGTTCATAGATTTACCTGGATCCATTTTGAGCAGATTGTTGTAAAAGATGTAAGTTACAGGCCATGTTTTATTCTTCTGCCTATGGGTATCTAGTTTACCCAGCACCATTTGTTGAAGAGACTATTTGCTCCAGGGATTGCTTTGGCTCCTTTGTCAAAGATAAATTTGTTGTAGATGTGTAGATTGGTTTCTGGAGTTTCTATTCTGTTCCACTGGTCTATACATTTTTTGCCAGTACTAGCTTGTTTTGGTTCTAACTACCCTGTCTTATGTCATGAAATCTGGTATTATGTTGCATCTGGTCTTACTTTTGTTGTATAATATTGCCTTAGGTATTCATATTCTGTTGTGTTTTCATATGAATTTTGACATATTTTTTCTAGATTGGAGAAGAATGTCATTGTCATTTTGACTGGAATCACACTGAATCTGTACATTGCTTTTGATGATATTCATTATCCCAACCTGCCTAAATGCCCTCATCCTCCTTTCCCAGCCTTTAGTAATCCCTAATCTAAGTTCGTATCTACTTTTCTTTAACTTACACTTATGAGAGAGAACATATTTTTTTTTTCATTCTGTGTCTGGTTTATTTCACATAATAAAATGTTTAGCAAATGATGGGTTCCATTACATTTTATGGATGAATAACATTTCATCACATAAATATTTTCTTTACCCATTCATTCATTAATGGACACAAAGGTTTACTTCATATTCATGGCCATAATGAATAATACTTCATCAATTATAGGAGTGTATATATCTCTTTCATGTGCTGATTTAATTTCCTTCTGATAGTACCCAGAAGAATAGCATTGTTGTGTTATTTGGTAGATATAAATTTTTGAGGAATCTCCATAGTGTTCTCCACGATGGCTGTTAATTTATATTTCCACAAACTTTGTAAAAGGATTCCTTTTCTTTCCACCACTTGCAGTATTTTTAATTCTCTGTATTTTTGATAACAGCCATCCTAAATAAATGCAATGATATCTTACTGTCGTTTTGACTTATATTTCCCTAATGGCCAGTGTATTTGTTGATCATTTTATGTCTTCTTTTGAGAAATGTCTTTTCAGGTCTTTTGCTCATTTCTTAACTGAATTTTTTGGTTTCTGTTGTTGATTTTTTGAGTTCCTTGTATGCTAGATATAAATTTTTGTCAAATGGATAGTTTACAAATAATTTCTCCTATTCCATTGGTTGCCTTTTCATTATGGTAATTCCTTTGTTGTGCAGAAGCTTCTTAGCTTTATGTAGCCCTATTTGTTTTTGTTGCCTGTGCTTTTGGAGTCTTATCCAAAAAAATGTTGCCTATACCAGTGTCTTGAAGAGTTTCCTTTGTGTTTTCTTCTAGCAGTTTAACAGTTCATGGCATTACATTTAGATCTTTAATTCATTTTATGTTGATTTTTGTAGGGTGAGAGGTAAGAATCAAGTTGTAATCTTCTGCATATCCAGTTTCCCCAGCACCATTTATTAAAGAGACTGTCCTTTCTTCACGGATATTTTCAGTGCCTTTGTCAAAGATCTACTGAATGCATGGATTAATTTCTTGTATGTGTGTTTTTCCAATGGTTTATTTGTTTGTTTTATGCCAGTACTGTATATCTTGAGTATATCTTGAAAGTTAGTATCAAGATGCCTCCAGTTTAGCTCTTTTTGTTCAAGATCCCTTTGGTTATTAGTGCTCTTTAGTAATTGCAAATGAATTTTAGGATTGTCTTTTCAAAATTCCGTGAAGAATGTCATTGTTATTTTGATGGCATTACATTGAGTTTGTAAATTGCTTTGAGTACTGTGGGCATCCTAATAATATTTATTCTCCCAATCTGGGAACACAGATCTTTCCATTTTTGATATATTCTTCTTTGTCTTTCATTAGTGTTAGGTAATTTTCATTGTGCAGATATTTCATATCATTAGTTACATTCATTCTAAAGTACTATGTGTGTGTGTGTGTGTGTGTGTGTGTGTGTGGCTCTTGTCAATGGGATTGCTCTTACAGTTTCTTTCTCAGTAAATTTGCTATTGGTTTGTAAAAACGCTCCTGATGTTTTTTCATTCATTTGAAAGGTAGAGAGAGAGAAATTTCCATCCACTGACCCACTCCTCAAATGTGTGCAACATCCAGAGCTGGATCACCTCAAACTCAGGAACATGGGACTCAATCTGGGTCTTCTAAATAGCTACAGTGGATCCAAGAAAACACTAGCTGCCTCCCATAGTATACATTGACAGGAAACCGAAACCAGAAGCAGAGCCAGGACTCAAATACAGGCACTCCAGTATGTTTAATGAGCTTCTCAAATGGCATTTTACCTGCTGTGCTAAATGTCTACTCCAAAATGGAATTGATTTTTGCATATTGATTTTATAGCCTGCAACTTTACTAAATTCATTTATCAGATATAAGAGTTTTCTGGTGGAGATTTAGCTTTTCTATGTATACAATCAGGTCATCTGTTGACAGGGATAACTTGACTGCTTTCTTATTCATATGGCTTTTATTTATTTTCATGGCCAAATTGCTGATGCTAAAACTTCTAGAAGTATATTGAATAACAAAGGCTGAAGTAGATATCCTTGTCTGATTACAGATCTTAGAAAAAAATGCTTTCACCATTTTCCCATTCAATAGGATGTTGGCTGTGAGCATTTAGGCTCTTTACATTTAAAGTTATTATTGTATTAGTAACTCTCATTGACAGCTGACACAAATTCATTTAGAGTGAAATATTTTAAACCAAAAAATTCTCCTTTTTAAAAAGGGGTGTTTAAATATTATTGACATTGTTATAGTCCCTTTAAATGTGCCTGGATATTTAAATGCCCCTGGACATAGGCCAGGTCAAATTCTGGAGCCAGGAACTCCATCCTGGTCTCCCACATGGGTGGCAGAAATGCATGTAGTTAGATCATCATCATCATCATCATCATCATCATCTGTTTGTAACTCTTTCTTTATTTTTTCTTATTTGAGTTTCATAGCACCCACTTAACTTATACTTCCAACCTCATTGTTTGTCAACTTACTCCAAAATAAGATCTGTTGCACTATAAAAAAGTATAGATGAGTATTTAAATGCCACAATCTTTCCTGTTGCCTGTGGAGACTGCTGAAATGAATCAGGATTGGAGCTCTAGGAACAGACAGAAAGGAAAGCCATGTCATTTGCCAGGATATTGTGGGTTTCTGTCCATTTGGAACAAGTTGAGCTGGATTACCAGAATTTAGTTCTATTCTGTTCTGGAGTTTTCTTTGTCATTTGTGTCTTCTCTCTTGTAAAGGCAATTAACTAGTCCTGGAAAGGATACTATAGTTTTGTAAAATTTTGTTTTATAAAAAAGTTATTTTTGATAAACAATAACTTAGCTCTATCATTTTAAGAATTGTCTTCTGTTTATTTTAAATATCCTTTGCACTTTCCCTTGTGAGTTTTATGTTTCCATCTGCTGGTTCATTTCCTGATGGCCATCAAAACTGGACATGGACAAGGTCAAATTCTGGAGCCGAGAACTTCATCCTGGTCTCCCATGTGGATGGCAGAAATGCAGGTACTTAGATCATCGTCTGCTGCTTCTCAGGTGCATTAATAAAAACTGGATCCAAAAGTGGAGCTCTCACACCAATATGATATGCAATATCCCAAGCAATACTTTTACCTGTTGCACCACAACACTCTCCCAGGTTTTATTATTTTATATGTTTTCATGATTGTGATGTTTTTCATTGTTTCTGTATGTCAGATTTCTTTAAGCATCTTTTTTTGTTAAGACTGGTTTGGTGTAGATCAATTCCTTCAAATTTTTCTTGTCTTATAAGGCATTTCTCCTTTTATGAAGGATACCTTCTCCAGATAAAAAAAAATCTTGGCTGGCAATTGTTTCTTTTTTTTTTTTTTTTTTTACTTTTAGAAGTTGGAATAACTTCATTTTTATTGTCTCTTGTCCTGTAAATTTTCTGCTGAAAAATATGCTATTACTTTAATTGGAGTTCCCTTGAAAGTGAATTGGCACTTTTCCAGGTTTTGAAATTCTTTTTGCACAGTATTTTTGAGAGTTTAAATACAATGTGTCATGGTGAAGATATTTTCAGGTTGTGTTTATTTTAAAACACATGGGTGGACCTCAATAGATGCAGAGAAAGCATTTGATAAAACACAACACCCTTTCATGATGAAAACTCTAAGCAAACTGAATATAGAAGGAACATTCCTCAATACATTCAAAGCAATTTATGAAAAGCCCATGGCCAGCATCCTACTGAATGGGGAAAAGTTGGAAGCATTTCCACTGAGATCTGGCACCAGGCAGGGATGCCCAACTCTCAGCACTGCTGTTCAATATAGTTCTGGAAGTTTTAGCCAGAGCCATCAGGCAAGAAAAAAGAAATTACAGGTATACAAATTGGGAAGGAAGAACTCAAACTATGCCTCTTTGCAGATCATATGATTCTTTTTTGGGGGATCCAAAGAACTCTACTAAGAGATTATTGGAACTAATAGAAGAGTTTGGCAAAGTAGCAGGATATAAAATCAATACACAAAAATCAACAGCCTTTGTATACACAGGTAATGCCTTGGCTAAGAAAGAACTGTTAAGATCAATCCAATTCACAACAGCTACAAAAACAATCAAATACCTTGGAATAAACTTAACCAAGGACATTAAAGATCTCTATGATGAAAATTACAAAACCTTAAAGAAAGAAATAGAAGAGCATACCAAAAAATGGAAAAATCTTCCATGCTCATGGATTGGAAGAATCAATATCATCAAAATGTCCATTCTCCCAAAAGAAATTTATAGATTTAATGCGATACAAATCAAAATACCAAAGACATTCTTCTCAGATCTGGAAAAATGATGCTGAAATTCATATAGAGGCACAGGAGACCTCGAATAGCTAAAACAATCTTGTACCACAAAAAAAAAAAAAAAAAAAAAAAAACACGAAGTATCAAATACCAGATTTCAGGACATTCTACAGGGTATTTGTAATCAAAACAGCATGGTACTGGTACAGAACAGATGGATAGACCAATGGAACAGAATAGAAACACCAGAAATAAATCCAAACATCTACAGCCAACTTATATTTGATCAAGGATCTAAAACCAATTCCTGGAGCAAGGAGAGTCTTTTCAACAATGTTGCTGGGGAAACTAGATTTCCACATGCAGAAGCATGGAGCACGACCCCTGCTTTACACCTTTCACAAAAATCCACTCAACATGCATTAAGATCTAAATCTACGACCCGACACCATCAGATTATTAGAGAACATTGGACAAACCCTTCAAGATATTGGCACAGGCAAAGACTTCTTAGAAAAGACCCCGGAAGCACAGGGAGTCAAAGCCAAAAATAATTGGGATTACATCAAATTGAGAAGTTTCTGTACTGCAAAAGAAACAGTTAGGAAAGTGAAGAGGCAACCGACAGAATGGGAAAAAATATTTGCAAACTATGCAACAGATAAAGGGTTAATAACCAGAATATACAATGATATCAAAAAACTCCACAACAACCCACTTAAGAGATGGGCCAAGGACCTCATAGACCTCAATAGACATTCCTCAAAAGAAAAAATCCAAATGGCCAACAGACACATGAAATAATGTTCAGGATCACTAGAAATCAAAACCACAATGAGGTTTCACCTCACCCCCATTAGAATGGCTCACATACAGAAATCTACCAACAATAGATGCTGGAGAGGATGTGGGGAAAAAGGGACACTAACCCACTGTTGGTTGGATTGCAAACTGGTTAAGCCACTATGGAGGTCAGTCTGGAGATTCCTCAGAAACCTGAATATAGCCCTACCATACAACCCAGCCATCCCACTCCTTGGAATTTACTGAAAAGAAATTAAATTGGCAAATAAAAGAGCTGACTGTGCCTCAATGTTTATTGCAGCTCAATTCACAATAGCTAAGACCTGAAATCAACCTAAATGCCCATCAACGGAAGACTGGATAAAGAAATTATGGGATATGTACTCTATAGAATACTATACAACTGTAAAATCAATGAAATCCGGTCATTTGCAACAAAATGGAGAAATCTGGAAAACATCATGCTGAGTGAATTAACCCAGTCCCAAAAGGACAAATATCATATGTTCTCCCTGATCAGTGACAACTAACCGAGCACCTAAAAGGAAATCTGTTGAAGTGAAATGGACACTATGAGAAATAGTGGCTTGATCAGCGCTTGTACTGACTGTTGATGAACAACCTAATACTTTATCCCTTTTGGTATTTTTTTGTTCTACTTAATACTATTGGTTGAACTCTTTAATTAACACACAATTATTCTTAGGTGTTTCAATTTAACTGAAAAATGATCCCTGTTAAATATAAGAGTGGGAATAAGAGAAGGAGGAGAGGTACAGTTCGGCACATGCTCAATCTGACTTGCCCCAAAAGCTAGAGTTAGAAATGTGCCATGGGATTCCAATTCAATCCCATCCAGGTGGCATGTACCAATGCCATCTCACTAGTCTAAGTGATCAGTTTCAGTTCATAATTGATCATAATGATAGGATTAAGAATCAAAGGGATCACATAAACAAGACTAGTGTCTGCTAATACTAATTGATAGAATTAAAAAGGAGAGAATGATACAACATGGGAAGCAAAATACACAGCCTAAAGGCATTTGGATCTTGCTAAAACCCATGAGAGTATTTCAGACTTATAAATCCGAGACACTCTGGCAAAAAAAAAAAAAAATGACCTAAATGAAAGATCTCTGTGAGTGAGATCCCAGTGGAAAGAACGGGCCATCAAAGAAGGAGGTACCTTTCTCTGAAGGGAGAAGAGAACTTCCACTTTGACTGTGATGTTATCTAAATAAGATCAAAGTCGGCGAACTCAAAAGGCTTCCATAGCTTTGGCAACTCATGACAAGAGCCTCGGGTGATTACTGACATCATAAACAAGAGTGTCGCTGTGCACTTACTCCCCATGTAGGATCTCAGTTCTTAATGTGTTGTACTATGTGAATTAACAGTATAACTAGGCCGGCACCGCGGCTCACTAGGCTAATCCTCCACCTTGCGGCACCGGCACACTGGGTTCTAGTCCCAGTCGGGGCGCCGGATTCTCTCCTGGTTGCCCCTCTTCCAGGCCAGCTCTCTGCTGTGGCCAGGGAGTGCAGTGGAGGATAGCCCAGGTGCTTGGGCCCTGCACCCTATGGGAGACTAAGATAAGCACCTGGTTCCTGCCTTCAGATCAGCGCGGTGCGCCGGCCGCTGCGCACCAGCCGCACCAGCCGCAGCAGCCATTGGAGGGTGAACCAATGGCAAAAGGATGACCTTTCTCTCTGTCACTCTCTCTCACTGTCTAACTCTGCCTGTCAAAAAAAAAAAAAAAAAAAAAAAGTGAATCTTGATGTGAATGGGAATGGATAGGGAGTGGGTAATGGGATGGTTGCAGGTGGGAGGGAGGTTATGGGGGGAGAAACCACTGTAATCCAAAAGCTGTACTTCAGAAATTTATATTTATTAAATAAAAGTCAAAAAAATAAAATAAGAACATATGGGTGGAGCTGTGGCATAGTGAGCAAAGCCACCACCTGCAATGCCAACATCCCATATAGGTGCCAGTTTGTGTCCTGGCTACTCCACTTCTGATCCAGCTCTCTGCTTGGCCTGGGAAGCAGTGGAAGATGACCCAAGGTCTTGGTCCCCTGCACCCATGTGGGAGACCCAACAGAAGCTCCTGGCTCCTGGGATCAATGCAGCTCTGGCCATTGCAGCCAGTTGGAGAGTGAACCAGCGGATGGAAGACCTCTCTCACTATCTGCCTTTCCCTCTCTTTGTGTAATTCTGATTTTCAAATAAATAAATCTTTAAAAAGCAAACAAAAAAAAAATACTATGGGTCTCCTGTATTTGGATTTCCGTATCTTTCTCTAGATTGGGAGATTTCCAGTCATTATTTTGTTGAACATGTCTTCTATGAGTTTACTTTTTTCCTCTCCTGAAGGAAGTTCCATAATAAAAATATTTGTTATTTAACTCTGTTACAAAAGTCTTTGAGGGTATGTTTCTTATTTTTTCATGTTTCTTTCTGACTGAGTCTATGGTGCTCACTCAAACCATGGGTTGCCTGGAAAATGTAGTTCTGCATGATGAGCCACACTGGCCAGAGCTGGGGTGAGGCTGGATGTGGTGATGATCAACAAAACTGAAGCATGCTATTTCTAGAGTCATCAAGTCTAAAATAAAGCAAACTCCTATTTAAAATATTATAGCAATGGAGTTAGGAAAATTAAGATACAGGAATTGAGCATTACATTTTACTTAAGTAAAATTTTTACTTAAATTATACTTAAGTAAAATGTGAACAATTAATGTTACTAACATACAGGAATATCTAAGCCATAGTTGGTATTTTTTGTTTGAAATACATAATTCAATGCCAAAAATGTAAGAATGGATAATTATTTACCTTGTTTCTTTTTTATTTCAGTTTTATTAAAATGTAATTTTTAAAATTATAAATTAATTTTTGAATGTCCTTTATTGTTTTTGTTGCAAATTTTATACTTCCATCTGCTGGTTCATTCCCAGCTAGTTGGTTCAAGTCAAAGCCAGGAGCCAAGAATTCCATCTGAGTCTCTACATGGGTGGTCGTAATGCAATTACTTGGACTGTCATCTGCTGCCTTGCAGGTGTATAAGCAGGAAGCTGGATCCAAAGTGGAGGCCCTGCACCTATACGGTAAAATATTATTTCACAATATCTATATAACAATTATTCATGCATTCATCTGTTGCAGACAGATGGGAGACTAAGATAAGCACCATCATCATTTTCCTTGAATATATACTTAGAAGTGCAATTGCTGGATCATATAGTAGTTCCATTTTTTAATTTTTCTATGAATCTCAACACTGTTTTCCATAGGGATTGTTGTATTAATGTTCTCTTGTATACCATCAAAGGTATTTAAGAGTACAAAAAATGTAATGTATGTGCGTGAAGTTGATCTTGAGATTTGATTATTGTTTATAGCCCTTCTTCTATACTCCTGAGGAACAGTGGATTTTCTACTTAAAAAAAAGAAAGTATAAAAATTTGACTTGTTTTTTTAGAAGATTTTGTTCAAAGTTTCAGTATGCTGACATTTAGAGACAAGCAGAATTCCCAGTATGTAAATTAAAGGCTATGGAGTTGGCTGTGGTTTCAGCATGTGTAATAAGCCACACCATAACTCATGGATAATTAAATCATTCTGGTCCACTCTCCAGTATCAACTCTGCTTTTGTCTACTCTGAAATTGTTCTTTGTTTCAATAAAACAAGGTATTTGGTTTTAGAAAAAAAAAGAGTTCCCTTAACTCTGTTTCTTTAGCAAACACTTTATCTTTTGCCCTTTTGATAAGGCCATTCTAAGAGCCATGAGGTGGTATCTCACTGTGTTTGGATTTGCATTTCTATGATTACTAGTCATGTTAAATTCTTTCATATACTTGTTTGTCATTTATGTGAATTCTCTGGACAAATGTCTACTCAGTCCCCTTGCTTGCCACATAATTAGGTGATATATTGCATTATTTTGCTACTGAGTTGTTTGAATTCCTAATGATCTCTTACCAGATGTTTTGGTTTACAGACAGTTTCTCTAATTGTGCAGATTTTATTTTTCACTGTGCCCATAGTAGCCAGAGTGATCTAGAGAGCATTCTGGTGCTTTGATCAATGGAGTCAAAACTATTCAAGAGGGGCCTGAATTCCTGGCACAGTGAGTTAAGTTATTCCTTGTCAGAGTGCAGGTTCCAGTCCTGACTACTGCACTTCTAATCCAATATCCTGCTAATGTGCCCGTTAATGCAGCAGAAGATAGTACAAGTATTTGGGTCCCTTGCCTGCTCTCTGGAAGACAGAGATGGAGTTCCTGGCTGCTGGCTTTGTCTTGGCATAATTCTGGCTGCTATAATCATTTGGGGAGTGGATTGGCAGATAAAAAATCTCTCAATCTCTCTCTCTCTGTCTTTCAAATAAATAAATCATTTTTAGAACTCCTTTAATTTATATTAATATAAAGAGAACAGATTTCATGTTTTTCATGGGTACAGTTCTAGGATGCTAGCCATCTTTCTATCCCTTGTCTTTAAAAAAGCTATTCAAGAAAGAATGCAAAATGCTATTGTTGTTGCTGTCCAAGTATTGTAATTCTAGGACACCTGGAAACAACCTTTGGCAATCTTAAGGCTTAATATGAATCACAAAAGAGAGAATCAACTCTTAGACCTATATTCCAACTTCGGAATACAAAATACATACACCCACACTCTAAAACATGAATGATTTCTCCACCAGAAAGGAAAACACATTTAAATCCTACTCTGCAGAAAACAGAAATGATGAGGATTTAAGATTATTTTCTTACATTTTATTTTTATCTACAAAACCACAAAGTGTATTTTAAACATCTCAAAGAATTCAAGAGCAAAAAAAAATCAATCTGCTGAGGACACTTTTGATCTTCTTTTAATGAATTTCTTTGAGGATTCCATGGTGATTTTGTTTGTATACTTCTTTCTGTTTCAAAATATCTTTTTCTCAAGTGACTCTTCACTTTTAAAACCCTCAAAATAAAATCATGAGACACTTTGATCTAAAATCCACAGTTTAAAAGTTATAGGGGTTATTTAGATACATGTATATATAGGTCACTTGAGGATAGGCACCATTAACTTAGTATTTGATTTAAGTGGCACTTCAGAAGTTCAACAAAACTTACTGGAACACAATAAATAATGCTGTTCCAGAAAGAATCCATTATCATAAAATTCTTACAAAACACATGCCATTAAAAATTATTATGTGAATGACTATAAAAATTATTTATTCCTGAATAACTACCATATATTTTATTTTCCTGGTTTTAGCAAAGTAGCAATTTTGAATGTAAGATGGAGTACTGAAATGGGTCCATTGTACTCTCAATGGCCTCACCAAAATTAATAAGATCCTAAATATCACTAATGTGTTAGATCAATAGATATTGATAAAGATAGACAAAAGGAACATAAATCAACTGGAACATTGATTAATGCAGCTACTAATCCTCAAACACCAACATTGAATTGTTTTATCAGTAATACTACAAACCTGGGAGGAAAGATGGTGGCTAACATGTTTCATTGACAACCTCCCCAAAGAAACTATTTAAACAGCTATTCATGCTCAAGGTCACCTCCAGAAGAGATACAGAAACCAGGTGAGTAATCACTGTGCCTCATATTAGTATACAAATAATAAAAGTCCCATTTAAGAAAGTATGAAGGAAATAGCTGCCCTTTTCATTCCCCCCTCAGTTCTAATGAATTCAGCATGGAGAGAGACACCTCTTGCTTGGGAAGGGAAAGGGAATGAAATCCATGTGCCAGGCCTACTACTATAAAATGCAGAGTCAGGCAGGGCCACATAGCCCATGCCCCCAGTCTTGCATCTGCAGACTGACCATCTTCAGCCAGGCAGACTTGACCATTGCTCCCCAAACCTCTGGCAGAAAATGGAGGAAATATTTGTGGAGTAGGGCTGGATAGGGGATTCAGGACTTTGCCCTGGAGATCAGAGCCAAGCCTGCTTCTTGCCATCCAGCACATAATAAAGTTCCAAGCCCGCTGCCTGCAGTTGGAACCTGTAAACCTTCTCAGCATGGCATCAGGCAGTTACCTCTGCTCCAAAGGGATGACTCATTCTGGTGTGTATTAGCACGTGCTTCAAGCAGGCTTGATATGGACCGCCAAGACTTCACCGGGCCTTGTAGTTTGAGATTGAAGTGTGATCCAGCCTAGTACCAATATGAAAATCAAAACAGCTGTCTTTATCACCCTCTTCAAACTTGGGAAGACAGCAAGGAATCCCAGAGTGTGTCCTGGTTCTCAGAGCAGGTCAGATTAAGTCCAACGATGGATAGACCCTAATGGTCCCATCCCTAGGGAAATGCTTATAGTTAGAATCTCTAGATTAATCCCAGCATAAGATGAAGATCAGCATCTGGGGGATGGACTTATTTTGGCCATGGCTACAACCAGCCTCACGTGCCCTTGGTGTATACTCCCAAGGTTACACAGGGCCTAATGACTGCAATCCAGGAATGAATCACCTAGTGCCTGTCTGGGCATCTGAGGGGCTTCCTCTTCTACCCTTCTTGCAACTTTGGACAAACATCAAGGAACCACAAGACTTTGTATGGGTTTGGTAAAACCCATTATTAAACAGATCCTGCAGACAGAACATCTAGGTCTATTTCAATGCCAAGCATAATTATGCCCAATAAACTCCATCAGTTATTGGTAGCAACAGCATCAGCAACATCAGTCCATCTCAGCAACAGGCAGATCATAATAGGGTGGGCTTTGTTCCTACCCCCAGGTTGAACTGGTATCAGTTGTCTGGATTCTGGGTGTGATTTCACATTGTGGCATTGGTGAACACAGCACGAAGAGTCTAAGCAAACTCTAGTCCCAAGAAAAGACTTGTAGGGGATAGAGAATCCCTTCTCAGGCACTTCCCCAGTAGATTCTGAACAATACAACCTTTGCAAATTTGGTACATATTTGAGTTTAGGAAACATTATAGGGCTGAAATAGTGAAAAATTTCCACAGCAGAGCTGTGATAAACCTAGACTTAGAAAGCTGGTAGTGCTCACCATCTCAAAGAAAATAAAATCCACTTGGAATTTCTAAAGGGACAGACACAAGCACAACCAGAATCATGCAATGAGCAGATGATATTATAAACTGAACAATTAACTAGAGCTTCCTTCCAGGTGAGAAGGACATTTGGGGTAACAGGTGACTCCACCTGACATGCCTGCATCCAATACCTGAGTGCCTGTGTTTGAGTCCTCACTTCACTTATGAGTCCAGCTTCCTGCTGATGTGTATCCTGGGAAGCAGTAAATGATGACTCGGGTAGTTGGATCCCTTCCACCCAAGTGGAAGACCCAGAATAAGCTTTCAGCTCTTGTCAATGACCGGGTCAAGTTCTGCCTGCCGTGGGTATTTAGAGAGTGAACTAGAAGATGAAGATCTCTCTGTGTCTTTGTTTCCCTTTCTCTGTCTTTCAAATAAATTATAAACAACTTCATAATTATTTGAAGAATATTCAGGAACTATGACATCACCTAATAAATAAAATAAGATGCGAGAAATAAAGCATCTACGAATTGAAAATTTTAAATTCTTGGCTGGAGATTTTAAAATAGTTGTTTAAAGAACAATGAACTTCAAGAGAACACAGATAAATGATTTAATATTGTAGCAGAAGACTCACTATAGAGATACAAATAATTAAACAAAATCAAACAGAAATTCTTAAACTGAAAATAATACTAAATGAAATTAAAATGTGGTAGAAGGCATCAGTCATTTGCAGAAAAGAATAAAAAAGAATAAGTGAACTCAAAGACAAACCTCTTGAAAGTATAAAGAAGGAAGAGGAAAAAGAAAACAGAATCAAAAAATGAAGAAAGCTTATAGGAAATTTAGATTATATGACAAAGAACAAATGCCTTAATTATTGGACTTCAAGAGGGACTCCAGAATGCCAAAGAGTTAGAAAGCGTATTCAAAGATAACAGAAAACCTCTCAAACTAAGATAAAGACACAACTATCCAGTCACAGAAAGGCAAAAAGTACTATTCACATTTACCCAAAATAAGCCTTCCCCAAGATGTATTATAAAGAGAAAATAAGCAAATAACCCATGAAGGAGTTCCAATTCTAACTCATTTTATCAGGAAAAACTTCACAGTCCAGGAGGACATAGGATGACACTTTCACAATAATAAAGGAAAGGAATTGCCACCACTGTATGACAACAAGCAAAGATGTATTTCAGATATGGGATAAAGATAAAGACAAAAGCTGAGAGAATTTATTACCACCATATCTTTCTTATAAGAAATGTTAGGGAAATTCTTGAAACTGAAAGAGATACTAATGAGTAAAAGACCATCTCAGCAGGCAGAACACTCACTGGGAAATTCTTCTATTTTATAAGCCATACATAAATAACTCATGTCTCTACTTTGGAGAGTAAAAAATAATTAAAATAATGTAAATAGGATTAAAAATGTTAAGAAATGGTCAACAGAAGGGAATGTCAAAATGGAACATCAAAATTCAAAACCTGAAACTGAATGGAGTTCAAGTGACTTCTTTATTATTACATTGTAGCCATTTGATTTGTATCTTTTTATTTTTATAACAAATACTAAATTGCTATCATTTAAAAATAGCCTGTTATAACAAGAAAGAATTTATGTATGCCTAATGGTAACCACTAAGCAAAAAAAAAAAAAAATCTGTAATACACTTACCAGAAATAATAAGCCAGGAGTCCAAAGAACACCACAAGAGCAAAATCAGTTAACCACAAATGAAGATTATAGGAGACTGAGAAGGAAAGAAAAGCACTGCAATAAAACTAAAAAACAAAATTCAAAATAGTAGTATCAAGACCTTACCTAGCAAATGATTACCTTCAAAGTGAATGGAGTCAATGCTCCAATTAGAAGATGTAGAGTGACTAGATGGAATTTTTTTTTAAAAGGATACAACTATATGCTGCTTCACCTCTAGACAGACACGTGGATTGCATACAAAATGATAGAATAAAGTATTTTATGCAAATAAAATAAAAAATAAAATGAAAGTAGCCATACATATATTTGATAAAAAAGACTTTGATACAAAGGCAGTAAAAAAATAAAGGTAGACCATATATAATGACAAAAGATTTGATCCAACAATAGTAAACACCATATATATATATACACACACACACACACACGCACACATGCACACACAATATCAGAGCACCCATATATTACACAAATGTTAATGGACTTAAATGAGGAAATTGATTCCAAATCAATCATAGTCAGGGAATTTAATGTCCCATTTCCAGAAATGGACAGATACTCTAGACAGGAAATAAAACAATAGCATTAAAGTGTACCATAGATCAAGTGGATTCAACAGACATCTACAAAGCATTCTGTTTAACAACTACAGAATATAAATTTTTCTAAACATTATATACAACATTGTCCAGGAAACACCACATGGTAGTTTGCAAAAAAACTCACAAAATGTTTTAAAAAGTACAGCTATATGGAGTAGATTTTCTGGTTACAATTTTTAAAAAGCCAAGACATAAATAACCAGAAAAACTTTGGAAACTATATAAATACATGGAAATTAGACAACTTACTTCTCAACACCAATATTTCAAGGAATAAATTAAAAATAATGTTATTCCATTGAGTGACAATGGAAACACATAGGATACAACACAAGCAGTGCAAAGAAAAATGTTATAGCAACCAATGTCTGCATGGAAAAAGCACAAACACCCCAAATAAACATGTTATCATTGCAATCTAAGGAATTAGAAAAACAAAAACAAGTCAAATCCAAAATCAGTAAATTTAAAGAAATGATAAAACTAAGAACATAAATAAATGAGATTGAGAAAAGAAATTAAAAAATCTAAGAGTTGTTTGAAAAGAAACAAAATTGACAAACTGTTAGCTACAGGAAGAAAAAAGAGAGAAGATTCAAATACATAAAATCCACAATGAAAACAGAAACATTATTACTGATGCAACAGAAATACAAATGATTACTGCAGATTACTACAAACAGTTGTATGGCAAAATTTGATAATCTAGAAGAAATGGAAGATTTCCTGGACACAAACATCTTACCAAGACTGATTTATGAAGAAGTAAATTACATAATTAATCCAATAATTAGTAGGGAGATTGAATCAGTAATGAAATCATCTCCTATCAAAGCAAAGTACAGGATCAGATGTTTCACTGCTGAAATCAACCATATTTTTTAAAAAGGAATTAACACCAATGGGTCCTAATTTGCAACAACATAGGTGGAACTGGATGTGATTATGAAATAAACCAATCTCAGAAAGACAAGTAAAATGAGCCAAGCACACAAAGAAAGATGTCACATAATTTTACTCACTTTTGAATTCTAAAAATATGATGATTTCATAGAAATTAAAAATATAATGGCGTTTATCATATGTTAGGGATGAAAATGGTGAGGAAGGCATGGGGAAAGTTTGATTAATGAGTGCTGAGTTATAGCTAAATAAAAGTAGGAAATTCAGTGTTCTTTTGCACCATAGAGTAACTGTAGATAATGTTAATATACTGCACATTTCTCTTGTTAAGTTTTTATTTATTTATTTGTTTAAAAGGCTAGGTAACATAGAGAGAGTAGTGACAAGAGAGATTTCTCCCAAATGCTCTCAAATAATTGAGGCTAGGCCAGACCAAAGCCAGGAGCCTACTACTCCTGTGGGTGACAGGGACACAAGTACTCGGGCCATCATCTTCTGCATTAGGAGGAACCTGGATAGGAAGCAGAGGAGCCAAGACATGACTCCATAATGGGAAGCCAATGATCCAGCATTGGCTTAATCCACTGAGCCATAGCACCCACCCCCTATGCATTACTCTGTAAGCAAAACTAGAAGGTATGGTTTTGTATATTATTTCTTTTCTTTTTCTAAAGATTGAGTTATAGGGAGAGAAGGAGAGACATCCTCTGGTTCACTGCCCAAGTGGCCACAAAGGCAAGGGCTGGGAAAGACTGAACTCAGGAGCCAGGAGCTTCCTCCACATGGGTGCAGAGACCCAAGAACGTGGGCTATCCTCCACTGTTTTCCCACATTATTAGCAGGAAGCTGGATCAGAAGTGGAGTAGATGGGACCTGAACTGGTACCTATATGGGATGACAGCATTGCAGAAGGCAGCTTTACCTGCTATGTCATAACACTGAATCTAATTTTGTATATTTTTACCATGAAAGACTCTTTAGTGTTTTATAAAATAGATAAGAATGAGTTGTTACTAAAGGCTGAGCAATGAAAGGAAGATATAATGGAATGGGAAAAGGTTGATTGACTGGTATTTGGTAATAGCTGCATAGAAGTAAGTTCAGGGATTCTGTTACATAACAGAAGGACTACAGATAATGTTAAAATACTGTATATTTCTTTATTTTAAAAAAGAAAAGATGGGTTTTGGATGTTTATACTGTAAAGGCATGTTAAATGCTTGAAGAGAGAAATATGCTTATCATGATCAGTCATTATACAATGTGTACATGTAATGAAACATCACCTTGTATCCCCTAAATCTGTACAAATGTATGTGCCTACTAATATATTTTAACAGTTTTGAAACATCACAATACTCTATAAGTATATAATTTTTTATGTATCAGTTTAAAAAAAGAAGTTCTCTTTCTCCTGAAGGCTGGTGAAAAAAAACTGAAGTGAAACCACCTTTTTAACATTTTGGTAAGAGAGCATACTAAGTTCTTAATCAAGGAGGGCAATTCCTTATATATTTCACATTGCTTTTGTTTCATTAATGTTAATTTACTTTATTTGAGTAAATTCTTGCACACAAAAATGAGGCTACTTCAAAAATTTGTGGGAAAATGGAAATAAAATACAAGTCTAATTTTTTCAAAATGTTTTACTTATTTTTGAAGATTTGTTATTTATTTGAGAGGGAGAGGTATAAAGAGAGAGAGACAGAGAGAAAGGTCTTTCATTCTCTGTTTTACGCCCCAAATGGCTGCAATGGCCATAGCAAGGCCTATCCAAAGGCCAGAGCCAGGCCTATCCAAAGACTGGAGCCATGAGCTTCTTTTGGGTCTCCTGCATGGGTTCAGAGTCTCAAGCACTTGGACCATCTTCCTCTGCAGGCCATTAGCTGGATTGAAAGTGGAGCAGCCTGGAATTGAACTAACACCCATATGAGATGCCAGCATCACAGGTGGAGGCTTAACCTACAACACCACGAAGCCAACTCCTGTGCAAAATTTTATAGTCCATGCAAATATTTTTAAAGATGTATTTTCTGTGAAGTTTTTCAAGGTCCCTCATATGCATGGATTTAAACTGTTATGCACCAGAATAAGCTTACCTCTTAAATCCATGTTTCACAAACTTATTGAAGTGCCATCCCACCACCCCTTGATTAAAGGCAGGTGATTACTAGAGACTAGAATGGAAGGGGTAGATTGGAAAGTGGAAATATTGATGAAAAGACACAATGTTTCAATTAGACTGGAGAAATAAAGCTTTAGTGCTCTGTTGCACTGCATGGTGACCACAGCTGATAATGACATAGATTTAAAAATTCTCAAATGAGACTCTCAATTTCCTTCCTCATAACAAGCAAATGGTAAGTTGGTGCAGAGAATCATTATTTGTCAATTAAATTAATAAAAAACTCAAAAGTCTGTAGTTATTAACTGAGAAATTATAGACATTTTTTCCTTTTGCTCATATAAAATGAAGGGAAATAAAAAATAGAAGAGAATAAAGGAAATTATGAAAGTTTCTTTAGAGTATAATGTTGTCTTCTTATTTCAGAGGGAATGAAGACCATTCTTTATATGGTGCAGGCTGAATTGACATAAAACATGAATATCAGTAGCCATTATATGGAGCATTTCTTTGTTCAGAATTTTTTATTATTTCACTGTAGCAGATGGGAAGTAAAAGCAAGTGTTAGCATGTTTATGGAGTATAGGTGAACACAGGCAATAATCTCTGGCAGCAAAACTATTTAATTCCTATATTACTCAACTTTGTTGAAGCAAGATTAAGGTGTTCAGATACTAAGGAGTACAAGGAAAAATTGTGTCAGATTAAGTTGCAAAATGTCCTTGCAAACAAACTTAAACAAAAATGTTTCAGAACTGAAAATTATAATGAATGATAATTTTTATTATGATGACACTAATCACAAATTATTGAAAAGTGAATTTGTATGCAATCTCCAATCTTCCAGAAGTTGACAGTATTCTCAGATCATATGTATGCAGAATAATTATCTCAGTTTCATCTATCATATCTTCTATTGTGCATATTATCTAGTAAGAGAAATTCATCTCTCAACAATTGAGAGAACTCTGTAATTGAACTTAATTTATTTGATTGACTAACTTATTTCTGTCCTTAATATATGCAGCTTTCATTATGGTCAGCAGTATACTTCAATGAGTAACTCAACCCAAAAGTTGTTACGTCTACAGTTGGGTTTATTATCAATGTTTCATAGGAAACATAAAAAGGATACTTAGACAACCACAAAAATTAAGACATTACTTTTTAAATAATGTGTAGATTCTAGACTGATAATCAACACATATCTGTTATTTTTCGCACTTGAGTGAAATAGAATCCTGAATAATGTTCCCTGATACCCCCACCACACGCATACACATACATTACTCCAACGGTTGCATAAAGAGAATAATAGTCACTGTAAGAATTGGCTAAATACAGGCTTCTGTGATTTAAATCCTGCTTATCTGGGTGCTGTTTTGAGATTTGATGCTTTAGGTAAACCTTGGAATGAACAAGTGAAGCCTAGGACTTAATAACAGCTAGCTACTAGCTAAACATGTCATTACCATTATATCTGTTTTTAGCCACATCCACCTTGAGGAAGGACAATCACACAGAGTATTCTGCCTTAGACATAGTCATGTATATGTAATGTGAAAGTTTCATGTCTTCCATCATTTCTCCTGTATCTTATTAAATGTATTTTAAAAGATCTGTTGGGTAGTTAATCTCATTATTTAATATGGGAATACCAGGAAACTTTAAAATGTATATACTCACAACACAAATTTTTATCTTTGTTAAAGCAGATGTCAAAAGCAGGTACTTTTCAGAATATTTATTTTGCTGTAGAATAGGTACTGCTACATACATGAAAGTTATTCCAAAAATATATTATTTTTCCTTTAAGTTAGTCCTTTCTAATAGTAATGGTAAGAGTATTGGTAGTTACTAAATGCTTGCACTATAGTAAATCGTGAGTTCTTCATACCCAGTCCCAAGTGTTACTCTAATGCTCATGTTAAGGACTGGGGGAGTAGAAGTATATAAAGATTAAGAGAGTAGGTTACAGATTTAAATCCAGAGGACCTTGAAGCCAGAGACTGATTCCTTAACTATTCTATGATTCTCTTTATAGTGTACCATTGACAAAATGGAACATCACTCAAAGTGGAAGACTTGCAAACATGTATGGTTCAGTGAAAATATTAAGTGTCGAAGGATATGCATGACATTGGTAGGAAAATTTCAGGTAATGAATTCCAGGTAATGAGTCCAATAAAGATTGAAAATCGAAGGCATCATTTTCTTTTCTTGATTGGACTATCATGGTTTGTCGATCTCAGTAGGTTTTGTGCCCTCACTGCACTCCTATTATGCCTTTACTATAGCATTTCATGCAATACATTATAATTGATTTGTTTACAAGTTTAATTTTCTCCATGAGAAAACAATTTTATCATGAGCAAGAATCAAGATTTTTTTCATGATTGGATGCTCAGCACCTAGCTGTGCAAGTGCAAAAGCAAGTGTTTCTGTATGAGTGAATCACATTAAAAACCCTTCTGTCCATGGGATTCAAAATTCCTGAATGAAGACATTTACAAAGCAATGTTTTATTTGACTTCAATTAACTCCAAATAGTTAACTTTATAACAAAAGGATTTTCATATAATTTTTACTATATTTAAATAGCTACATTTTATCTTCTTTCAAACATAAGTTGATTGTACACAAACCAATGAGTTCATTATTTCCATTACAGAATCCAATCTATAATATTTTGGCATAATACCAAAATCTAGCCTAAAAATAGGTAGTAACACATGAAACACCTATCCATTACCTTCACATGCCAATTTAATTCAATTTTCTATGAATGTTAAACTCCATAATATTAGAAATTTGTTTTTATGTCCTTTATTGCCTTGAATAATATGGCACAATCCCTTATTCATATAATTACATGAATTTCTTTGTTATCAAGTGGCATACTGTATGTATGTTTTGAATGTGGTTGTTTACATTGTCAGGAGGGTAGGAACAGAAAGGGAGTCAGGACTTGAACCTAGGAAATCCAAAATAGGCTGCAAGTTTACGAACAGGCATCTTAACTGCTGTGCAGATGCATACTCATAAATATATTTATTTTTACTCCATGTTGCCAAATAGGTTTACAACTAGAAATTCACATAGTGTAATATGAATTATATTATATCATACAATAAACAGTATCAGTTGAAATCTTTACTTAGTATATACTAAGTTGATCTTCTGTATATAAAGATAATTGAAAATGAATCTTGATGAAGAATGGGATAGGAAAGGGAGTGGGAGATGGGATGGTTGCGGGTGGGAGGGAGGTTTTAGGGGAAAAAGCCACTATAATCCAAAAGTTGTACTTTTGAAATTTATATTTATCCTATTTTTGGGATGCAATATAATCCCAAATAGATTGTGAGAATTTAACTATGCGTATGTAACCCTTACAGCAAAAATTAAAATGTAAAAAAATAGCTAAAATTCTATATACAATATGTCCAAATAAGACAAAAGAAAAAATAAAAGATAAATACAAAACATAAGTAGACTAAATAAAAAGAGTAATGAAAGATTCAAAGACGCTATCGTCATAAAAAGGTCAACATAAAAATCATAAATATTTATGTACATAAAATGATTTTAAATGCATGAATAAATTGGGAGGATTAAAGGACAATATAGAAAATTTCTTATTGCTACTTGAATATTTTTAAATAGCCTACTCTCAATAATTAATAGGAAAACTAATAAGCAGGACATCAGTAACAATAGAAGATTTGAGCAACAGGATCAACTCCCTTAAACTAAGTTATTGTCGTAAAATGTTTCATTTAAAACTTCATGGTACACTTTCTAAGTGCATTTGACCTAATCACTTATAGAGACCACAGATTGTATGGTAAAACAAATGTTAGTGATTTAGAGGATTGAATTATAAGATTATATTTCCTACAGCTGAATGAGGAAAATTTGTAGTAATATTATATTTTTTTTATTTTTTAAGATTTATTTATTTGAAAGGCAGAGTGACCAAGAGAAAGAGACAGACAGAAAAAGATTTTCCATTCACTGGTTCTCTCCCCAAACACCTAAAACAGCCAGGGCTAGGCTGGGCCGAACCAGGAGCCATGAACTCTATCCAGGTCTCTTACACTGGAAGCAGCATCTCAATTGTTTTGACCATCGTCTGCTGCCTCCCCAGCACATTAGAAGGAAGCTGAAATCAGAAATGATGCAGCCAGAACTCAACCAGACACTCTGATGTGGAATGTGGGCACCCCAAGTGATGTCAAAATATTGCTATCTAATAGAATTTTTTGCAATGATGGACATGTTCCATCTACATAACCATTAGGCATTTTTGGTTATTAACACATTAAATTTTTGATGGATTAATTTAGGAACTATTTTTTTATTTATTTTATGTTAATTATGTTTTAATGTTATGAACTAAATTGTGTCCTCTCAAATTTCACAACTTGAATATCTGACCAACTTAGTGTGATCGTATTTGGGGATAAAGACATTAAAAGGTAATTAACATCAAATGAAATAATTAGTCCCTGAGGA
This sequence comes from Oryctolagus cuniculus, assembly GCF_964237555.1. NCBI lineage: Eukaryota > Metazoa > Chordata > Mammalia > Lagomorpha > Leporidae > Oryctolagus > Oryctolagus cuniculus. The sequence continues at coordinate 61,408,360 of NC_091439.1, forward strand.
TCAGCAGATTTATAAGAAAGAGAGAGAAAGAGATGTGCCTTGCATGCCACAAGGAAATGCTGTGTGAGACCATAGAAAGAAGGTGACCATCTGCAAATCAAGAAGAGAGCCCTCACGAGAAACCAAATTGATTGGAACTTTAATATTAGAAGTCTATTCTCCAGAACTGTGAGAAAATAAATTTCTGTTTTTAAACCACCCAGTGTATGCTATTTTTGGGGGGCACCCAAGCAGATCAATACTTTTAATTTTGAACATCTCATATGGCTATTGATTACCTAAGAGGAAAGAACACTACAACATCATATATGAATGTTCCTCTTTCTATGTGAATATGATCTGTGCATTTATAGACATTTGTTAACTGCACTTAATAGAAACACAAAAATGTCAAAATAGTCACTTGCTCCTTCAAGTCTTGAAGTGATTAATTTCATTATTTGAGGATGCAGGGTAATAACCACAGTGCTTCAATTGGATAAAATCAGCAAAAATTTTTAGACCATTTCAATGGACAGCCTGATTTATTTATCAATCAATCTTATGAATAAGTGCTAAATTGGAAAAGTAAACACCAAGTATCTCTAATAGTTTGTTATACATTTTTAAATGAAGACTAAATAATGCTCAGAATAAAATAGCATAGAACCTATGTTCCAATTTATTTTTTTCTTTTTCAGCTTGTGCTTAAGTATTCATATGATAAAATAATTTCCTTTATTTACATGTTTTCTCCTTCTCCATCAACCTTACAGTCAATGTACAACAAATCACGAACATTTTTAAAACTTGTCCTCTATTTCGTACCTCTACAACTTTATACACACTGGAAAATATACAACCACAAAGTTAAATCAATCTAACCAGGTTCATGGGCTATTTTTTAATGGCTGCATTGCCACGGCATTACATATATAGAACTCTAAACTTTACATTGCTTGCTATTGAAACAACCTTTCTTTTTTTGCTAATAATTCAAAAAATGTACACAATAAATTTTAGAGTGTCCTTCCATGTGACCTAATCATATTAGACAACAAAATAATAAAAAATAAAAAACTTCTAAAATGTTACACCTTCATGAAGCTCACATTCTTGCCGAGGAGACACAATATAAATGTAAAACGTAAGTAAATTCAGTAACAATTACAAAATGGCAAGTGGCATGCAACAATATTAAAACTGAAGAAAGGCTAGGGAGGATAAAGCAGGTGAATGTGGAGCTGGTTACAAAGTTAAATGTAGTCAATGGAATGGGATTCATCAATGAGATCCCATTTGAACAGACATTTAAAGAAAAGTCAGTGAGTTAGCAATAGGGGTATAGGAGCAATACACTTTAAAGGCAGTAGAAATAGACATTTGGAGAAGCATGCCTGAAATGTTAAAGCATTAGGAGCCCACTCGGGGCAAAAAAGAGTAAGGAAGAGAGATATGATTTTACTCAAAGCAATTGATAAACTTTTTCAGAACCAATAGATATTTTTGAAAGCAAATTTTTACCTAGTTTAAAGAAAACTTAGACATCTATCACTTTAATTGAGGACATCTCTGTAAAAGCTACTCTAAAATCAATATTAAAGAGTTAAAGTAAAATTAATATCTGCACATATCCAAAAAATCTAGGATATCCTTTATCATTTTTTCACATTTCAGCAAAGGTATATTGGTCTAACAATTAATTAGCATAGTTTTATTTATTTGTTTGTTTCCATTTCATAAATATAACTTAGTAATTCTTCCCCTTTGAACAGTTCTTGTCTGGACTGTTAGTATAGTTTTAATTAAATATAATGCACACCTTTTTGATATGATGCATGGGAAAGATCATTCAGCAGTCATATTTTCATTAATTTCTTGAGGCTTGTATTCATCTTATACTCAGGCTCTCCAAACAGAAGGTATAATGAAGTACCTGTGCCATTAAATGTATGTTCCATGCTTGCACATCTGGTTGGTTGAAGTAATGCTTGGTTTTCCTATTGACGTTTCTGTATGTGTTACTCAGGTTGCCCTTTTCCAAAAATCTCTTTTTTCTTATGAAGTTAACTATAATGTTTTAATCTAGTATCACATGTGTAAGTAATTTCAGTTACAAGATGGGGCACTAAGGTGAGGTACAGGATGAAGTGCTTCAGTGTACATTTTATTATGATGGGATTTTTGGAGTTAAAAATACAATAACACAGGTGTGAGGATGTTGTCAACACTTTGATTTTTTTTAAATTCTGCTGAAATCCCTGAATATGATGTGATATAATAAAATAAAAAGTTAAATCTTACAGGAAAAATTTTGACTTAGAAAGTTGGTAGGATCATTAAATCATAGAACAGAAAAGAAAATTATTAAAGAAACGCAGCTGAACCTCTTGTTATTCCTCAGCTCATGCTATCTCCACCTGCACCTTTTATATCCTCAGCAGTGCATGTGTAGAGTAACTGTGAAGCATGATGTAAGTGAATACATGTGTGCTTATGCGTGTTTGATGGCATGGGTGTGGGTGGTTCACATTTACAGTGTATTGTAGCATACGAAATCTCCTTCATGCACAACTTGAAAAGAAAATTCAAAAAATTTAACAGTCCAATAACATTTAATTATGTTTATTAATTTTTAGTTTTAAAATTAAACCAAAATTTAAAATATTTTGCCTCATTAATTTTAAATGTAACCATTTTATACATATACATATATTTCTTTCTTGAAACCATTAATATCATGAAGTGAGGGACTCATGATAATGATCATAACTTGGGGAAAGATGGGTATATTTTCATGCACATGGTATGTTTCAGTGAGGCAATATATACAACTATATATGGAATGATATGACATTTGAAAAACCTTTATATGCTCTAATAAAAGAATTTCTGAAGCTGCTGAAAGAATAATTGATGATAAGAAAAGAAACAGAAAATTGCCCAAGTTAGAGACAAAAACTATAAACTGGTGAAAGGCAATACTGTTAGTAGATTTTATCAAAATAAATTTTATCAGAGTGCTTGGAAGATATAATTAGAAATGTGATCTAAGAATATCAAGAATGATGGGAAGAGAGAACATTATATCCAATAAAAAGAGATTTAGGGCAAAATTCAGAGAATTTTTCTTTCAAAGCATTTGCCACATTTTTAAACTGTTCAAAGTAAGAAATGAAGGAGCCAAATAGAGATGAACATGAAAGCAAAACTGGACATTTTAATCACCTCACGGCACTGGGGAGACAACAATTGGTAGTTAGGGCCTTGTGTGTGTGTGTGTGTGTGTGTGTGTATCTCCAGTGTTTTAAGTGGGACTCCATGAAGGGCCACAGAGGTGAAACCAAATCATAGAAGATCATCCCTGTTGGGAACTTCAAAAAAACCTTGTGTTTGATCTGATTCTGATTGACAATTGCTCATCTGACTTCCTCTAATTTGCTACAGGAGGATAAGGTGAATGACCACTAGAAGACACCGACATCATCCAGAGCCTCTAAAATTACCAGTGCTTAAAAGCTTACATTCTTTTAGGAATTCCTAAGATTTATTAATTGTATGTCTATATCCAACCAAAGCTGATTGAAAGGGATCAGCACTTTAAAATAACTAGGAGCCTAACCAGGCAAATAAAACAATGAAGTTAGAGACCATATAGAAGTCTGACAAGACCATCTCCATGAGATAAGCCCTAAGATTCTCTCAGGATACTGATGTGAGAGAATTTCCCATCTACAGCTAATTTTTCTTCTTCAGCATGATTGTGAGCTAAATGATACAGAAACTGCCTTGTCTATTATACAACTGCAGAAATGAGGAATTGTTTTCATGTTTGTTGGGACTCAGGTTTCTCATTCTAGAAAAAGGGTAATACAAAACTAAAATGAAGTATGAAAAAAAGCCATATGGAATTGGATTAATGGAAGGATAAATATTAACCAATAAATACATCTAGGTATCTAATCTGTCAACCTAATCTTCCTATTCCAGTCCAATGAAACAGTCAAGATGCAGTGATAACCCTATCACATTGAGAATAACTATCACATAAATCTTGATTTCCAAATGCCTTCAGCATCAAATAGAACTTGGAAGTCTATGAATTAATGGAAAATTAAAGGACTAGATTAGGGAAGATTTTAAATGAACTTGAAACAGCTTATTGTGTCAGAAAATAAGATATAATAGGAAAAAAGCATATGATGATGTAACAAAAAGATACAGAGACCAGCTTAAGGGCCAATTGGCCAATACTGGGTCTGTTAAACAGCAAAACAAAATAAGAAAAGCTGTGATTTATAATCAATTTGAAAGTAATAGAAATATATGAGTATAATAATTAACAAAGAAACTAATTGGGGGAGACATAGAATTCTATTCTTTACAGAAGAGTGTCATGTGATAAATATGTATGGGATCACTAGTGGACTTGGGAAAAAAACACATCTTTTAACCAACATGTTTAAGATTGGTTTGGGCAGGAACCATAAATGGATACTGGCAAAAAACTGAGGAGAAGGATATTTGTGTTTATCTTAAAGCTTCTCATGAGCTACAAGTAAGTAGAGGAACTGCACAGTGAAAAATAAAAGGACAACATATTAACTGGGTTATCAGGATGAACATTAAATGAAATACAGCTCATAATTTGAACTCTACTAACTAATGCATAAGGAAGATATGTTGTGCCTTCAGATGTGATATCTTTAGAAAAACACAACATCACTTAAATTATTTTGAACAGAGATACAAAACTAATCTAATTGTGAAGGAACGTGAAACAAGGTAAATTAAAGAATATTCTGTGAAATAACTGCCTGCACTTCTTCAAAATGTCAGTGTTATGCAATATAGACAAAAATTGAAGCACTTTCCATAATAAAGAAAAAAAAAGATAACTAAAGGATACAGGATCTTATGCTGAAAAGCATTAATTACAAACTATAAAGTAGATTCCTGGACAGCTGGTGTAATTGAATGTTGGAACCTAGATTTGATAAATGTTTTCTATTAAGGAAAATTCCCCAAATTTGATAAATAGGCATGCACATAAGAAATACACATGTCATTAGGATAAATGAATTTATGTGAAATCTACTCTTAAATAATTTAGACAAAAATGAACACATGTAGATACCCTTCTACACACACAGAGGCCTTTCTAGTGAGATACTAGCAGAAAACTTTCCAGATTTGGAGAAGGACATAGACATCCATGTACAGGAAGCACATAGAAACCCCAATAAACATGACCAAAAGAGATCCTCACCACAACATGTTATAATCAAACTCACCACAGTGAAACATAAAGAAAAGATTCTAAAACGTGGCCGGCGCCGCAGCTCAATAGGCTAATCATCCACCTGCAGCGCTGGCACCCCAGGTTCTAGTCCCGGTCGGGGCGCCGGATTCTGTCCCAGTTGCTCCTCTTCCAGTCCAGCTCTCTGCTGTGGCCCAGGAGTACAGTGGAGGATGTCCCAAGTCCTTGGGTCCTGCACCCACAAGGGAGACCAGGAGAAGCACCTGGCTCCTGGCCTCAGATCAGTGCTGTGTGCAGGCCGCAGCTCGCCAGACGCAGCAGCCATTGGGGGGTGAGTCAACAGAAAAGGAAGACCTTTCTCTCTGTCTCTCTCTCTCTCTCACTGTCCACTTTGTCTGTAAAAATAAATAAATAAAAAGATTCTAAAATGTGCAATGTGCAAGAGATACTACACTTGATCTTAGCCAAAAGGCAGAGAAGCGATAAAATGTGCAAGAGAGAAACATCACACTAATCTCAGAGGATCTCCAATTAGACTCACAGCAGACTTCTCATCAGAAACCCTACAGAACAGCAGGGAATGGAAAGATATAGCACAGGTACTAAGAGAAAAAGAAAAAAACTGGCCAGCGCTGCGGCTCACTAGGCTAATCCTCCGCCTTGCGGCGCCGGCACACCAGGTTCTAGTCCCAGTCGGGGCGCCGGATTCTGTCCCAGTTGCCCCTCTTCCAGGCCAGCTCTCTGCTGTGGCCCGGGAGTGCAGTGGAGGATGGCCCAAGTACTTGGGCCCTGTATCCCATGGGAGACCAGGAGAAGCACCTGGCTCCTGCCATCGGATCAGCACAGTGCACCGGCCGCGGTGGCCATTGGAGGGTGAACCAAAAGCAAAGGAAGACCTTTCTCTCTGTCTCTCTCATGTCCACTCTGCCTGTCAAAAAAAAACAAAAAACAAAAAAACTGCCATCCCAGAATATTATATCCTGCAAAGCTCTCATTTGTGAATGACGGTGAAATAAAGACCTTTCATAGCAAACAGAAATTTAAAGAATTTGTCACCTCTCATCCAGCCCTCCGAAAGATGCTTAAAGATGTGTTACAAACAGAAACACAGAAACATGGCCATCAATATGAAAGAAGGTAAAGGAAGAAAAACTCTCAGTAAAAGATCACAGGAAGTTCAAAGCATATATTAGAAATATCTTTGTGAAAATGGCAGGGCAAATTTACTACTTATCAATAGTTACATTGAACGTTAATGGACTCAACTCTCCAGTTAAAAGACACAGACTGGCTGAATGGATTAAGGAGCTGTCGCTCCCCCTCTTCGTGGAGGAACGACACTAAACCCTGCCTAGGCTTCCTATCCAAGTCACGGCACCATTATGTCACTCCCTGTCTTCGTGGAGGAACAACACAGGACCCTGCGCTGTTCTTTGTCTGCTCGGCCCTCCCCGGGTTTGCTGCTGGTTCTTCCCGGGTTGGCTACCGTCCCTTCCACCTCCGTGGAAGGGCGGTTCCCCCTGGCCACTTTCCCCACTTCCGCAGGGGAGCGGCACACCGCCGGCCGGCTCTCTCGGGGGCTGCACAGGTGTTCCTCAGGTGTTCCCCTTAGATGTTCCTGGTGCATGTTGTCTCTCTCCTCCTTTATAGTCCTCTTCCACCAATCCCAATTCTGCTACCCACACGCCGAGTACGCTGCTCTCCTCCAATCAGGAGCAGGTCCTACAGTTTCTTGGTTGAACTGGAGGCAGCTGTGTAGAAGCTGTTTCTCCCTTCTCAGCGCCATATTGTGGGAGAGCAGATATATAGAATAAGTCTTAATTCCAGTAACTTAGTCTAGTCCGAGTTGCTCCCCACAGGAACAAAAACCATCTATTTGCTGCTTATAAGAAACTCATCTTTCCAGCAAAGATGTATGCAGACTGAAAGTGAAAGGTTGGAAAAAGACATTCCATGCCAACAGAAATGAAAAAAAAAAAAAGCAGGTGTAGTCATATTAATATCAGAAAAAAATAAACTTTAACACGAAAACTGTTAAGAGAGACAAAGAGGGGCACTATATAATGATTAAGGGATCAATTCAACAGGAAGATGTAACTATTATAAAGGTATATGCACCTAATTATAGGGCACTGGTTTATTTAAAAGATATGTTAAGGTACTTAAAGGGAGATTTAGACTCCAACACAATAGTACTGGGGGACTTCAATACTCCACTCTCAGAAATAGACAGATCAACCAGACAAGATCAACAAGGAAACAGCAGATTTAATCAACACTATAGCCCAAATGGATCTAACAGGTATATACAGAAATTTTCATCCTACAAGTAAATAATTTACATTCTTCTCAGCAGTACATGGAACCTACTCTAGGATTGACCACATACTAGGCCATAAAGCAAGTCTCAGCAAATTCAAAAGAATTAGAATCATACCATGCAGCTTCTCAGACCAGAAGCTGGAAATTAGCAACTCAGGAATCCCTAAAGCATATGCAAACATATGGAGATTGAACAACATGCTCCTGAATTAACACTGGGTCATAGAAGAAATCAAAAGAGAAATCAAAAACTTTCTGGAAGTAAATGAGGATAACAAAACAACATATCAAAACTTATGGGATATGGTAAAAGCAGTGTTGTGAGGAAAGTTTATAGCAATAGGTGCCTACATCAAAAAATTGGAAAGGCACCAAATAAATGAGCTTTCAATGCATCTCAAGGATCTAGAAAAACTGCAGCAGACCAGACCCAAATCTAGTAGGAGAAGAGAAATAATTAAAATTAGAGAAAAAATCAACAGGATTGAATCCAAAAAAATTACAAAAGATCAGCCAAATGATGAGCTGGTTTTTTGAAAAAATATACAAAATTGACACACCATTGGCCCAACTGACAATGTCCCTATTCTTTAGAAATTCAAGTCCTATGTTCTCCAAGAAAACTGACTTGATTGTGTAAGTGCATGATGACTATTTCATCTTCTACATCACTCTTATTTAGCATATTATATGCAGTAAGGAAATCAGCAAATATATATTAACTGAGTGAATAAGTAACTTGATCACTTGCTAGGCCCTCAGACTCTGTCCTGCATTATTTGTGATTTACATGGAAGATCTTGTATTCCCTTCCCTTCCCTTCTCATCTCCTCTCCTCCTTTCACCTGTAGGCTCTCTCCTCTCCCCCACCCTTACTCTCTTTCCCTCCCACCCCTGTAACTGTGCCTTTCTAATGAATATATAAATCTATAAAAATAGTTTATAGCTGAATGATTTGAAATTTCACATCCTCTGAATAAAAGTAACTTTGATTATTCCAGAGGAAATGTCTTTCTTTAATCTCAGTAACAGTAAACATGTAGGACACTAAATTATTACATGAAACTAGTCTCATCTTCCAGGGTGGTATAGGGGATACCTCTGTTTTCATTTATACACACACACACACACACATACATATACGTGATTTTTCAATTATATGCATTTTCCATGAACTTTTTGAAGTCTCCTATGTAAGGATTTCAATTTTTCTTCACCAAAATAAATCTATTTTTAAGTTCTATTTCACCAAACTTTTTGAAATCACCTCATTTATATGCATAGTGCCTGGGCCAAACTGTGCTATCAATAAGTATTTTTTGTAGGTTGGGTAAATGGTCAATGGTCTTTTGTAATTGACAAGCATTTAAATAATGATCGATGTTATTCGTTTTCTTATCTCCTCTAGCTCCTTAGTTTTTTTAAAAAAGTTTCTTTCAGAAGTATGTCAGATAAAATATAAATTCAAAATAATGTGAAATCTCATCAGTTAATTTTTTAAATGCTTATTTTCATTTTTTATAAGTACCATGAGTTTGGATCAGGAAGTACTTTTAATCTTTCTCTAAAATTCTTTAATGAACAAATAACTGTTCCTGTGTTATTCTACTGGCTGTAATTTTTTGATGTGACTCGTCTTTATTTTCCAGCCATTTCTACCTGGATCACTCTTTGATTATGATTTTTTTGATTTTAAGGATTTTTTTCTGAAAATCCATGATTACATACAAGGAGACAACATAAGTATTTGCACAGAATGCTGATAAAAATTGAAACAACTGAGTTTATCATTATGATTCTGCTATCTATTACTTTACTTTTCTATCTCTTTTCATTCACATAAAAAATAAAGTAAAATTAGAATGTGGGATAACTACTTTCCAGGCAACATAATAGTTGATGCTAAGCCAGAACTTCCATGGCAACATGTTATTTTTTTTAAATCATATTTTAAAGACACCAGAGAGCAATGAAGGCAATCGGTATGAGATAAAATAAAACTCCAGAAAGTGGTAAAAACCCTTCCTTTGTGAGCTATTTCATTCTCTGGAGCATTGGCAAAATCTCCACACTGATTACGAACCAGGCTTGCCTTGGGCAGAAAGACTTTTCTGAAGGAAAGAAAATCAATCAAGTATTTTTAAGACTGGTATTAAAACATCAAGAGAGGAATTGCAGAAGTTCTGAAATTGTGTCCTAGTTGCAAGCAAGCAAATGTTACAGTTTGGTAAAATTACCATAAAAACTCAAGAACTCTGGATCAGAGACAAAAAATGATGTATTATAGTAAAAGCAGCAGCCAGAATAACTTTTAAAAGGGTTCCTTGAACTCCAATTTGCTTATGTGACACAATGAGCACCAGGTTTTTCCTGCCCGTGTAGGTGCCTTATTAAGGAAGATCCCAAAGTTATGAAACCAGAATCTTATAAAGGAGCTGCTAGCTCACACACACACACATCTTTCCCTCCAGAAAGACACGTTATTTTTAACAGCCTGGGAAAAAAGCCAATATGATCAATAGAGTCTATGTCTATATTTGTAATACAATTTGCTGATAGAAATGTCCACATGCAGGTAATCTTTAGCAAATAGTTATAGAAGAGTCCTTCTTTGATTTAAGACTATATTAAACTACAGTTAACATCATACTTAATGGAGAGAAACTAGAGATTTCTTTTATAAGATCAGAAATAAGTCAAGCGTTTCCCCTCTCAAGACATCCATTTAACATCATACTGAAAGTGCTAAATCATGCTATGAGACAAGGAAAAGAAATGAAAGATCTATAAGTAGTGAAAGAAGAAACCAAACTGTTCCTAGTTCATAAATTCACCAAAACGTTCATCTTCAGAGTTCAAAACCCAAGAAATAAAGGACATAACTCTTTTTTTTTTCCTTTTCAGGGGAACTGTCTTTTCTTTTTATCAGAGTTAACATATGTATACAGGACAGTATTCAAATGTGCATTAATCAATGCCACTTGATTTATTGCAGATTATTGTGTCCGAAATTTAATTAGAGATTAAAAGACTACATAAATAGTTATATGTGCTGAGGAATAGTAATTCTTGTTACTACATGTCACCCCACAGGTAAATATAAAAAATTACTTGCCTGCCAATTTTATGTTGATAATATGTCTATCTTGAACATTCTAGCACATTTATTTTGCCAAACATATATGTGCATTTCTGCTGGATAAGTAACCATTTATTTTTAAATCAAATATTTAATAAATTTCCAAAAAATTATTAGAAGAGTCTTTCTGAGACAATGAATGCAATTCTCTTGAAAATAAATTCCAGGAGTGGACATTTTCCCTGGTAGTTAAACTGTTGCTTGAGATGCCTGCATCATTACCAGATTATCTGGGTTAAAGTTCTGGGTCTATTCCTGATTCTAACTTCCGGCTAATAGACACCCTGGAAGGTAGGTGATGGCTCAAATGGTTGCATCTCTACCACCTATGTGGGAGAACTGGATCACTTTCCTACCTTTTGGCTTCAGGACTGATACAGGCATTTGGTGGAATGAACTAGTAGATTGGATTCTCTCAATAATCTCTCTCTCAGGCCGGCGCCGCGGTTCACTAGGCTAATCCTCCGCCTAGCGGCGCCGGCACACCGGGTTCTAGTCCCGGTCGGGGCGCCGGATCCTGTCCCGGTTGCCCCTCTTCCAGGCCAGCCCTCTGCTGTGGCCAGGGAGTGCAGTGGAGGATGGCCCAGGTGCTTGGGCCCTGCACCCCATGGGAGACCAGGAAAAGCACCTGGCTCCTGGCTCCTGCCATCGGATCAGCGCGGTGCGCCGGCCGCAGCGCGCCGGCCGCAGCGGCCATTGGAGGGTGAACCAACGGCAAAGGAAGACCTTTCTCTCTGTCTCTCTCTCTCACTGTCCACTCTGCCTGTCAAAAAAAAAAAAAAAAAAAAAAATCTCTCTCTCTCTCTCTCTCTCTCTGAAATAAATGAAAAAATAAAAAAAAAATTGGAACTTTAAAAAAGAACTCCATTTGCAAATTTGAATTCTCACACATCCACTAAAGTTTTGTAAAAAGTGCTCAACATAGCATGTAATATATAGACCTGGAAGACTATATTTGCCATTCTTCCTTTTTCTAAAGGGGAGATATACAATAATTAACGGATTTTTTCCAAAGTTGTTTTTTCTCCACCAAGATAATTGTGTTTAATATTATAGAATTTAAAAAAAGATATATAAACACATCAGAGAAAAATTAGTTAAATTAATAAAAATTACAGAGTAAAACTGAACAGTGGAGTTGTGAACTAACATACATGGTTTGTAACATTAATATGCACTATCAGGTTTTTTTTTTTTTTGGTAGCACTAATTATAGCTTTTGCAATTGAGAATTGAGAACAATGCATGTATCTCTGGATTGCCAAGATAATATAAATGCTTACCTCTGGAGAAATTTTAAATCACTGTAATTTTATTCTGGATTGTGATTACTATAATTATACTCCATTACAGCAACTTTCTCATGAGAAAATACTAATATCAAAGCTGATGAGTTGTGGTTTTTGATTGACTTGTGGTGTTGAAATAAAGAGTCTTGATGCATTGGGATTATGAAGATTTTGACTAAAATTGGCTTTCTCTCTGTGGCTCTCTTTTGTACTAAAAGTGGTATAAAATTTGAATATTAGGAAAGAATTAATATTCTGAGATCAATGTCCCTGTGTTGAATCCATGTCCAGTTTTGCTCTTGATTCCTTCATTAACCAAAAGCATGCAAAATGTGATTTCTCTAAACTAGACAGCATAACATATTTTCTTCTATTTTCCTTAATTCCATTCTTTCTGTTGTTATTTGTTAACAGTCAATAGAAGTTTCCCTTTTGGAATGTATGTATGTGTGTGTGTGTGTGGTCTTTTGTATGTATTAGATTGTAAGTAATTGGAAAGAAGGGATCACATTCACTGTATTTTTACCCTCTGTTTAAAAATTTTAGCTCATATTATTTCTTATGACTCTCGCTTGCTCTCTCTCTCTCTCTCTCTCTCTCTATCTCTATCTCTATCTCTCTATCTCTCCTGAAAAAGCATGGTATAAATATATATCAAGTAAGGCATAACAGATAAACATGTCAATATTGATGACTGGACCAGAAAAAAGAGTTAATATATACACTTTTAATGATCCAATTTGTGGATGACTTCCAGTGTTTGATTAATAGTAAAAGGAAAAGAGTATGAGGAAATAGAAGGAACAGGAGGTAAAGGAAAATGAAATTAAGAAAAATATTATGTTTGTTCCAACATAATTGCAACTTTCTAATATCCATACAGAAAGAAACACAGTGCTACCAAGTGGTTGATTGCTTTGCTCAAGGGAATAGTTTGGAGCCTACAGTTCAGTTAGAGGCATTGTAAAACTGGGCACTCAAGAGTGGATCTTCCTACAGAATCCTTGGTGAAGGGAAGGAAACAAACTGTGTATTTAGCCTCTATTTCTGGTTAATAGCTTTGTTCAATAAGCTTAGGTCTTTCAGTGTCTAAATGTGGTTTGATTACAGTGAAATTCATGATTTGTCCCTTTTGCTGGAAAAACCTCTGGATTATGTATCAGGGATATACCTTCATAGCTACCAGGGTAGAAGAAGCCTTTACTCAGACTGAATATTTAATCCCATCAATGTGAGTTCCAAACACAGTTGATAGTCTTTAATTAAGTAGTAAAAATGTGCCATAGGATAGCCCTTACAACGCAAGGACAAACTGAAGCTCACTTTCATCCTCTCTAGATATTTGGTGTAGTTCACACCATCAGTTTAATGGTGTAGCTGAATTTTACCCATTTCCTGTTATAAACTGGACATTTTCAGATGTGTTACTTTGGGCCTGTGGCTAACCAATTGAACAGAATTTGTATAACTACCACATTCAGGCAGGTCACACTGAAAGTGTTGATGAATGAATAGCATATCGTTAGATGTAATTACTGGGTGAACATGCAAATGTTTCTGGTTTGGATGAATATCCACAAAAGTACCATCAATCAAGATAAGAACTTGGAAGACATGGATTCACTTGGAATACATTTTACATAGTTTTGGAATAAGGTTGGGCTTAGGTGTTTTCAGGAAATTTAAGTGAAAAAAAAAATTTAAGGACTTATTTACTTGAAAAAGTTACCGAGAAGGGAGAGAGGGAGAGAGAGAGAGAGAAAGAGAGAAAGAGAAAATCTCCCTTCTTTCCTTCTGCTGGTTCACTCCCTAAGTAGCCACAATGGCCAGGGCTGGTCCAGGCCAAAGCCAGAAGCCAGGAGCTTCATCCAGGTCTCCCACACACTTACTAGGGCCACAAACACTTGGGCCATCTTCCTCTGCCTTTCCCAGGTCATTAGCAAGGAACCGGATTGAAGATGTAGCAGGCAGAATTTGAAAAGGAGCCCATATGGTTTTCCAACATCACAGATGGTACGTTTACCCACAATGCCAGCCCCTAAGTGGAAATATTTTGACAGTTGGATACACAGCGTGAAGCTCAATGAATGATTTGTCTCGCAGTTAAATGTTTGAGGAGATAAATATACTTGCTCTGATTTGACATTATATAGGTACGTATTTACCAAAACAGCACATGGTACTCCACAAGTGTGTACATTAATTATGCATCAATTAAAATTTTTGAATGGAAAAAATTATGAAACATGAGCACATAGATAATATTTAGTTACAAAGAGTTTTTGTAGAGTAAGCAGCAAAATGAGATAAAGATTAATGACATATAAGAAGAAGGGGGCCAGCACCCGGGATCACTAGGCTAATCCTCTGCCAGCAGCACCACCACCCTGGGTTCTAGTCCCAGTTGGGGCGCTGGTTCTGTCCCGGTTGCTCCTCTTCTAGTCCAGCTCTCTGCTGTGGCTCGGGAGGTCAGTGGAGGATGGCCAAGTCCTTGGGCCCTGCACCCGCATGGGAGACCAGGAGGCAGCACCTGGCCCTGGCTTCAGATCGGCGCAGCGCCGGCCATGGTGTCCATTAGGGGAGTGATCTAATGGAAGGAAGACCTTTCTCTCTGTCTCTTTCTTACTGTCTAACTCTGCCTGTCAAAAAATAAAAATAATAATAAAAATAAATTTAAAAAAACTAAAAAAGAAAAAAAAACAAGAATGAAAGCAAAGGATCCCATATTTTCCATCTTTAATATCACTCCTTTAGATTCAGACTTCTATTTTTTTTTATTTTTTGACAGGCAGAGTGGACAGTGAGAGAGATAGAGACAGAGAGAAAGGTCTTCCTTCTTCACTGCTTCTTTTTAAGATTTATTTATTTAGGAGAGAGTGAAAGAGAAGAGAGTTAGAGAGAGGGGAAGGAGGGGGGGTGGAGAAGAGGGGTGTATAGTGGCTGGGCTAAGCTGAAACTAGGTGCCAGTAAATCTATTCAAGTCTGCTACATGGGTAGCATGGGCACAAGCATTTGGTCTATATCATCTGCTGCCTTCCTTGGAACATTAGCAAAGAGGTGTTTTGAAAACCAAATATCCAGGACTCAAACTAGTGCTCTAATATAAGATACAGGTGTCAAAAGTAGCAGCTTAACCCGATGTGCCACAATGCTGGCCCCATTCTTCACTAATTCTTGACAATGAACATTTTCTGGTTGCTCTACATCCATCTCAGTTTTTCTTTCTGCCCTTTAAGAAATATTATGGTGAATTAAAATGATAACGTATGAATAATTGTTTCCGTTCCAGTCTCTACACAAAGTATAGCTTTCACAACAATTCTCATTTTAATTATGTTACACATTCTTTACTATTCTCCCTTTCTCTACAAATGCTTTGCAATACTTGATTTTAGGCAATATACCTGTTAAATAATTATATGCCAGTCTGATGCTGTGGGTGACTAGGCTAATCCTCCACCTGCGGCACTGGCACTCCAGGTTCTAGTCCCAGTCGGGATGCCAGATTCTGTCCCGGTTGCTCCTCTTCCAGTCCAGCTCTCTGCTGTGGCCCAGGAGTGCAGTGGAGAATGTCCCAGGTCCTTGGGCCCTGCACCCGCATGGGAGACGAGGAGGAAGCACCTAGCTCCTGCCTTAAGATCAGCACAGCACGCCAGCCGCAATGAGCCAGCCATAGCAGCCACTTGTGGGGTTAACCAACGGAAAAGGAAGACCTTTCTCTCTGTCTCTCTTTCTCAATGTCTAACTCTGCTTGTCAGAAGAAATAATAATTATATGCCAAATAGGTTGTATATTGGTTATATATATAATATATGTTTTGAGAACATTCAAAGTATGAACTTGAAACACTAATTAATTCCAGTAAAGTCAGAATTTTGTGTTTGTGTTTTTATAGTGTTTTAAAAGATGTATTGACCATTTTTAGACTTATGCATAAAAAACATGACATTTACCTACCATTTTGAAATGTGATCTTGGAAACAAACTGTGCTTAACTAATATTTGCTTCAAAATAATAATCATATGATAAATAATTTTAAATGATAATTAAGGAATTCTTAAAATAAATTTAAATAAAAATAGCGCTAGAAATACGTAATATCTAAGTGCTGACAATAGAGCAGGGATGTGACAATCAGGCAGAAATAAAAATAGTAAACACCCTGGGAAACAGAAGGTAAATTATGTATGTTAGCACAGATAAAACAAGGAAATAGATTGGAAACATCATCTGGGCCCTCTGCATTTTGGGATTAAATACCACCAGAGTCTCTTTGTCCTTTGCTTTTGTATTTGTTGGTTATCACTGCTAAAAGTATGCCTACAATTAACTTCCAGCTCAACTTGGCCTTATTTAGAAAGAATAAGAGTTTTCTTAATTCAATTTTTTAACTTCTCAGGAAGGAATTTAGAATAGCTCCGTCATTGGCCCGCTCCCTCCAATGATCATTTTGACCACAGGATGGATGGACAGAAAAAAAAAAGACAACAAACACTGGATCATTGGAAGGAAACATGGATATGGGTAGAGAAGAATGTTCTTGAGAAGGTGATATGATTCCTAGGAATATAGATTCATTTGGCAGAAAGAGCAATAAGTGTCTCCTAAGGGGGTTATACTAAGCTCTTGAACACTGTGCCTTTAACATCAACAGTTTAGACTAACTGCAATGAGGATACTTCAAAAAGCTCAAAGAAACACAAAATTGAAAGATACGTTTATTTTGGTGCAAAAATTTGAAATTATGCATATGAGGAGTCTAAGAAGTCAATTCAAAGATGTATTATGAAACAAACTTTGCATGGGCATCAATATTTTGAACCAAAATAAGCATACTTTAATTTTATTTTCTATGAGCTTTTTGAAGTACCCACATAGGTAAGAATTTATAATCTTATTGAGAAAAATTTCTATCGTAAGTCCTTAACTGGTGAACCAAAATAGAACAAATAAAGCGAAGCAAACTTATTCCAAGCCTCATCACAAGTAAAACAATAAGCCAGGGATAAAATGTTACTAAAAGTTTCAAGCTCAAACTTTGGGTTTGAGAATATGTAAAAATATTTGTTTTCCACAAAAATGTGATTTAAGGTGAAATATATTTATGAATAATTCCATATTAATTAAGATGTAGGGATCTGAGGTGTTCTCTAGAAGCAGATATTCATATAAATTTGCTTTTATAACACACATTCTGCTGTGCTTTATACATTGTCCTTGATTTTCTTTTACAATGCAGTACAAAAGCTGCCAAAGTAATATGTGTAGCCTTAACAGAAAGAATATAATTCATCTTGACAAGGAACCATCAGCATTTTTTGGTAAATGAAACTATTTATGAAAGATCAGTAAAATCAACCAAGCAGACATTATCAAGGTGGCTCAAACAAATGTGCTTTAGGGAAGCTTAATTCGACTAAGATGATAAAATTTACTTAGTCTACTGTAATTAATTAAATAAATATACATGTATACCTTTGATATTGAATAAACATAAATTGTGAATAAGCTATTTATTCTCTTTGAATCTAGTTTCCTCATATTGATATTCAGAGATTTAGTAGAAATCATAGTTTTTCAAAATTTTCTGAATAATGGACTCCTTTATGAAAGGTTAGCAATATTCATATAAAGCACATAAAAAGCTTACCTACTATGACAGAGGTCAAGAGTGCTGCATACTTCCCTACTCATACATCCCAACTTCCTTCTGTCTACCACTCACATTTACTAGCGGGAAAATTCCCAAACCCAGTCCTCTGGGCAGCATTGTGTTATATTTGGAACTCTAACACCAGTTAATGATGGCCTGAGCCTGTGGTGCAGTGGTTGCAGTGGTTTAAGACTCTACAGCACCTGCATCTCAAATGGGCACAGTTCAAGTCCCAGCTGCTCCAGTTCTGATCCAGTTCCCTGCTAATGTGTCTGGAAAAGCAGCAGAACATGGCCCAAGCCCTTGGGCCTCTGTACCCATATGGGAGACCCTGATGAAGCTCCTGGCTCTTGGCTTTGGTGTGACCCCACCCTGGTCATTGCAACCATTTGGGGAATAAAGCAGCAGATGAATGATCTCTCTCTTCTCTTCTCTTCTCTCTCTCTCTCTCTTCCTGTCTCTCTCTTTCTGTGTAAATCTGCCTTTCAAATAAATAAATAATTAAACAAAAGAGTTAATGATATTAAGCCACAGATTTTAATTTAAAGCTGCAAAGAATTCAGTATTACTGTTAAATTAAACATGAAAATTAAACTAAATTAAAATTTTACCCTCAAAATTAAGCCACAGTGACAGAGGTACACATGCAGCATACATAGGTGTTTCAAAAAATTTAATGGAAATATAATATGAAAAGATAATGAAATTTTCCCACAAACTATTTTGAAATGCCTTTGTTGTAGGTATAATATCCATGTAACCTTTTTTTCATCCTTCATAATATTAAAGACAAGGAAAACATTTATGATGCAGATATAGAACAACAATCCAAACTAATATAACTAATATTGATATTTGAATGTTAAACTATAAGAGTTATAATTTCAATGAACATGGATAATATTTTTGTCCCATGAGTAATTTGCATCAGAATATTGCTTTAAAATCAAAATATGTTTGAGGCAGGTGTATGGTCTAAAGCTTAAGTTGCTCACATCCCATATCAGAGTGGCTGGGTTCAGATTCAAGCTCTGGCTCACAATTTAGCTTCCCTTTAACATGCACTCTAAGAGATTTTGGGTAATGGCTCAAGTATCGTGTTCCTGTCAAAGTTCTAGAAAGAGTTCCTAGCTACCAGTTTCAACCTGTCCCAGCCAACACCATTGCAAGAATCTGGAGATAAAAGTCATTCTCTCATATCTCTCTCTCTCTCTCTCTTCCTTCCCTCCCTGCCTCCCTGCCTTCCTCCCTCTTAAATAGTAATGTTATCTTTAGTTATTTTTATATAGTGTTCAGCACTGTATTTGAGCATTATAATTTTTAAAACATATCCTACAAAACAGCTTTGCTAACCAATTTAAAAAATGGTCCAAATTTTATCTATGTTGTGCAACACAGGTCCATCATTTTATTCATAGCTTCCATCATGCCAGTGCTGTAAATTGCCTTTGTCAGTTGTTACGGTGAAATGTGAATAGAGTGCTATTGGCTTTGAAAAAGTCAGTGAAGACATTCTGAAACACACTGGGAACAACTTACTAGAAGTAAAAATTTTCTAATTTTAATTCAGTCTTCATTAAATTCCAGATTGTATTTCTAAAAGAATAAGTAAAAAAAAAATAGTTCACATATTTTCTCTGATCTGGAGTGAAACTTTTTGCTTGTCTAGAAACTTACTAAACATCAAATTACAGAGTTGATACAGAGCCCTTAGGTTAGTTTAGCAGATCCAAAAGTAGTGAGTAGCAGCAGCATATTTTCTTTTTTTTTCTTTTTTTAGCTTTTGTTTAATAAATATAAATTTCCAAAGTACTTTGGATTATAGCAGCTTTTCCCCTCATAACCTCCTTCCCACCCACAACCATTCAATCTCTCACTCCCTCTCCCATCCCATTCTTCATCACAATTCATTTTCAATTATCTTTATATACAGAAAATCAACTTAGTATATACCAAGTAAAGATTTCAACAGACTGCACCCACACAGGCACACAAAGTATAGAGTACTGTTTGAGTAGTAGTTTTACTGTTAATTCACATAGTACATCACATTAAAGACAGAGGTCCTACATGGGGAGTAGGTGCACTCCTGTTGTAGATTTAACAACTGACACTCTTATTTATGATGTCAGTAATCACCTGAAAGCCTCTTGAGTTCACAAACACTGATCTTATTTAGAGAAGGCCATATTCAAAGTGGAAGTTCTCTCCTCCCTTCAGAGAAAGGTACCTCCTTTGATGGCCAGTGCTTTCCGCTGGCATCTCACTCACAGAGATCTTTTATTTAGGTGTTTTTTTTTTTGTTTTTTTTTGTTTTTTTTTGTTTTTTTTTTTTTTTTTTTTTTTTTTTTTTTTTTTTTTTTTTTTTGCCACAGTGTCTTGGCTTTCCATGCCTGCAAAACTCTCATGGGTTTTTTTAACCAGATCCGAATGTCTTAAGGGCTGATACAGAGCCCTCAGGTTAGTTTAGCTGATCCAGAAGTAGTGAGCAGCAGCAGCATATTTTCAAGCACCCCAACACATGGGAGGGTTTATTCAAGGCTAGCCATCTATGTATTTAGACATTGCTGGCATCATTGCTGACGATAGAGGGCATCCTAATTAAACACATTCAATATGCCATTCCCCATTCTGCTTCAATAAAAAATTCACCTCCAATGTGCTCACTGGGATTTTCTCAGTGAGGTGAAGGAATAGAATAGAATGTTCTCTTTAGGACCAATCTTGCTTCATTCGGGTCTCTGTAAAAGTGACTTCCCGGAGAAGTTTAGGGAAATAAATCAGATTGCCATTGTGTGCAGATGGCCAAATGTCTGATCTCTGCCATAACCCTGCCTGCTTGTGATTTCTCTCTCTGAGTAAACTGCCAGAAGTGGAAGTTATTGAACATTTAGTTTAATATTTTCTCTGCTTAGCAAACTTATCTTCCTTTATTTAATTAACTAGAAAATATTTTGCTTTGATTTGTGTTTTGTTAGAAAGCAAATTCAATAATTGGATATGTTTGCCCCTGCTTCTTCTTCCATCTCCTTGACGCACTAAGATCGCAAATGTGATGTTACTCAGGTTTGACCAGTTAGAGTACTTCAGCACCTTGGGGATAAGTTCAGAGTAAGTAAGTAAGTAAGGGTTTCATTCAATGTATTTAAATTTTCCATTAAGAGAGATGAATTTCCTGGAATCATGAGTTGCAAAGGCCATGTCAGTTTGCAAGGGACTCTCTTCCATGCTGCATTGTAAAAGATCAATCTGAGAATTAAACTGATGTAGGTCATTAAAACACACAGGAAAATGGAGAAGGGAAGGGGAAAAAAAGGGGGAGGGAGAAGGAGGGGAAAGATACAGAGAGATACAGAGATCTGTTAACATTGAATCCCATATATCCAGCCAGATTAGAAGCACACAAACTCTCAAAATCCCAGCACATGAAACAAATTTTTCTTTCCATTATTTTAGTTGGATCACTCTCACTTATTAATAGAAAGTTTTGATTACTTTTTTTTTATTTTTTTGACAGGTAGAGTGGACAGTGAGAGAGAGACAGAGAGAAAGGTCTTCCTTTGCCATTGGTTCACCCTCCAATGGCCACCACGGCCGGCGCACTGCAGCCAGTGCACCGCGCTGATCCGAAGCCAGGAGCCAGGTGCTTCTCCTGGTCTCCCATGAGGGTGCAGGGCCCAAGGACTTGGGCCATCCTCCACTGCACTCCCTCGCCACAGCAGAGAGCTGGCCTGGAAGAGGGGCAGCCAGGACAGAATCCGGCGCCCTGACCGGGACTAGAACCCGGTGTGCCGGCGCCACAGGCGGAGGATTAGCCTATTGAGCCACGGTGCCGGCTTGATTACTTTTCCTGACTAGTTTTATTATTGAGTGAATATTTTCCAGTTTTATAATAAGAATTATCTGACAAAATCTAGTTGTGTTTATAAAATTATCTATTGTCAGTGCGCATAGAATAACTTCTATTTTTCTTTAAGTCATGCAGGGCTGTCCACAATAGATAGCTATTCTTGGACTGGATGCCAGTCCAGAAGGCTAAATGAGATGACAACTTATTACAAAAAATAAGTGTTTACAAAGCCAAAATCAAGGACACAGTTGAAAAAAAAAGAAACATGAGAGTGCAAGGTTGTTGAAATGAGTCATGTGCACAAAGTCTATTATAGAAATAAAATAGTTATATTTGGATATTGTATTCATTTTTATATATTTATTTATAGTTATTTCAAAGGCAGAAAACCAGAAAGAAATCTTCTAATTTACCCCCTAAATGTTCACAAAACATCTAGGGCTGTGCCATGCTGAAGTTAAGAACCTGCATCTGAAACTGGGTCTCCTTTATAAGTGCCAGGGACCCAAGAACATGGGCACCATATGCTGCCCCCCAGAGTATGCATTACCAGGATGCTGAAATCAGGAGCCAAATCTAGACACTAACTTATAGCACTCTAATAATGGGATAGGGGCATCCCAAGTGATATTCTTCCTGCCACAACAAACGACACCCCCAGTTCTTCCTTCCTTCCTTCCTTCTCCTTCCCTCCATTCCTTTCTTCCTCTCCTCCATTAGGTCCTTCCTTGTCAGAATATTGCAGACCCAGGGTGGGTTCAGCAGCTCAGTCTCATTATCAAGGTTCCAGACCCTGTTGTACTCAGGGAGAACTTAACAAGGAAGGAAGGGAGAGTTTCTCTTTGCTCTCTACCACACCCACAATTTTCTTTAACTGGGAGAAAATCTTTTCCAGAAGCCCTTTAAAACAGTCGCTTTTAAATTCCATTGTCTAGAAATGGATCAAGTGGCACCTCTGGCTGCTATGGTAGCTGAACAGTAAATCAGCCTCTTCGTAGGTGATGTCTGCTAGCCTGGCTTCTCCTCAAGGCAGATCCCAAGGCAAAGTCTGTTTACATATCCTTGAGTGTTACTTCTTAGGAAAGCATAAAAACAAGAGGAAGGGCCGGCGCCGCGGCTCAATAGGCTAAACCTCCACCTAGCGGAGCCAGCACACCGGGTTCTAGTCCCGGTCGGGGCGCCGGATTCTGTCCCAGTTGCCCCTCTTCCAGGCCAGCTCTCTGCTGTGGCCCGGGAAGGCAGTGGAGGATGGCCCAAGTGCTTGGGCCCTGCACCCCATGGGAGACCAGGAGAAGCACCTGGCTCCTGCCTTCAGATCAGCGCAGTGCACCGGCTGCAGCGCGCCAGCCGTGGTGGCCATTGGAGGGTGAACCAATGGCAAAGGAAGACCTTTCTCTCTGTCTCTCTCTCTCACTATCAACTTTGCCTGTAAAAAAAAAAAAAAAAAAAAAAAAAAAAAAAAAAAACCAACAAGAGGAAGGGAGAAAAGGAGTAACAACAAATATGTATTCCATCATACAGCTAGCCACTCTTCAGAGACTGACTGCAATATAATCTGCAGCTGTGCACAAGCAGTGAGGGACAGAGGGCATGCTTGGCTCTCATCTTCTGTTGACCAAAAATTCACCTGCAGACATTAAATCATTTTTGCTTCTGTTGGCATATTCATGACCAGTACTCAACAGGTCCTTTGTAATCTCAAACCACTGCTGGAACAGGCATGTGTCAAAGCAGAATGCTACAGGGCATACATCTAGGCACCAGGCAAGACACAGTTAAAGTGAATGCTGGTGACTTCCATGGCAGATAGATGAGGCTTACAGAGAGATGGCTCCTTCAGTGATAACACGAATGAGGCCAAGGCACTCTCAGTGTCACACAAGTAGTGCGTCGTACTGTCCCTATAAAGGGGAACAAAATGAAAGTGGTCACTCTAAGTCATTCAACAGATTCTGTAGGTTGAAGAAACTGAACTCTAGGAAAGTCAATCAGTGATTATGAAATAACTGATGAACAGGTGGAATTTTATAACCTGACACATTTTTCTTGCCAAGTAGCATTATTTTGTGTGTACACTATACTTGTCACATTCATGCCTAAGATTTTATTCATGGTAACACTTTGTTGAATTATTGGGCTCATCTATGGGAAACAAACATAACAGAAAATTGTCAGCAATATGTCAACTAGGACTGAGCTATTTTCAAGAAGCATTTTAATTAAATTTTTAAACACTATAATTTCACAATCTTTAGTGTCTTTGCCATATAGAAAATAGAGTGTTCCAGATTTATAGTCTTTACAGAAGACAAAAGTGAGTTTTATTTAATTTTCAATACTGATACTTCTGATTTTATCAACTTCAACGTATTTATATCTTAATTCAAAGATTAACCAGAAATAATAATAAAAAATGAGAACCTTAGAGGAATCATGAACATTAGCATTAAATACTGAGCATAAGGAAGAAGATAAACTTACTGATTATTATTTGAGATTAATAGGTTAATTTTCTATGAAATTAAAATACAGAAAGTGTATTAAATCAGAGGTCAGAAGGTTTTGTTTTGACACTGGCTGTATAACTGGGCATTTTCATTTCTCTTTCTGAATTCATTTTCTTGGTTAGAAAATAATGAGAATGATGTACTTAATTATTTCATAAATCTGCAGTAATCATGCAAAACAACAAATCCAAAAGCATTTTCCACATCATATAGACACAGAAACAATGTAAGGCATTGCCAGTTTAATGAAGGTGACCATGATCAGTTTATATAAATAATGAAACGTCGTTTTATGTGGAAGTTAACATAATGTTCAAATAAAATGATAGTATCATTTCAATTATTTGATTTCTGCAAAAACAATGACTTATTTTAGTATGAGGTAGGGAATGGTGCAATAAATTAAAATTATTAATAAAAGCCCCATATGATTATTATGGTCGTATTGATGATGACTATGATCATAATTAAGATTCTGAGAAGAAAGACAAACAGATTTACAGAAAAGCATATGATAGAAAATTGCTGTAAAAAACAAAACAACATGCATTTAGAACATAAAATGAATTAATTTTTTTTACTATTCATAGAATGTGGATCATTATGAATATTAATAAGAATAAATACTTGTCATAATTTTAGCTAATTTTGAGATTTATCCTTTAACAACTGCATAAACCTATATAATTGTATATATAATATTTTTGCCAAATTACATAAAATATACATGTAAAGAAGAAGAAATTAGAAAGGAATCAAATGCAAATATTAATAAGACCTATATTTTAGATTTTCAATTTCTATTCTAAAATTTGTTGTGTTCTCCGCGTACTCTATAATGTATATAACTTCATATAAAGAAGATGTATTTTATATTATTGGCCATGAAAATTGTGAAACCATGAAAAAGAAGTAGATGCAATGATGATGGAAAAATATAATTTCAGAAGCCTTTGCAGGTAAAAGGAGAAAAAAGTGACTCAATCTGCAAAGAGTAGGAATACTTGAGTCTGTGTCCAGTAAATGGAACCAATGAAACGAACAGGCCTTTGCTGGGTGTGTTACAGTTCTTGCATTGAGGAAAAGTCTGAAAAACAGAGATAAAATGGCTTATATTTCATAGTGCTTTGTTTTTCTTTCCCAAAAAAATATAAGGCAAAGTTATTGAGAATTTATCAACATGTCTGGGACTGCTCTGAATGATTTATATGCTTTCTCAACTCATGAAAGAACAGCCATTGGTGGTTGTATCTAGTGGTAGTGAGGAATCAGAGTTTATCTAATGTGGCAAGTGTTACTGCTATAAGCAGCACTGCATAAAGCTGCTGTGTTGATTTATCTGTCTAATTAGTCTTTTATTTCCAATTTTTTCTGTGCTCATGCCCAGGCAAACAATTGAGAATCTATGATCTGAAAGAAAAGTATAGTTTGTATCTTGTCTTTAAAATAATATTAACAAGAATGACTGATTTACAAAGACCGTATTTAATTTCCTTGCTTTGGCCGGCGCCGCGGCTCACTGGGCTAATCCTCCACCTAGCGGCGCCGGCACACCGGGTTCTAGTCCCGGTTGGGGCGCCGGATTCTGTCCCAGTTGCCCCTCTTCCAGGCCAGCTCTCTGCTGTGGCCAGGGAGTGCAGTGGAGGATGGCCCAGGTGCTTGGGCCCTGCACCCCATGGGAGACCAGGATAAGCACCTGGCTCCTGGCTCCTGCCATCGGATCAGCGTGGTGCGCCGGCCGCAGCGCGCCGGCCGCGGAGACCATTGGAGGGTGAACCAACGGCAGAGGAAGACCTTTCTCTCTGTCTCTCTCTCTCACTGTCCACTCTGCCTGTCAAAAAAAATAAATAAATAAAATAAAAAAAATAAAAATAAAAAAATAATTTCCTTGCTTTGTCTCCAGCACGACTTTCTGTCTGGTCCATGGCAGTGTTGTGCGGCAAGAGATCAAGATCACAGACACAAAGCAAGAAACAAATAATAGTCCTGGCATTGAAGAAGCTTAAGAATTGGAATTGCCATAAATTGAGGATCAAGAAGGAGCCAACAGTTAGAAATCATCAGACAGGATTCATAAAGGGAACAAACTGAGACAAAAATCAAAGTCAAGTTAATAGCTAAGAAAGCAATTAAGGTAAATAGTTCTTGTGGCCTCAGATACAAGCAGTCATTGTACTCAGGTGATATGTGTGCCAGAAGACAAATGCTCTTGTTTTTGCCTATCAAAAGAATCCAGTTCTATGAAAGCCACTCCAGGACCAAGGATTAAAAGTGGCTGAGCTCAGAATACTGCTAAGTGATATGTAGTCTTGTTTTGGGAAATACGTATAATCAGAATAAAGTAGATTCTGTGTACAATAATTATTTATACATCTAATTATGTGTGAAGAAAATATGTGCAACTGTTAATCCACTGGTGGGAAGATTAACTGTGTTCCTAAATTTGTATGTATGAAATGCACGAAGTCTGTATACCTTAAATAAAAGATTTCTAGGAAAAAATATTTTCTCCCAAAGTGGAAAAAAAAAAAAGGAAAGACTAGCAGGGTAGCATTTTCAAACTTAAAGAACCAGAGAATTGTTTATTTATCATTCACTACCACCATTCTTTCTCTGCCTCTACTACAGAGGAGGTTGCATGTCCTATATGTATAGTAAAATGATAGTAAATCCTTTATTATCTAGTATCAATAAAAAAGCTGATTTGAAAATATCTGGCCAATCACATATGATGTGATATGTGGATAAAAAATAAACTTTTGCCCACTGGGGAAAAAATCTATACATAGTGGATATGTTTCTAGATCTCAAAATATTTTTGTAGCACATAAAATCAATAATATAAAATGTTATAAAAATAGAATTTATGACATTGTTTCAAATTATATACTCAGATACTTTAATTTCTATCTCATATATATATATGTGTGTCTGTATGTGTGTATGTGTCTGTATATATATAAACTATGATGATTATCTCTTGAAAACTTGTAAAATAATTCCTCAAGGACAGTGATGAAGAAAAAAATTCAATCTTATACCACAAGGTCTGGTTTGATGAAGATGAAAAAATAGTTTGAGATATACTCAAGTTATCTATTCCTGTGAAATTAACTACTTTTATTATAATGAAATAGAAACAGTAATTTATTATATTCAAAGATTCTATAGATCAAGATTTGAATAAGACACAGTCTAAGTGTCCTGTCCCTGATTCATATCTGGGACTTCAGCTAAAAAGAAAAAACTGGAGTGCTTACTTAACCACTGGTGATTGGATGATCTGAAGGCTTCCTTATTTGTGTACCTCATGATTGAAGCTCATTATTGGATGGACCCTGAACCCAGACATAAGGCCTTTCTGTGTGGCTGTGTAGACTTCCCCAAAACATAGTGGTTGGATTACAAGAGAAAGTACCCTAAGTGAATCAATAGATGCTATAGCTCCTTTTGAGATCTGACATAATATGTCGCATCATTTTGTTGGAGTCAAAAATCCAGCCTGAATGGAGACATAGACTCCACCTGTCAGTGGAAAGAACAGTAACTTCAAAATGTAAGCCTGTAACATGGGAAATAGAATTGTACTCATCTGGGAAAAACTATTTGCCACAAAGATATGAAGAACATTTGGCAGTAAATACAAAACTCAAAGAAAAATAAGTAGGGATAAATAGAGCAAGAAAGATTTTCAAATAAAATTTGATGAATTTTTTGCACCAAAATGGATGCTGTGAACAGAGAAATTGTGTGTTTGTTACACAGTACACTCTATGCTATCTGATCTGTAGGCTCAGTACATTCAACCTATAGATTCTAACTTTCCTTACCATGGAAAAAATGTACACTTTGGTCTTAGAGCTTCAGAAATGGTCCACTTCCTGGAAATTAACAAGTAGATGCTTTGTGAAAATTCAGCAAGTGAAAAGCTATATTGAGGGGCCTGCGCCATGACGCAGCGGGTTAAAGCCCTGGCCGGAAGTGCCGGCATCCCATATGGGAGCCGGCTCAAGACCCAGCTGCTCCTCTGCCGATGTAGCTCTCTGCTATGGCCTGGGAAAGCAGTGGAAGATGGCCCAAGTACTTGGGCCCCTGAACCCTCATGGCAGACCAGAAGAAGCTCCTGGCTCCTGGCTTCAGATCAGCGCAGCTCCAGCTGTTGCAGCTATCTGGGGAGGAACCAGAGGATGGAAGACCTCTCTCTCTGTCTCTACCTCTCTCTGTAACTCTGTCTTTCAAATAAATAAAATGAATCTTTTTTAAAAAAGTATATTGGGATGATTCCAGTATTTTTAATATGTATCATAAATAATTTATTTGCATAAACATTCAGGATTATTCATACAGAAAGACTGAAAATTATGAGCATATTGATTGATTATTAGACGCTACCAAAAAGATGGAGGGAAAATTCACATTTGAGGGCACTTTTTAAAAATCATAGGAAATTGGCTGGCACCACAGCTCACTAAGCTAATCCTCTGCCTGAGGTGCCAGTACCCCAGGGTTCTAGTCCCAGTTGGGGCGCCGGATTCTGTCCCAGTTGCTCGTCTTCCAGTCCAGCTCTTTGCTGTGGCCCAGGAAGGCAGTTGAAGATGGCCCAAGTTCTTGGGCCCTGCACCCCATGGGAGACCAGGATGAATACCTGGCTCCTGCCTTCGGATCAGTGCGCTGGCCGCGGTGGCCATTGAGGGTGAACCAACGGCAAAGGAAGACCTTTCTCTCTGTCTCTCTCTCTCTCACTGTCCGCTCTGCCTGTAAAAAAAAAAAAAAAAAAAAAAAAAAAAAAAAAAAAAAAAAAAATCATGGGAAATTGAATTAAAATATGCGTATTTTGGTGCAAAAAGGTTTTTTTTATTTTTAATTTTGAAAAAAGTTAAGATAACATTTTAAATTTACATTATGGTCCAAGGAATAATGCTCTACTAAGAGTCCAACAATTAAAAAGTAAAAAGACCACAGTCAGTAGGGATATAAGCAAGGGCTGTAAAGCATAATCAAATGAACAAATGTCAATTTTATCATATACACTAAATTTTAAAATAGTGATATGTCATTAAAACTATGGTAGTATATCTTTCTTAGTTTGCTTGACAAAGATTAATTAAAGCTTAAAAAACATTATTATTGCAGCAAAACTTACAGACACAGACATTTCTTTTTTGATGTTTGTTTTCACTTTTTTTTTTTAATTTTAGCTCCCACATATAAGGGAGAACAAGTGACATTTGTCTTTTTGTGTCTGTTTTATTTCACTCAACATAATGTCCTCTTAGTTGCAGCCACATTGATAGGAATGATAGAATTTTGTTATCTTTATAACTGAACAATATTATATTATTTGTATATCTTTACTATTTATATATATATATCACATTTTCTGTATCCATTCATCTGATTATAGAAATCTTGATTGATTCTATTTTTTTGTTACTATTGTGAACAGTGTTGCTATGAACATAGTCGTGCAGGTATATCTTTGATAACTCTTATTCAAGTCTTTAGGGTTTATACCCACAAATAGGATTGCTGGATCATGTGACAAATCTATTTTTATAATTTCAAGAAATCTCCATACTGTTTTCCTCAGTGAAATTAATTAAATTACATTCCCACCAGCAGTGTTTGAGAATTCCCCTTTCGCCACATCCTTGCCAGCATTTGATACACTCTGTCCTTTGGGTAATACCCATCCTGACAGGGTGAAATTATATCTCATTGTAATTTTCAGTTGTATTTCCTTGATAGCTAGTGTTTGCCTTTTGTATTTCTTCTTTTGAGAACTGTCTATTGAGGTCCTTTGCCCATTTCTTAACTTGATTGGTTGAATTTTATTGATTTTTTTTGAGATGCTGATATGTTCTAGATATTAATCCTTTTTCAAGTAAATAACTAGCAGATATTTCTCCCATTCTCTATTTATCATCCTTAACAATTTGTTTTGTGTGCACCAATAACTTGCCACAAGAGAAATCAAAAAAGAAATCCTAGTCACAGAAGAAAGCAGTTTAGAAATAAATTTAACCAAAGGAGTTAAATATGTCTACAATGAAAATTATAGAACACTGACTGATGAAATAAAGCATTTAGGACACAAAAAATGGAAAGAGTCTTTGATCATGCATTGGAAGAGTTAATATCATTAAAATGCCTTTACTAGCAAAAATAGCATACAGATGCAACAAAATTCCTGTCATAATACCAACTATGTTCTTTAGAGGACTGGGAAAAACAGTTCTAGAATTCATGTGCAATTACAAAAGACCCAGAATAGGCGAAGTGAAGTTGAACAAAATATCAAGCTGGAGGCATCACAATACCTGACTTCAAAGCATATTTTAAAACTTTAGTAATAAAAACAGTATGATATCTGCATGAAAACCAACACAGAGATCAATGAAACAGACTAGAGAGTACAGAAATTAACCCATGTACATGCAGCAAACTGATTTTTGACAGAAAGGTCAAGACCATACATTGAAGAAAGTATAATCTCTTCAATAAATGTTGTTGGCAAAACTAGAATTACACATATAGAGGAACAAAGTTAAATCCCTACCTATTACTGTACACAAAAATCAACTCAAAATGGATTAAAAATTTAAAACCTGAGACTATGATGCTGGTGGAAGAAAATGTCAGTTCAAAAACATTTGAAAACCATGCACACACAAAATTTTCAAAAGGTTCACAGAAAATGCACCTATTAAAAAAATGTACATGAATTTGAAACTTTGGTGCACCAGAATAAATATCTTTTAACTCTACCTTCCATTAAAATTTTTAAATACTCTGTTGAAAACTTTAAAACATATGCATTTGATCAAGTATCAAAAACCAATCCGTGGAGTAAGTACAGTCTATTCAATAAACGGTGCTGGGAAAATTGGATTTCCAGGTGCAGAAGCATGAAGCAAGACCCCTACCTTTCATCTTACACAAAAATTCACTCAACATGGATTAAAGACCTTACTCTACCACCCGACACCATGAAATTATTAGAGAAACCCTGCAAGATATAGGTACTGGCAAAGACTTCTTGGAAAAGAGGCCAGAAGCACAGGCAGTCAAAGCCAAAATTAACATTTGGGATTGCATCAAATTGAGAAGTTTCTGTACTTCAAAAGAAACAGTCAGGAAAGTGAAGAGGCAACCGAAAGAATGGGAAAAAATATTTGCAAACTATGCAACAGAAAAAGGGTTGATAACCAGAATCTACAAAGAAATCAAGAAACTCCACAACATCAAAACAAACCACCCACTTAAGAGATGGGCCAAGGACCTCAATAGACATCTTTCAAATCAGGAAATCCAAGTGGCCAACAGGCACATGAAAAAATGTTCAAGATCACTAGCAATCAGGGACATGCAAATCAAAACCACAATGAGCTTTCACCCCACCCCAGTGAGAATGGCTCACATTTAGAAATCTACCAACAATAGATGATGGAGAGGAATTGGGGGAAAACGGGACACTAACCCACTGTTGGTGGGAATGCAAGCTGGTTAAGCTACTATGGAAGTCAGTCTGGAGATTCCTCAGAAACCTGAATATAACCCTACCATTCAACCCAGCCATCCCACTCCTTGGAATTTACCCAAAGAAAATGAAATTGACAAACAAAAAAGCTGTCTGCACATTAATGTTTATTGCAGCTCAATTCACAATAGCTAAGACCTGGAACCAACCTAAATCCCATCAACAGTAGATTGGAGAAAGAGATTATGGGACATGTACTCTATAGAATACTATACAGCAGTCAAAAACAACGAGATCCAGTCATTTGCAATAAGATGGAGGAATCTGGAAAACATTAGGCTGAGTGAACTAAGCCAGTCTCAAAGGGACAAATATCATATGTTCTCCCTGATCGGCAACAACTAACTGAGAACTAAAGGGGAAACCTGTTGAAATGAAATGGACATTAAGAGAAACAGTGACTTGATTAGCCCTTGTCCTGACTGTTGATATACAATGTAATACTTTATCCCTTTAGTATTTTTTTTTTTTGTTCTAGTACTATTGGTTGAACTCTGTAATTAACACACAATTATTCTTAGGTGTTTAAATTTTAACAGAAAAGTGATCCCTGTTAAATATGACAGTGGGAATAAGAGAGGGAGGAGTTGTACAATTTGGGATATGCTCAATCGGACTTGCCCCAAATGGTGGAGTTAGAAACGCACCAGGGGATTCCAATACAATCCCATCAAGGTGGCATGTACCAATGCCATCTCACTAGCTCAAGTGATCAATTTCAGTTCACAATTGATCACACTGATAGGTCTAAGAGTCAAAGGGATCACACCAACAAGACTAGTGTCTGCTAATACTAACTGATAGAATCAAAAAGGGAGAGAACGATCCAACATGGGAAGTGGGCTACACAGCAGACTTATAGAATGGCAGATGTCCTAAACAGCACTCTGGCCTCAGAATCAGTCCTTAAAGCATTCGGATATGGCTGAAGAGCCCATGAGAGTATTTCAGGCATGGAAAGCCAAGACACTCTGGAAAAAAAAAAAAAAAGACCTAAATGAAATATCTCTGTGAGTGAGATCCCAGTGGAAAGACAGGGTCATCAAAGAAGGAGGTACCTTTCTCTGAAGGGAGGAGAGAACTTCCACTTTGACTATGCCCTGTCAGAATGAGATCGAAGTTGGCGAACTCAAAAGGCTTCCATAGCCTTGGCAACTCATGACTAGAGCCTAGGGAGATTACTGACGCCATAAACAAAAGTGTCAAATTGTTAAGTCAACAACAGGAGTTACTATGTACTTACTTTTCATGTGAGATCTGTCCTTAATATGTTGTCCAATGTGAAGTAATGCTATAACTAGTACTGAAACAATATTTTATACTTTGTGTTTTTGTGTGAGTTCAAACTGATGAAATCTTTACTTAATATATACTGAATTGATCTTCTGTATATAAAGATAATTGAAAATGAATCTTGATGTGAATGGAATGGGAGAGGGAGCAGGAGATGGGAGGGGTGTGAGTGGGAGGGAAATTATGGGGGGGGGAGCCATTGTAATCCATAAACTGTACTTCAGAAATTTATATTTACTAAATAAAATTTTAAAAAAAGAAAACCATAAGAAACAATTGCACAAATGTACATAGGGATTACAGCTAATTGCAAGGTGATCTGTATTCTTTAATCTATTTAACCCTTAAAATGAACTTTAAATCTCATTTAACACCCATAAGAATGCTTTTGGTATTACTTTTAAGAATTTCTGAATGAAATGAAAAACAAGGGATAGACAAAATAACAAATTATTTTAGAATTAGAGAAACTAAACTTGTCAGTTTTATGTAAATGATAACTAAGTAGTAATTGCACAATCTCAAATTCATAAAATGTGTGAAACTAAAACCAAGAGTACAGATTTATAATAAAAGTTATGATAATGCATTTTAAATGATGCACATAGTAGTGTTTTAATAAATTTGACAAGTTTAATGAAATTCATTAAAGAGATCATTTATATCATTAACTGGCCAGTCAATAGTCAATTAGGTACTTTATCTAGCAATTTTGTGTTGTAATAGTCACAGATTCAAAAAAGGAGTAAATTACTTTAGAGTGTTCATCAAACATGGCTGAGTGTCTTTAGATACTAATGATAATGCCATTGCTGAAATTAGAGCTAGCATAGTTTACATTTTTGGCAAGGTAGCTTGTTAATTATTAAAGCAGGTTTCTTGCAAGTTTTCTGTTTTGGAGCTCTGCTAATGATCTCATGTCAGCAGCTTCCTGCTTCATATTACACTCCAGTGTTAATTTTTATAATGTTCTTGTGTAACAGGTATTTTAAAATAATAGATTTTTCTCCAAACAGATATTGTTTTAATGCAATGCTTGAGGCTGATGTGATGGAATCATAAATGTATTTAAAAGCATTTTCTAACAATACATATGGTTTTGTTCTATGCTATGCTATCAAAATATCATAGAAAATAAAATTAAAAGATAAAACATGTTTCCATTAACTTGTTTAAACACTGTTGTATTTACTCTCTCTGCAGCACTATTAGTCTAAGAAAAATAAATTACTACACACTTTATTGCATTGTACTGATGATTATATGCAAATGTATGCATATATATATACACCCACATGTGTATATACATATATAATATATACATATATATATTCTCTATATGTATACATTCTCTCTATATGTATATATGTATATATACATATATATGTATATATGTATATATGTATATACTGACATATGTATATGTATACATATATGGTGTATATAGAGAATAACCAAGATGGAGAAAAAAACAGAGAGATCATCAGTTTCAGTAACATATAATGTTCAAACTGTGATTTTTATTCCATTTTGAAATTTATTTTGTTTTTACTGATATATTAAAATTATGTATATTTATGGATTATGTGACATTTTGATGCATATATACAGCACATAATATTCAAATCAACATAAGCATCCATATAATCATATTCTATTAATATCGCTCAACAGTTTTTATATGTCATCTTGAAAATGTTTCTATACAAATTTCATTATATATAATATATATGTATATACATGTATATATATGTATGTGTGTGTGTATATATATATATGTAGTACCAACAGCATTACCATGTATTGCAGTAAGACAGAATATAAGAGAATATAAACCAAGGAATGCCTTCATTCTGAATTACTTTAAATGGTGAAGTGTTTATTTGCATTATTCTATTTTCTATAACTCTAGAGGTTCTGTTGACAAGAGATAAAATACTGCACCAAGTGACAGTATAAGATCTCGTAACTGGCTGGCGCTGCGGCTCACTAGGCTAATCCTCCGCCTTGCAGCGCCGGCACACCGGGTTCTAGTCCCGGTCGGAGAACCGGATTCTGTCCCAGTTGCCCCTCTTCCAGGCCAGCTCTCTGTTGTGGCCAGGGAGTGCAGTGGAGGATGGCCCAAGTCCCTGGGCCCTGCACCCCATGGGAAACCAGGATAAGTACCTGGCTCCTGCCATCGGATCAGCACGGTGCGCCATTGGAGGGTGAACCAACGGCAAAGGAAGACCTTTCTCTCTGTCTCTCTCTCTCACTGTCCACTCTGCCTGTCAAAAAAAAAAAAAAAAAAAAAAAAAAAGATCTCGTAATCATAGGGGTCAGTGCTGTGGCTTAGCAGGTAAAGCTGCCGCCTGCAGTGCCTCCTGCTGTGCCGGCATCCCTTAGGACATGGATTCAAGTTCCAGCTGCTCCATTTCCTGGCCACAGAAAGCTGTAGAAGGCCCAAGTGCTTGGGCCCCTGCACCCGTGTGGGAGATTTGGAAGAAGCTCCTCACTCCTAGCTTTGAATTTGCACAGCTCTGGCCATTGCGGCCTTCTAAGGAGTGAACCAGCAGATGGAAGAACCCTCTATCTCTGCCTCTGCCTCTCTGTAACTCAGCCTTTCAAATAAATAAATAAATCTTTAAAATAAAAAAATTTCCTAATCTTAAAGTTAAGGATGTTGTTCAAACATTTTGGGCTTTTTACAGTAATGGAAGAGTTCTAAAGGAAAGGAATCAGCAAGCTGACAGAGGTAATTCATTCTAGTCTCTATAAAGAGGTAATTGCATCTTAACAATGATAGAAAGGATAAGCATGTTGGGAATTCAGAAATCAAGTAGACTTTGTGGGACTTCTGAATCATGATTTATCTGTGAGAAAGCTATTATAATTATTTCTACAGAAACAGTCACTAGAAACCTACACTTAGGTATTAAATAGATTTTTAAAAAGATTTTTTTTATTTATTTGAGACGTACAGTTACAAACAGTGAGAGGGAGAGACAGAGAGAAAGGTCTTCCAACCCCTGATTCACTCCCCATATGGCTACCAATGGCTGCAGGTAAGCCAATCCAAAGCTAGGAGCTGGGAGCTTCTTCTGGGTCTCCCAAGTGAGTTCAGAGGTCCAACCACTTGAGCTATCTTCCACTGCTTTCCCAGGTCATAAGCAGAGAGCTGGATTGGAAGAGGAGCAGCTGGGACTAGGACTGGCACCCATATGGTATGCTGGCACCACATGCAGAGGATTAACCTACTGCGCCCCAGCACTGGCCCCTTAAATAGATTTTGACTACACAAGTCTTCAAGAAACATAGATGTCTAGACAGCAAATATTAAGGAAAATGTGACTCCCTGCAGGGGAGGAATTTCTGAAGGGAACTGTAGAAAAGTAATATTGTGGCACTTATTAGGGTACCAAGCTTTGTAGATTGTCCCACTAACTCTCATTTTCTATTTTTTTTTATTTTTATAAAATGTGACCATGCAACATGGTGAAGAATTCATGATTGTTTAAAGTGAGTCTAAATCTGTGTGAGAGTGAGCAGGGTATCTATGAGGATAAGAGTAGAGACTGTACAGGTAACACCAGTGCTTCACCTACATCACTTAACGTCCCTTGCTAGCACTTTTGTATTCTTGCTATTGATCCTGTATTATACTTTCATGGACTAGTACTTGTGGCTTATTCTGAGAACTACAGATAGTAGATCCCACTGCCCACTACAAGAGGGCCAGAAATTTCCTCTTAGAGAAAGCCACCAATCAGTAATTTATTTATTTAGGCTGTTCCTGTAAGATCAAGATAAAGGTACCTACTTTTGTTATTTATGCACAATAGACATCCTACCCAGAGTAATCAGGTAATATTAATAATAATAATAATATGTTTCAATATAGCTAAAAGAGAGGGTTATTAATGTTTTCACCTCAAATAAATGATATTTTGGATGGTATATAAAGATCCTGATTTGATGGCTGTATACTTGCATTGAAACATCACAATGCTCCCCATAAATAGATACCACCAGTATTCATTTTAATAAATTGAAACTAAATAAAATCATCATTCCTGCAAGAGGAACAAGATATAGAAAGGAAACAGAGTAGCAGAAAGATGACTTTGAAACTATTATGAATGCAAAATATCCAGAGTGGAAGAAAAAATCAGAAAATGAATGAATTCTAACCGGTATACAAATGAGCAAATACAAAAAAAAAAAAAAAAAAAAAAAAACAGAAATCAATACTTAAATACCTTTGTAAAATGAAATATCAGGATAACACACACACACACATACACAGACACATACACACACACAGGGACTATTAGAACAAAGAGAAAAGATAGATTATTTACAATGTAAAAAAAAGTATTTTAACTGGTTATACAATCCTTGCTTAGGAATCATTTTCTCTCAATATACTTAAGATATTTTTCACTTATGTTAACTGCCACTCTTGGACTCTTGGGACTTTAAGTCTAAATCTGTCAGTTATTTTTAATGTTTTCTGCCACTCCATGTTCCAATCTATTCCCAATTTTTAGTAGCACATTCTAATTTTTAATTATTTTTAATTTACTATAACTTTATTGTAGAAATTGTATGTTCATAGGTGTGGACTTCAATTTTATTTTTCCTGCTTAAAATTTATGGGGCTCTTTAATGAGAAGGCTTATGTTTTAATTAGTTATTAAAAGTCACATGGTCTCTCTTTTCAAAAAATTATTTCTGTCATATTTTGTATATGCTTTTACTGAAATCTAAAAAAGCATATTTGACCTTTTCCTGAATCACTTACGTTTATTACATCATATCCTGTATTTGACACTTTCCTTTTTTTTCATTCTAGATATTTTCTTACTAGCTATATTCTAATACACTAGTGCTTTTTAAAGCTATACTCCTATAGCACTGGGTTCTAATCTAACTCAATGAAATATTATGATTAGAATTTCCACTAGGATTATTTTAAAAGGTTCTAATGTTTGGCTGTTACCTCTGTTAATATATCAAGCATGTTTGCTTTATAATCTGTCTTTGATAACCTCATACAACAAAATGGATCCATTTCTTCCTCTGTTTCTTCAACTTGTTTTTCATTTTACTGTTCTCACGTATCTTTGATTAAGTGTGAGACATTAATTTGATGGAGTAAATATTTTCAGAAGTATAAAATAATAATTTCATCACCATAACTGAAAACCATCTGTGAAAAAATTAAAATCTGGAAGATACCATGTCTACCTCCAAAATGTCTCCTCAAACGTATACAGCTCACAACTAGATATCAGAATCTGAGTATTTCTGCCATTGGCACTGTCTTAACTTCAGCACAAAATCTGGTGCCTAGATGATGGAATGTTCTTGGACAATATCATTTTTCTGTAGTCTCATTCACTACTGAAAACATTATGGTTAGTTAATTAATATCTATAATTCTAGCTGTATCAAATTGTGGGAATTGTTGCTTTAAATTTTATTTTTCTAGTTTCTACCATAATAGCTATACTAGGAGTTTAAAAGGACGTCAATTTGTTCATATATCATATCTACAAAAATGGGTACAGCTATAAGACATTTTCAAGAAGATGTTTTACAGGTCATATAAAATGCACATGTTGAAGCTGTATAGAAATTGCTCTATGGTACTCCATAGAAATTTTCCTTGCAACATTCTCTTAGCAATTGATACTATCCTGATTTTATTTTAGTATTTGGATTCTATGGTAGCCTTGCTTAGTTTTATGCTTGACCTTTAACTTTTGTTCATGATCTTGCTTTGGTTTTATTTGAAAAAAAAAATCCTTTAAAAATTCCTGCACTCACAGCCTTACAATAATAATAAAAAATGGAGTGTTTTAGTTTTTTGGAGTTTGCTGTAATAATAAATTGAAAGGTCACTCTCCACAGAATTCAATCCAGCATTTTAATATTCCTTTTTAAATGTGACAGAACCAAAATGATTATGCAGATAGTTATAACCAAACACTATCAAATAAGAAATGTTAGGTTTATCAAGGATAATATTTTAGATGTATCTGTGTTTGCTTCTCTTATTAAATATATTTAAAGTAATTACATAGATAGATAGATACAAAGATAAACCTAGAACTCAACATTTGATTCCCAATATATTACATCATAAAATACATTTTACTGAATTCAGATGCGTGGTAAAATCTAGCTATAATATTGCCCTATCTTCAGAATTCCTGAACAACAAATATCAATTCCAATTTTTAGAACTTCCAATTGTTCTCAAAAGTAGCTAAACTCAGCAGGGGCCACGGCTCAATAGGCTAATTCTTCTCCTGCGGCGCTGGCACTCCGGGTTCTAGTCTCTGTTGGGGCGCCGGATTCTGTCCCCATTGCTCCTCTTCCAATCCAGCTCTCTGCTGTGGCCCGGGAAGGCAGTGGAGGATGGCCCAAGTCCTTGCGCTCTGCACCTACATGGGAGATCAGGAGGAAGCACCTGGCTCCTGGTTTCGGATCAGCTCAGTGCGCCAGCCGCAGCAGCCATTGGGGGGTGAACCAACGGAAAAGGCAGACCTTTCTCTCTGTCCGTCTCTCTCACTATCCACTCTGCCTGTCAGAAAGAAAGAAAGAAAGAAAGAAAGAAAGAAAGAAAGAAAGAAAGAAAGAAAGAAAGAAAGAAAGAAAGAAAGAAAGAAAGAAAGAAAGAAGAAAATATAAAAAAAAGTAGCTAAGCTTATTAAACTGCAGTTCCTTTTGACAAAATGGTAAAAAAAAAAAAATCATATGAAACCGAGTCATTTGCAACAAGATGGAGGAATTTGGAAAACATCATGCTGAGTGAATTAAGCCAGTCCCAAAGGGACAAATATCATATGTTCTCCCTGATTGGCAACAACTAACTGAGCACCAAAGTGGAAACTTGTTGAAGTGAAATGGACACTATGAGAAACAGTGACTTGA
Organism: Oryctolagus cuniculus; assembly: GCF_964237555.1. Classification (NCBI taxonomy): domain Eukaryota; kingdom Metazoa; phylum Chordata; class Mammalia; order Lagomorpha; family Leporidae; genus Oryctolagus; species Oryctolagus cuniculus. Next base: position 61,448,114 of record NC_091439.1, read on the forward strand.
TCAGCTCTTGTCCTGACGGTTGATGTACAATGTAATACTTTATCCATTATAGTATTTTTTTTTTGTTCTAGTACCATTGGTTGAATTCTGTAATTAACACACAATTATTCTTAGGTGTTTAAATTTTAACTGAAAAGTGATCCCTGTTAGGAATTTGGAAAACATTATGCTGAGTGAAATAAGCCAGTCCCAAAGGAACAAATACCACTTGTTCTCCTTGATAGGTGACAACTAACTGAGCACCAAGAAGGAAACCTGTTAAAGTGAAATGAACACTATGACAAACAGTGACTTGATCAGCCCTCACCCTGACTGTTGATGAGCACCTTAATATGTTATCCCTCTTAGTATTTTTTTTGTTTGTTCTACTTAATACTTTTGGTTGAATACTGTAATCAATACACAATTCTTCCTAAGTGCTGAAACTTAACTGAAAAGTGATCACTGTTAAATATGAGTGGGAATAAGAGAGGGAAGAGATGTGCAATTCGGGACATGCTCAAGCTGACTTACCTCAAACGGTAGAATTAGAAACATACCAGGAGATTCGAATTCAATCCCATCGAGGTGGCATGTACCAATGCCATCTCACTAATCCCAGTGATCAATTTCTTTTCACAATTGATCGTAATGATAGGACTAAGAACCAAAGGGATCACATAAACAAGAATAGTGTCTGCAAATACTAGCTGATAGAATAAAAAAGGGAGAGAATGGTCCAACATGGGAAGTGGGCTACTCAGCAGACCCATAGAATGGCAAATGTCCTAAACAGCACTCTGGCCTCATAATCAGCCCTTAAGGCATGCGTATCTGGCTGAAATGCCCATGAGAGTATTTCAGGCATGGAAAGCCAAGACACTCTGGGGGAAAAAAAAAACCCCAAATGAAAGATCTCCACGAGTGAGATCCCAGTTGAAAGAATGGGTCATCAAAGAAGGAGGTACCTTTCTCTGAAGGGAGGAGAGAACTTCCACTTTGACCATGGCCTTGTCGAAATATGATCAGAGTCAGTGAACTCAGGGGGCTTCCATAGACTTTGCAGCTCATGACTTGAGCCTAGGGTGATTACTGATGCCATAAACAAGAGTGTCAATTTGTTAAGTCAACAACAGGGGTCACTGTGCACTTACTCCTCATGTAGGATCTTTGTCCTTAGTGTGCTGTACATTGAGATTTAATGCTATAACGAGTACTCAAACAGTATATTTCACTTTTTGTTTCTATGGGGGTGCAAACTGTTGAAATCTTTACTTAATGTATACTAAACTGATCTTCTGTAAAAAAAAAAAAAAAAAAAAAAGATCATCAGTTCCCAACTTGACTCTCACTGGGATTAAACATGACAATAGGTCTGCTTTGATTTCATCATCATTTAAAAAATCATCTATTATTTTTCACTTTATGTTTCTGTGTGGGAGCAAACTGTTGAAATCTTTACTTAATGTATACTAAACTGATCTTCTGTATATAAAGAGAATCGAGGGTTGCGGGTGGGAGGGAAGTTATGGTGGGGGAAGCCATTGTAATCCATAAGCTGTACTTTGGAAATTTATATTAATTAAATAAAAGTTTAAAAAAATATGAAATAAATCATTCACATGTTTCTGAAGTAAGTAGAAAAAATTAATAATACCTGTTCACTTAGAGGCATACTCTACCATGAACAAAATAAAAGAGAAACATTTTATGTCTTTACTTTGAAGTTCAACTTCCAAGCCAAAGAAAGTCAATTCCGAGTATCAAGTTCTTTGCTCCTATTTCTCGCAAATTCATGGTACCTCAAAAAATAACTGGTATCATACATGTGTAGTGTGGCTATATTGTATTTTCCAGGGCACATTGCCATATTGTATGTATGTACCTATTTTATTTTTATTTGAGAGACACACAGAAGAAGAGAAAGAGAGAGATTCTTCATTCACTGATTCATTTCTCAAATGCCTGCAACAGCTGGTGCTGCACCATGCAAAACCCAGGACCCAGGATCTCAATCCAGATCTCACACAGTGGTGTCAGGGAACCAAATACTAGAGCTATCACTTGATGCCTTCCAGAATGCACATTTACAGGAAGCTAGAATTTAAAGTGGAGCCAGAACTGAACCCAGGCAACCCAACATGGGATTCAGGTACCTCAAATGGCTACATAACTGCTATGTCAAATGCCCGTGTTGCAGCCGCACTGTTTAGAAGACCTCTAATTGGAAGAAAAGTGGAGGATAAATGACTAAACAACTAATCTAAATAGCTGGACACAAATAGGCTAGTTATCTAAGTGACCCCAAGGTTTAGTGGTTTATAACAAACCATATTTGTTCTTCTTTGGTCAAATAGCAAATATCTGAGTAATAGGAGCTCTTTTGTGCAATGTCAGTTCCATCTGATTCTTCCCTTTAAATTTTCAATAGCTTTTTCCTTCTCATGTGTTACAGCATAGCTGCATCCTTTTTTGTCGTTGTTCTTGTTTTTTCCTGGAGAATGAAAAGCAATAAATATAAATTCGATATCTGAAAAATGTTTTGGATTCTAGTTTCTTCTGAGACAAAATAACATTACTCAGCATTTTTACCAGATAATAAGTTGCCACATTTTCCACTAATTTTGTCTATTTTCTCCACAGTCCAGAGGAAGAGAAAGACACAGAGAAGCAAAGCAATGGTCCCATATACGCTCCTTTATCTGTGCTGTTTCCAGAAGCAAAATAAACTATAGAAATTTTAAAAATTAATCTGCACTTATTTCAGAGATGGGTTAATAGTGAGGAGTTGTCATTTTGCCTTATAATGGGCCACACTGAGCAGAAAAATTGAGTAAGAAATAAACACTGACATAGAGATAGAAGAATCCTTGAAATCCTTGGGAGATCCGAAAAAAAGTAAAGTTTCCTGAGTTATGCCAAAAGAATGCTTTGAACCCCAATCTTACACCTTCTATTGTTTGTGCACCTGCCATCCCTCAACCAAATACTAAATCTGCATTTTAGGCCAATGGGTTTGGTGAATGGGTTAAGAGATACTACTTTTAAATTAAGTTGTGTTTGAATCAGTTTAAATTAATTCCAAGGTGCCATGGTGATCTTGGGATTTACTTACTGGATGTGCATTGCATCCTTGGAATGATACATTCTAAAAATTTAAAAATGATAGCAGCATTTAGAATCAAAACCTGTAAATGCATTAGAAATTAAGTTCAAAATCCACACCAGGTGCAGGGGTCTTAGAAATCAAAGGACATTGGAGCCGGTGCTGTGGTGTAGCAGGTAAAGCTGCCATCTGTAGTGCCCGCATCCCATGTGGGCTCCGGTTCAAGTCCCAGCTGTTCCACTTCTGATCCAGCTCTGCTATGGCCTGGGAAGGCAGTACAAGATGGCCCAGGTGATTGGGCTCCTACACCCATGTGAGAGACCCAGAGGAGGCTAGCTGTAGATCTGCACAGCTCTGGCCATTGCAGTCAACTGGGGAGTGAACCAGCAGCTGGAGGACCTCTCTCTCTCTCTCTCTCTCTCTCTCACTCTCTCTCTCTCTCTGTGTCTTTCCTTCTTTCTCTGTGTAATTCTGACTTTCATATAAAATAAATAAATCAAAAAAAAGAAATTAAAGCACATCAATGGCTAACAGGAGAACGCCTCACAAAATATCAAGCCCTATTATTAGACTCACCTGAAATAACTTAAGGTGTGCCAGATCCTCAACCCAGCGACTTTGTCACCACCTGAGAGTTCAGGAGAGTTAACACATTCATGTGTAGAAACTATAGAACAGGTGTATCCTGGTAGGCTTGACCTATGAGATGAGCCCTTAAAAAAATCCACATGTTGAATGGTTTACTGATGGGGGTAGCTATATGAAGGAAGGAATTAGAAAAGCAGCCTATGCCATGATGGATCTTACGCAGGTAATAGAAGCTCAAGCATTACCACACAAAACTTCTGCCCCAAAGGCTGTAATTATTGCACTAACTAGAACCTTACAGCTGGGAAAAGGCCCATGAGCTAACAAATAGATAGATAGATAGATAGATAGATAGATACATAACATCTCTCTCTATATATATATAGATTCCAAATATGCTTTTCTTGTGGTACATGCACATGCCACAATTTGGAAAGAGAGAGGTTTACTGACTGCAAAGAATTCCCCTGTTGAATATGGCAAGGATATATTAAATCTACCTCAGGCAGTACTGGAGCCTTTAGAAGTGGTCATCATTCGCTCTAAGGGGCATCAAAAGGGAGACAACTACGTTAACCAAGCAAATGCACTAGAGGATAGAGAAGCAAAAAGAGCAGCTGCACAAGAGAGTCTGCAGGCCGGCTCCGCGGCTCACTAGGCTAATCCTCCACCTTGTGGCGCTGGCACCAGGTTCTAGTCCCGGTCGGGGCGCCAGATTCTGTCCCGGTTGCCCCTCTTCCAGGCCAGCTCTCTGCTGTGGCCAGGGAGTGCAGTGGAGGATGGCCCAAGTCCCTGGACCCTGCACCCCATGGGAGACCAGGATAAGTACCTGGCTCCTGCCATCAGATCAGCGCTGTGTGCCAGCCGCAGTGCGCCAGCCGTGGCAGCCATTGGAGGGTGAACCAATGGCAAAGGAAGACCTGTATCTGTCTCTCACTGTCCACTCTGCCTGTCAAAAAAAAAAAAAAAAAAAAAAAGAGGGTCTGGAAATGGCTCTCATACCTCAACCTGTAGAAATGACTAAGGAACCTCAATATATTGAGCCTGAAATTGAATGGGCCCAACAGTGAGGCTACACTAAAGATGCTAATGGATGGTGGACCTTAAATCATATAAGGTTATGCTCCCATTGGCCTCTCAATGGAAAATTAAGGAGCTACATGATTCTACCCATCTGGGAAGAGATGCTTTAGTTCAACTAGGCTCTCGAGCTTTTGGAGAAAGAGGACTAAATGCTGTCATGAAGGTGGGACTTTACAAACTACAGACATCTATTTCTCATATTTCTACAGCCTGAAAAGTCCCAGTTTAAGGCACTTGAATATTTAGTGTTGGGTGAGGGTCTGCTTTCTGGTTCACAGACAGTGCCTTCTTGCTGTGTGCTCCCATGTGGAAGAGACAAACAAGCTCCCCCAGGACTCTTTTGCAAGGACAATAACCCCATTCTTTGGACTTCCACATCTGTGACTTTACCCCCTCTGAGTGCCCTACCATTTAATACTACTGCAGTGGTGATTAGATCCCTACATATGAATTATGAGGAGACACTAAAAGCATTCAGACCCTAGTATCATCCAATTGTACATTAAACCAAAGATGACTTCACTGGAAACTACAACTTTAAATGTGTTCTCACATGGCTTATAACTTGATTATTATGCATACTTCCTAGAATAACAAAATGTTAGTCCAACACAAAATAAAACTGAACCATCTTAATAGGCCACTAATCAATGAAATACTTGGTTTTTCTTTCCAATACTATAATACTTTAGAAAATAGTAGGATAGGGGCCGGCGCTATGGCTCAGTGTGTTAATGCCCTGGCCTGAAGTGCCAGCATCCCATATGGGTGCCAGTTCTAGTCTCAGCTGCTCCTCTTCCGATCCAGCTCTCTGCTATGGCCTGGGAAAGCATTAGGAGATAGCCCAAGTCCTAGGGCCCCTGCATCCACATGGGAGATTCAGAGGAAGCTCCTGGCTCCTGGCTTCAGACTGGCACAGTTCCGGCCGTTGCAGCCATCTGAGGAGTGAACCAGCATATGGAAGACCTCTCTCTCTCTCTGCCTCTCCTCACTCTGTGTAACTCTGACTAAGAAAGAGAGACAGAGAGAGAGAGAGAGAGAGAAAGAAAGAAAGAAAGAAAGAAAGAAAGAATATTAGAATACAGAACCAATGATTTCATTAAACTACTCATGGCTTTACTTTCAATAGAAAAATAAGAAAGATTAAAAGAACACCGTTAAAAAAGTGGTGATTTTTTAGAAAGCTCATAGTGGATAAGTATACTAAATTTGTATTTAGGAGACCTGAGACATGGTAGGTCTAGCTCTATTTAGTAATTGTTTTGTTTTTAGACCTTTTGTTACTTTACTGAGGATGCAATAATAAATTATCACTGACTGAATAGCTTGGATAGCAGGTATTTATTGCTCCATGGATTTGTAGTCTAGAAGTCCAAGAGCAAAATGTTGGTAAGATTGGTTTCTTTTGTGGACTATGAGGATGCAAACAGTCTTTAAGATAAACCTCATACAAAAAGAAAGTATGTGCAGCCTCTAGGATTTCAGAACTTTCAATGAGACACTGAGAATTCAGTGTCTCAATCTAAATTTCCACCTTCAAAGAACTTAAGTCTGATAATAATTAAGTATTGTTAGAAATAGAGCTTTTTTTTTTTTTAACTGCATCTCTGATGAGATCCTAAGACAAAAACCCAATTAAGCTATGTTCAGCTTCCTGGATTTCTGGCCCACAGAGCCTCCTAGATAATAACTATGTGTTGTTTTAAGCAACTAAGTTTGAGATAATGATGTTAGGCAGAAGTAGTTGACATATCAATTAATTATGTTTTATTTATCAATCATTTGAATATGTGGCCTGGGTTGGTTGTCAGGTAACTGGAAGATGCTATCAGATTACATTATTTTTCCTGTGGAGAAAAATTTATTGTCACTAGACGAGTAACAAGAAACATTCAGTATTATAGCTTACATACAGACACATGGTTAATGCAGAAAGAGAAAGCTCAAACAGAAAAAAGAACTATAGTAAAAACAGGAATTTGCTAATTTATATGATTAGTAAGTATAAAAAGAAATTAATGATGGATTTAAGGTGCATAAGCAAGGAAAATGAAATATAAACCTAGATAATGAAGGAATTATTGGTATTGGAACATGTACTGCAGATAACTCATTAGATGTGCTAGCTTAGATAGTAATCAGTGTTTGTAACACTTTTATAGACTAAATATTTCAATCATAGCTTTTAAATAACTCATATTATGTTACATTGGCAAATTATGACAACGAAATACAAATGAAGAAATTCAATAGGGTTGTGCAAGCACAAATGAAAAATGTCAATGTCATTATGCAAGAGAAAGCTTGCTGTTTCTTACCCACTGGCTCTCAAGAAGGCCCAGAACACCAGACTTTTAGGAATAGATTAGGCAACGTAGCAGCTAATATTTTAAAACAATTTATTTTACCCTCAACAGGAGTGATTGCTGAAAATGACTACAAAGAGTTGTTAGCTCCTATTTTCAGTCTGAAAGTTCCAAGCTCATGTGTATAACCCCCAGACACATAACCCCCATGACAGTCAACTAGACATATGCTACAATTAGCACTCCAATAAGCAAATGACATAAACATGTATCTCAACCTGTAGTTAATGAACCACGGTGTCATTAGTGGCAGAAGTGAATGAAATGTTAGCCTGACTTGTCAAAATCTTAAGAAATTTTCTGAGAACGTATCAAATTTAGTGCTATAATTAGAAAATGATGAAACTAAAAATATTTGTTAGCAATGATGCTACTGCAGCAGGAACCAAACAAAAATGATTTAAGATTTATTAGCAGGGGGTGGAGCCAAGATGGCAGAATAGTGAGGGCATGCACCGATAGTCTGTGAAAAGATAGTTTAATAAAAGTGGAGTTACTGTAGCCTCAGGAAAAGGCTCAGGAAAAAATTGCAGAGGAAACTCTTCCAGATCTAGTAGATGTGTCACGGAGGACCTACAGGGAGAGCAAGGTCGCCCACCGCATGGAAGCCAAGCTGCGGGAGCCGAGCCGCCGCAGAAGCTGAGCTGCAGAGTCTGCGCCAGCGCTGTAAGGGGAGGTGAGACAAAAACCCCACTAACCCAAGACATTGGCAGGGAAAGGCGGAAAGAGCCTACAGGGAACAAGGCCTGAAGCCCCACTGGGGAAAGTTCACCAGGCTGACTGGAGGAGAGAAAAAAATGAATAAATAAGGGGAACCGGCACTGACATTAGCCTCTCTCTCCACTCACCTTACAAAGCCAAGCAAGACAAAGAGCAGGTGCCATTCTACGTATGTAAATGGCACCCGCCATTAGCCAAGCAGAAAAACCTGACTCTGGTGGGGAGAAATAACAGGAGGTTAAGACCTAGTGAAAGTGCGGAGCTAACGAACTGAGACTGTGAAAATCTGAGTGGGGGGCAAGAGAACTCACCAAGTACACAAACTCGGTAACCTTGGCAACCTGGTGAGAGACTGCTGAGAAATTTGAGACCACACTGAGGGCTGCATAAACTCTTTGTGTGGTCCCAGGGGTAAGCAGACGAATACCCACAGAGCCAGATTTCATACATCAACTACCCTCAAATCCACTCAGCTGTATGGAATTACTTCCCAACTGAGTCAAAAAAAAAAAAGAGAGAGAGAGAGAGAGAGCAAGCAAGAGAACAATCTGGGTGAGTCACCGTTGGCACACCCTTAACCCTGAAGAACCAAACAGAGCTCTCTGGCCACACCCATCACAGCCTCTAAGGATCCATCAATAGCAGACAGTCCACTTAATCTAGAGTCACAGTATAACAAGAAAAAACACCACACCAAAGAAACCAAAGAATATCTCCAATATGCCAAACAATAAACGCAGAAACTGAGGTAACAAGAACAAGGAAGACACTATGATGCCTCCAAATGAAACAGACACCCCAATTCAAGATTAGGAAGATGATGAGATAGAAGAAATGCAAGAAGCAGATCTCAAAAAATTGATAAGAACATTAAGAAGTTCTCAAAAACAAATTCTTGAACTACAGAAATCCTTAATGGACAAGATAGAAAATCTCTCTCGTGAAAATGAAATATTAAGGAGGAATCAAAATAAAATGAAACAACTAATAGAACATGAAACTGGGATAGTGACAAGAAATAATAATGAAATGAAGAATTCAATAGATCAAATGACAAACACATTAGAGAGCCTTAAAAACAGAATGGGTGAAGCAGATGAGAGAGTATCAGACTTAGAAGACAGAGAATAGGAAAATATACGGTCAAACCAAAGAAAAGAAGAGGAAATTAGAAATCTAAAAAATATTGTCAAAAATCTTCAGGATACTATTAAAAACCCCAACAATCGGGTTCTAGGAGTTCCTGAAAGCATGGAGAGGGAGAAAGGATTAGAAGACCTTTTAGTGAGATATTAGCAGAAAATTTCCCAGGTTTGGAGAAGGTCAGAGACATCCTAGTACAGGAAGCTCATAGAACCCCAAATAAACATGACCAAAAGAGATACTCACCATGACACATTCTAATTAAACTCACCGCAGTGAAACATAAAGAAAAGATCCTAAAATGTGCAAGAGAGAAACATCAGATTACTCTCAGAGGATCTCTCATCAGACTCACAGCTGACTTCTCATCAGAAACCCTACAGACTAGGAGGGAATGACAAAATATAGCCCAGGTACTAAGAGAAAAAAAAAACTGCAAGCCCAGAATATTATATCTTGCAAAGCTCTCATTTGTGAATGAAGGTGAAATAAAGACCTTTCACAGCAAACAGAAATTGAAAGACTTTGTCACTACTCGTCCAGCCCTGCAAAAGATGCTTAAAGATGTGTTACACACAGAAACACAGAAACACAGCAAAAGATCACAGGAAGTTCAAAACATATATAAGAAAATATCTTTGAAAAATGGCAGGGCAAAGTTACTACTTATCAATAGTCACATTGAACATTAATGGCCTGAACTGTCCAGTTAAAAGACACCGATTGGCTGATTTGGTTAAGAAACAAAACCCATCTATTTGCTGCTTGTAAGAAACACATCTTTACAACAAAGATGCATACAGACTGAAAGTGAAAGGTTGGGAAAAGATAAACCATGCCAACAGAAATGAAAAAAGAGCGGGCGTAGCCGTCTTAATATCGAACAACATAAACTTTACCAAAAAAACTGTCAGGAGAGACAAAGAGGGGAACTATATAATGATTAAGGGATCGATTAAACAGGAAGATATAACGATTATCAATGTATATGCAACTAATTACAGGGCACTGGTTTATTTAAAAGATTTGTTAATGGACTTAAAGGGAGACTTAGATTCCAATACAATAGTACTGGGGGACTTCAATACCCCACTCTTAGAAATAGACAGATCACCAGGACAGAAGATCAACAAGGATACAGTAGATTTAAATGACACTATAGCCCAAATGGATCTAACAGATATCTACAGAACTTTTCATTCTAAACATACAGCATTTATATTCTTCTCAGCAATACATGGAACCTTCTCTAGGATTGACCACATACTAGGCCATAAAGCAAGTCTCAACAAATTCAAAAGAATTAGAATCATACCATGCAGCTTCTCAGACCATAAAGGAATGAAGTTGGAAATTAGCAACTCAGGAATCCCTAGAGCATATGCAAACACATGGAGATTGAACAACATGCTCCTGAATGTGTAATGGGTGATAGAAGAAATTAAAAGAGAAATCAAAAATTTTCTGGAAGTAAATGAGGATAACAGCACAACATACCAAAACTTATGGGATACAGCAAAAGCAGTGTTAAGAGGAAAGTTTATAGCAATAGGTGCCTACATCAAGAAATTGGAAAGGCACCAAATAAATGAGCTTTCAATTCATCTCAAAGATCTAGAAAATCTGCAGCACACCAGACCCAAATCTAGTAGGAGAAGAGAAATAATTAAAATCAGAGAAGAAATCAACAGGATTGAATCCAAAAAAAAAAAAAAATTACAAAAAATCAGCCAAGCAAAGAGCTTGTTTTTTGAAAAAATAAACAAAATTGACACCCCATTGCCCCGACTAACTAAAAAAATAAAAGACCCAAATCAATAAAATCAGAGATGAAAAAGGAAATGTAACAACAGACACCACAGAAATAAAAAGAATCATCAGAAATAATTACAAGGACTTGTATGCCAGCAAACAGGGAAACCTATCAGAAATGGATAGATTCCTGGACACATGCAACCTACCTAAATTGAACCAGGAAGACATAGAAAACCTAAACAGACCCATAATTGAGACAGAAATTGATACAGTAATAAAGGCCCTCCCAACAAAGAAAAGCCCAGGACCAGATGGATTCACTGCTGAATTCTACCAGAGATTTAAACAAGAACTAACTCCAATTCTTCTCAAACTATTCAGAACAATCGAAGAAGAGGGAATCCTCCCAAATTCTTTCTATGAAGCCAGCATCACCTTAATTCCTAAGCTGGAAAAAGATGCAGCATTGAAAGAAAATTACAGAACAATATCCCTGATGAACATAGATGCAAAAATCCTCAATAAAATTCTTGCCAATAGAATGCAACAACACATCAGAATGATCATCCACCCAGACCAATTGGGATTTATCCCTTGTATGCAGGGATGGTTCAAGTGCGCAAAACAATCAATGTGATACACCACATTAACAGACTGCAGAAGAAAAACCATATGATTATCTCAATAGACGCCGAGAAAGCATTTGATAAAATACAAACACCCTTTCATGATGAAAACTCTAATCAAACTGGGTATGGAAGGAAAATTCCTCAATACATTCAAAGCAATTTATGAAAAACACACGGCCAACATCCTATTGAATGGGGAAAAGTTGGAAGCATTTCCACTGAGATCTGGTACCAGACAGGGATGCCCACTCTCACCACTGCTATTCAATATAGTTCTGGAAGTTTTAGCCAGAGCTATTAGGCAAGAAATAGAAATTAAAGGTATACAAATTGGGAAGGAAGAACTCAAACTATCCCTCTTTGCAGATGATATGATTCTTTATTTAGAGGACCCAAAGAACTCTACTAAGAGACTATTGGAACTCATAGAAGAGTTTGGAAAAGTTGCAGGATATAAAATCAATGCACAAAATCAACAGCCTTTGTATACACAGGCAATGCCCTGGCTAAGAAAGAACTGCTAAGATCAATCCCATTCACAATAGCTACAAAAGCAATCAAATACCTTGGAATAAACTTAAACAAGGACATTAAAGATCTCTATGATGAAAATTACAAAACCTTATAGAAAGAAATAGAAGAGGATACCAAGAAATGGAAAAATCTTCCATGCTCATGGATGGGAAAAATCAATATCATCAAAATGTCCATTCTCCCAAAAGCAATTTATACATTCAATGCAATCCGAATTAAGATACCAAAGACCTTCTTCTCAGATCTGGAAAAAATGATGCTGAAATTCATATGGAGACACAGGAGACCTCGAATACCTAAAGCAATCTTGTACAACAAAAACAAAGCCGGAGGCATCACAATAAAAGATTTCAACATACTGCAGGGAAGTTGTAATCAAAACAGCATGGTACTGGTACAGAAATAGATGGACAGACCAATGAAACAGAATAGAAACACCAGAAATCAATCCAAACATCTACAGCCAACTTATATTTGATCAAGGCTCCAAAACCAATCCATGGAGTAAGGACAGTCTATTCAATAAATGGTGCTGGGAAAATTGGAATTCCATGTGCAGAATCATGAAGCAAGACCCCTACCTTTCAACTTACACAAAAATTTACTCAACATTGATTAAAGACTTAAATCTATGACCGACACCATCAAATTATTAGAGAGCATTGGAAAAACACTGCAAGATACATGTGCTGGCAAAGACTTCATGGAAAATACCCAAGAATCACATGCAGTTGTGGGGAGCAACTCGGACTAGATGAAGTTACTGGAATTAAGACTTATTCTATGCATCTGCTCTCCCACAATATGGCGCTGGGAGAGGAGTAAACAACTTCTACACAGCTGTCTCTCGCCAATTTGACTGATGAGCTGCAGGAGCTGATCTTGCTCCTGATTGGAGGAGAGCAGCGTGCTCAGCGTGTGGGTAGCAGAGTTGGGATTGGTGGAAGAGGACTATAAAGGAGGCGAGAGACAACATGCACCAGGAACTACCGGATAACATCTGAGCAGCCCCCGAGAGAGCCGGAAGTGGGGAAATTGGCAGGGGGAACTGCCCTTCCATGGAGGTGGAGGGGTCAGCAGCCAACCCGGGAAGGAACAGCAGCAAACCCGGGAAGGGCCGAGGAGACAAAAGAACAGCGCAGGGTCTAGTGTAGTTCCTCTGCGAATAGGGGAGTGACATGCAGTCAAAGCCAAAATTAACATTTGGGATTGCATCAAATTGAGAAGTTTCTGTACTGCAAAAGAAACAGTCAGGTGACTGAAGAGGCAACAGAAAGAATGGGAAAAAATATTTGCAAACTATGCAACAGATAAAGGGTTCATAATCAGAATGTACAAAGAAATCAAGAAACTCCACAACATCAAAACAGACAACCCACTTAAGAGATGGGCCAAGGACCTCAATAGACATCTTTCAAAACAGGAAATCCAAATGGCCAACAGGCACATGAAAAAATGTTGAAGGTCATTAGCAATCAGGGAAATGCAAATCAAAACCACAATGAGGTTTCACCTCACCCTGGTTAGAATGGCTCACATTCAGAAATTTACCAACAATAGATGCTAGAGAGAAAGTGGGGGGAAAAGGGACACTAACCCACTGTTGGTGGGAATGCAAGCTGGTTAAGCCACTATGGAAGTCAGTCTGGAGATTCCTCAGAAACCTGAGTATAACCCTACCATACAACACAGCCATCCCACTCCTTGGAATTTATGCAAAGGAAATTAAATTGGCAAACAAAAAAGCTGTCTGCACATTAATGTTTATTGCAGCTCAATTCACAATAGCTAAGACCTGGAACCAACCTAAATCCCATCAACAGTAGACTGGATAAAGAAATTATGGAACATGTACTCTACAGAATACTATACAGTAGTCGAAAACAATGAAACCCAGTCATTTGCAACAAGATGGAGGAATCTGGAAAACATTTTGTTGAGTTAAATAAGCCAGTCCCAAAGGGACAAATATCATATGTTGTCCCTGATGGGCGACAACTAACTGAGCACCAAAGTGGAAACCTGTTGAAGTGAAATGGGCACTATGAGAAACAGTGACTTGATCAGCTCTTGTCCTGTCTGTTGATGTACAATGTAATACTTTATTCATTTTCGTATTTTTTTTCTAGTACTATTCGTTGAACTCTGTAATTAACACACAATTATTCTTAGGTGTTTAAATTTTAACTGAAAAGTGACCCCTGTTAGGAATTTGAAAAACATTATTATGAGTGAAATAAGCCAGTCCCAAAGGAAAAAATACCACTTGTTCTCCCTGATCGGTGACAACTAACTGAGCACCAAAAAGGAAACCTGTTAAAGTGAAATGAACACTATGAGAAACGCTGACTTGATCAGCCCTTGCCTTGACTGTTTATGAACAATTTAATACGTTATCCCTCTTAGTATTTTTTTTGTTTGTTCCACTTAATACTTTTGGTTGAATACTGTAATCAATACACAGTTATTCTTAAGTGTTGAAACTTAACTGAAAAGTGATTGCTGTTAAAACTAAGAGTGGGAATAAGAGAGGGAAGAGATGTACAATTTGGTACATGCTCAATCTGTCTTGCCCCAAACAGTAGAGTTAGAAACATACCAGGGGATTCCAATTCAATCCCATCAAGGTGGATGTACAAATGCCATCTCACTTGTCCCAGTGATCAATTTCTGTTCACAATTGATCATAATGATAGGACTAAGAGTCAAAGGGATCACATAAACAAGAGTAGTGCCTGAAAATACTAACTGATAGAATCAAAAAGGGAGAGAATGGTCCAACATGGGAAGCAGGATACACAGCAGACTCATAAAATGGCAGATGTCCTAAACAGCACTCAGGCCTCAGAATCAGCCCTTAAGGCACGCAGATCTGGCTGAAAAGCCCATGAGAGTATTTCAGGCATGGAAAGCCAAGACACTCTGGCAAAAAAAAAAAAAAAAAAATGACCTAAATGAAAGATCTCTGTGCGTGAGATCCCAGTGAAAAGAACGGGTCATCAAAGAAGGAGGTACCTTTCTCTGAAAGGAGGAGAGAACTTCCACTTTGGCTATGACCTTGTCAAAATAGGATTAGAGTCGGTGAACTCAAAAGGCTTCCATAGTCTTGGCAACTCATGACAAGAGCCTAGGGTGATTACTGATGCCATAAACAAGAGTGTCAATTTGTTAAGTCAACAACAGGAGTCACTGTGCACTTACTCCTCATGTAGGATCTCTGTCCTCAATGTGCTGTACATTGTGATTTAATGCTATAACTAGTACTCAAACAGTATTTTTCACTTTGTATTTCTATGTGGGTGCAAACTGTTGAAATGTCTACTTAATATATGCTAAACTGATCTTCTGTATATAAAGAGAATTGAAAATAAATCTTTTTGTGAATTGAAGGAGAGAGGGAGCGGGAGATGGGAGGGGTGTGAGTTGAGGAAATTATCGGGGGGGGGGGGAAGCCATTGTAATCCATAATTTAAAAAAGATTTATCAGCACAATGCAAATATTCAAATAATCATTTTGTATCATTGACAATTTTTAAGCATTTTATTTCATAATAGTTTTAAATTTACAAAGCAAAATTGAGTTATTAATACAAAGAGTTCTCATATACTCCTCACCCCATGCCCCTATTAACATCTTATATTACCATCTTTCTCAAAATTTTGAGTCACACCCAATTTTTCTTATTTTGCTTTTACAAAGACTTTTATCAATCTCCACCCTCCCACCCTCTGATCAGCATTCTGTGTTCAGATTGAATTGGGTTTTGAATTTTTTTTATCGTGCAGGTTAAGCAATTGATCCAAGAGCCATTTTACTCACATTTGTTTTAATAAGGCAGTCATTATACAGTTATGATTATACTACTAGATAGTGCTTTGAAGAAATACAGTTCAGTTATTTTATTGCTGCTAAGTTCAAAATTTTATAATAGACAAATAATAATATTAGTTCTTGGGTATTGAACAAAACATTTTATCTTATTATTGCTTTCTGTCTTTGTTTTCTGAAGTTTTGTGATCATCATTCCTGTACCTAGGATTTTACTGCAGCATTAGAATTTTTCAATGTAGCAGATATATTGAAAGATTGGATGGTATCCATTTTCTCTATATTACTTTATCATAAACTTAAATGTATTAAATAATAAATAATAAATTCATACTTAGAGTCTCTTATGTAAGTTTGAGGAGAAAAATAAAAATTATTATCCTTTAGAACACAGAACTCCTAAATCAATTTTTAAATATTACTTGACAAAATATGACTTTTGACCATTTATGAAAAAATAAGCATACATCAATCCTTGATTTTGATCTGTAAAATAAAATGTCCATTTACAGTTATATTTTACAATATATCTTATTTCCATTATTCTTATAAGTATTAGGAAAAATGATGGCTTTAATCCGCTTTTGAATTTCTCATTAGTAAGATGCGTAATAGTTTAAACAAAGAATGGCTTTGACAAAATTAACTCATTCACTACACCCCAGGAAGGCATACAGTTGATCAATTCTTACTTCTTCCTCTTGCTCCTAGTATTGGTTCAAATACATTCTATACCTTCTCTCTATTCCAGTTTTCAGAATCAGGTATACTATTAGCACATGTGTTATTCTCTGCTCTTTTCTTATTGGACATCGCAAATGATATCACATTGGCCCATTCCTTAGCAGAAATCTATCTTTCTCCCCTACCAAATAATTCTGAAATTTGAGGTTCAGTTTCTTTATAGATTCTTCTTTCACTTATCTTAAATGTATCCTACTTTAAAGAGCATTGAATAAGTCTTTTCTCCTCTAGCCTAAGCTTTGGGGTCTATATGCACTGAAGTTGTAGTAATCAGGCATGGTTTAAAGCTTAGTTAACTCTATAAAAATAATAACATGTATTCTGAGAATGAATATGCTGATAAAACAGTAGTCAGAGAATGATCTGTTTCCATCTCTGAAGATCAGTCATTTCTCTGATTGTGTGCATATGTGTTACAGTTTGCAGGGCAAAATGTCTCAATCAATTTTAAGTCTTTGTTCCATGTCTGGTAAGGGGAAATTTGCAGGAAAAGAAAACTATCCATCTGCTAGTAAGGTATGTTTTATTATTAAGTCTAGTGAAAAATGAAAGCAAAGTGGACACACACACACACACACACATCTCCTACAACTTACCTGGGATAGGAAAAAAACTAATTTTTTGAGTAGAGGCTATAAACACAAAATAAAAAATTTTGAAGTGGAACTAGTGCACTCTTCATTTACCAATATGCATTTTAATACCATGTAATTTGTTAAAATTAATATTCATAGGTAGCTGTTTGGCTATGATATGTTTCAATGTTAAATATATATGAGGGTACTTCAAAAAGGTGTGGCCATATGGATTTAAAAACCAAGTTTATTTTAACATAAAAATTTAAAATCCATACATATTTTAAAAAATATACATTTTCCATTAATCTTTTGAGAAGCAGTCATATTTGCTCACACATAGGAAAAAAATTTTGAGCAAATCACAAGTATCCCCATTTTTAGTTTCTCTCCAGATGGATTTTTGATTCAAATTACTCCAAAGTAGAGGAAGATTGCATTAAGCACTGTGACAACGTGTGCTAACATTGTCAAGTTCTTTGTATTCATGGAGTTCAAAATTTTACATGGAAAATACAAAAATTTTTCATTGAATGTTGCCATAAAAATGTGTTTCATTTCCCATAATATTAAAGCCCCTTGTTGATAACTGATTAGATACCTGTAGCCTTTGGTGTTTAATTAAACCATTTCTACTGCAAATAAATTCATTATATTTGGAGGAAAGACCAAAGGTTTACTGGGTGTCCTGTATACCAAGTAACTGTCCAGAAGAGAAAAAAACTTCTATTAATCACAGTAAGCATTGAATGATCAAAAGAAGATACAGTTGACCTGATATCTTGATGTGCTTTATTTTATAATTACCCTTCACTGTATGTTGAATTTGATGATGAGTTTAAATAGTCTAAATGAATGGTCAGAGACTTTATTTTTGGTCCTGTATATGACTCATTCTGCAAATATAATTATCAATTACATAACTGACAAAAACTTGTTTAGGAGTTTTCTTTGACCAGCTGTATTACTAAACACTGTGGTACCAGAAAGCTGGACAGCTATTGTCTCCATTTTTAGTAATCTTTTTACATATATAATGGAATAAACACATGTAGTTTTAAACTTTTTATCCCAAATGTTTAATATTTTATCCGATTCAGTGCAATCAAAATATATTAAACAAATTTTGAATACCACTATGTTCTACTTATAGTAGCAAAAGAAAATAATAATTTATACCTGAACTTTTTTATTGATTTCTAATCATTTGTTCCCAAAAAAAGAGTTTAAGGCAGAATGTTGATTGCTTTAATCTGGTACTCATTATTTTAATCATAAACATGCTGGTAATTATGTTTTCCTAACAAATGTGCCTCAAATAATTAACAAATCACACTATTTAAACTGGTAACATTAAAGGTAAAAATATCTCTCCAATTCCCACTGTAGTAAGGTGACTTTCTTTGGCTTTATTCCTATTTTTTACAAAGGTGAATTGTTAAGTGATATCTATATAAGCATGATTATACTAAAATATTGTAAGTAGTTTTTTATAATAAATAGATGGTAATTAATTAGTATATTCTTTTATCTTGGAAGTGTTTGTGTATATCTGTTACATTTTTCTTAACTGAATCTCCAAAGATGCATTTTCTAAAATAATTTATTAATTAAAGCTTAGAAAGTATTTTTATGCACTAAGAAATCAAACAAAATTCCAGACACATGGCGTCAATAAAAGTATCCAGGTATGGAGTGTTTTAGTGTTGATATTCCTCTACAAAGCAGAATTCTGAAGAATAATAAGAGTTTATTCTTTTCAATTACATCCTTGTTTTGTCCTACTGCTGTGGGGACCCATGAGCTGGCCATGGGCCCACATGCTAAGGCTTGGCTTGCTGACCATTGGCATTAGTTACTGCTGTGTGGATGTTTATGGTTTCTGTTGAGCTGTGATATCGAGACCGTTTCATAACCCCAGGCTAGAGTCAAAACAACTATGGCCTTGGGGCTTCCCGTACTTCTTTTTCCACTGGCCAAGGCTGAGAAAACACCAGGTGGAAGCTTGTTGTTAGCACCCGAGTTTCCTGCTACGTGAGCAGGAGCTTGATTGGATGAAGGCGCGTGATCACCTTTATGGTTGGACAAGGAGCACATGGACTGTGTGTGATCAGGCACCCGATTGCAGCGCCGCTGCATGGACTGTAGCATGGACTAAGCTTGCTTACGTGCTTCTGCAATGATATACTATATAAGCCATTCGTGATGTAGTAACGGGAGCTTCCCGTTTCTTTCGGAGCTCCCCTTGCTCAAGGGTTTCTCTTTCTATCCTGTTTAAATAAAGCCTACTGAAGGCCGATAAGCTGCGAGCAACGTCGTTCCTTTGCGGGCAAGGGAGTGACATACTGCCTCACATTAAGTCGTAAATCTCTCACACCTTTCTTCTCCATTTTTTTTAACTTTTAGTCTGAAGCACTAGAATTTTACTTCATAGAAGTAGAGTTCATAAAATCGTTCATCAGGATATCCTTAAAGTTTTTAAGAAAACAAATGAGACTCAGAATGTACTGATTTTTTTTTTAATTTATATATTTGAAAGGCAAACAGAAGGGAGAAAAAGAGTAAGTTCCTAGCTGCTGGTTGAATCTCCAAATGCCCACGCAACCAATACGGGGCTGGAACATGGAAGGCAGGAACTGAGGATTCAAAGGTTTCCACCTTTGTTAAAGAAACTCAATTACTCGAGCCATCACCACTATCGCCCACAGTATGACAGGAAGCCAGAATAAGAAATCACATTTGGTTATCAGACCCAGGTACTCTGCTATGGGATGCAGGTGTTTCAACCACTATATCAAAGGCCCACCTTCGGAGATTCTGAAATAGAAGCTCCCCATCTAATCCTGATGGTCAGCCAAATAACTTCAGGGTCACACATTCATTCAGTAGTTGTGTTATTTTCTTCATAGATATAATACAAGACTATTTACTATGCACAAATCAAGTTGAGTTCATTTAAAATCCAAGAGTTTTCATTAAGGATTACCTTGACTTCCTTGCCTAAGTAATAACTTTCTCCAGCATTTTATCTAAGTAAATATATGACTAAAAGTAGGTAACATCTGTCTTGAACATCTTCGACAGACTAGCATATTTTCATGCAAGCTTGAGAGAAAAGTTATTTTCCAGAGTGTTTTCTGAGGTTTGTCTTGGATTCTTTCTATATTGAATTTTGCCTTTTACTAAATAAAATTGAAAATGCCCTGTTAATTTAATCTCAAATTTCTACATTAGGATTCTGGCATATTTACCTAAGGTTATCTCTACCCTTTAAAACAATATACAGCCACTATACAATCTTTAAGTTTACAGAGTCATGTGTTGTTGCCCAGCAGATTATCTACTTGGGCTGCCAGCATTCCATATTGGAGTGCCAATTCAAGTTCCAGCAGCTACTCTTTTGATCCAGCTTCTTGCTAATGCATCTGGAAAGGCCCGTGGCATCCATGTGGAAGACCCAGATGGAGATAAGGGCTCCTGGCATCAAGTGGCTTACCCCTGGCTGTTACAGCTATTTTGGGTGGTGATACAGTGGGTAGAAGATTCTCTCTCTCTCCCTCCCTCTCTCTATGTCACTCTGCCTTTCAAATACATAAATCTTTTAAAAGTAAATTTATAAATAACAAATTTTATTTAAGATAAAGTCTAGGCTGCTATAACTGACAAGCACAATAGAAAAATCTTCAAGGTAGAAGTTACTTTTACCTTCACTGAACAATATGGACTTAAGTAGTCCCGAATAATAAAGGTATTTGCTCCTTGTTTAGGACGTCATTTGTGATGCCCATGTCTCATATCAGAGTGCCCATGGCAAGTCCTAGCTTTGTTTCCAGTGGCAGCTTTCTGCTAATGCTCACATAGTCAGGCACTAGGTTATGATAGCTCAAGACATAGTGTCCCAGATTGAGTTCTAGCCACTTGTTTTCATCCTGGCCCAGCTCTGGCTATTGTAGGAATTTGAAGAGTGAACCAGCAGATAAAAGACCTGTCTGTCTATCCATCTGTGTGTGTGTACACATACATTTGTACTATTCAAATAAATTGGTGAAAAATAGAAAACAGAAGTCCAGCTTGGTTTGCTAACTCCCTGATATCAGACAACCAGGCTTTTTTTTTTTTTATCCTGTTTCCATAAGCTTTTGCTATTGCCCCCATTGTGTGTTTCAAGAAAGCTCACAATTCAACTGCACTACAACCAGTGAAAAATGTAGTGGGAGAGAAAAAGCACATATCTTCTCTTTAAGTGTATGGCTGGGAAGTTACACTTAAACTACTTTTGCTCCCATTTTATTAGCCTGAATGGCATTAGGTAGGCACACAGAGAAGTAAGGAAACCAAAACAAACAAACAAACAACAAAAAAAAACACGCAATCTAACTTTCATTTGGACAGTCATATACTTATGCAACTCTTTTTTTTTTTTTTAATCTATTTGACAGGTAGAGTTAGACAATGAGAGAGAGAGAGAGAGAGAGAGAGAAAGGTCTTCCTTCCATTGGTTCACGGCCCAAATGGCCACCAAACGGCCGGCGTTGTGCCGATCCAAAGCCAGGAGCTAGGTACCTCTTTCTGGTCTCCCATGCGGGTTTAGGGGCCCAAGCACTGGGCCATCCTCCACTGCCTTCCAGGGCCAAATCAGAGAGCTGGACTGGAAGAGGAGCAACCGGGACTAGAACTCGGCGCCCATATGGGATGCCGGCACTGCAAGCAGTAATTAAGCAAGTGAGCCATGGCACCGGCCCACATGCAACTCTTTATTAAAGACGAGAATATTAGTGATCAAGTAGTGCTATTAATTATTCACTTCTCAAGAATAGGATACCTTTACTATGTGGGAGGAAGGTTAACTATTCTCTTCACAAAGTCATATCACAAAGGAGAAATAAGGGAGGGCTTTTGGCATAATAGTTAAGATGCCACTTGGGACGCTTACATCCCACATTGATTTGCCTGCATGTGATCCCCAGCTCTGTTCCTGATCCCAGTTTCCTGCTAATTCCCTGGGAAGCATCAGTTGATGGTTCAAGTAGTTCAGTCCCTTCCACCTATGCAGAGGTATGGATGTAGTTTCTGACTCAATGCTTTGACCTGACCTTACCTTATGCTGTTGCTGTTCTGGGTATCTGAGGAATAAGCCAACTGATATGATATTTCTCCCTCTCTCTCTCTCTCTCTCTCTCTCTCTGCCTATTGATCTAGCAATCAATTTATCTCTAACTCTACCTTTATTTCTGTCTTTTAAATAAAATAATTTTGGAAAACTAAATAATAAAAGTGTTATCGGGGCCAGTGTGGCATAGTGGGTTAAGTCATCACCTGTGAAGCCA
Organism: Oryctolagus cuniculus; assembly: GCF_964237555.1. Lineage (NCBI taxonomy): Eukaryota > Metazoa > Chordata > Mammalia > Lagomorpha > Leporidae > Oryctolagus > Oryctolagus cuniculus. The sequence goes on from NC_091439.1 coordinate 61,470,492, forward strand.
GCATTCCATATGAGTGCTGGTTCATGCTCTAACTGTTCTACTTCTGATCCAGCCCCTTGTGCCTAGGAATGTGCCTAGGAAGTTGCCTAGGAGGGCAGCAGAGGATGGCCCAAGCACTTGGGCTCCAGTATCTATGCAGGGAATCTGCAAGGATTTCCTAGGCCCTAGCTTTGGCCTGGACCAGTTCTAGCCATTGCAACCATTTAGGGAATGACCCAGCCAATGGATAAATTTTCCCTCTCCCTCACCTCTCCCTCTTCCTCTCCCTCTTCCTCTCCCTCTCCCTCTCCCTCTACTTCTCCCTCCCTCTCCCACTTTCAAATAAATAAATCAATCTTTAAAAAAGATATATTTATCTTTTTTAACTTTTATTTAATGAATATAAATTTCCAAAGTACAGCTTATGGATTACAATGGCTTCCCCCCCATAACTTCCCTCCCACCCGCAACCCTCCCCTTTCCTGCTCCCTCTCCCCTTCCATTCACACAAAGATTTATTTTCAAGTCTCTTTATATACAGAAGATCAGTTTAGCATATATTAAGTAACGATTTCAACAGTTTGCACCCCCATAGAAACAAAGTGAAAAATACTGTTTGAGTACTCGTTATAGCATTAAATCTCAATGTACAGCACATTAAGGACAAAGATCCTACATGAAGAGTAAGTGCACAGTGACTCCTGTTGTTGACTTAACAAATTGACACTCTTGTTTATGGCATCAGTAATCACCCTAGGCTCTTGTCATGAGTTGCCAAGGCTATGGAAGCCTTTTGAGCTCACTGACTCTGATCATATTTAGACAAGGTCATAGGCAAAGTGGAAGTTCTCTCCTCCTTTCAGAGAAAGGTACCTCCTTCTTTGATGACCCATTCTTTCCACTGGGATCTCACTCACAGAGATCTTTCATTTAGGTCATTTTTTTTGTTTGCCAGAGTGCCTTGGCTTTTCATGCCTGAAATACACTCATGGGCTTTTCAGCCGGACCTGCATGCGTTAAGGGCTAATTCTGAGGCCAAGTGCTGTTTAGGACATCCACCATTTTATGAGTCTGCTGTGTATCCCGCTTCCAATGTTGGATCATTCTCTCCCTTTTTTATTCTATATTGGTTAGTATTTTCAGACAGTAGTCTTGTTTATGTGATCCCTTTGACTCTTAGTCCTATCATTATGATCAATTGTGAACAGAAACAATATTTACTCTGTAAATTCAATTTGTCGCTCCCCGTTTTCGTGGAGGAACGACACAGGACCCTGCGCTGTTCTTCTGTCTGCTCGGCCCTCCCCGGGTTTGCTGCTGGTCCTTCCCGGGTTGGCTACTATCCCTTCCACCTCCGTGGAAGGGCAGTTCCCCCTGGCCACATTCCCCACTTCCGCAGGGGAGCGGCACTCCGCCGGCCGGCTTTCTCGGGGGCTGCACAGGTGTTCCCCTTAGATGTTCCCCCTAGATGTTCCTGGTGCATGCCGTCTCTCTCCTCCTTTATAGTCCTCCTCCGCCAATCCTAACTTGGCTGCCCACACGCCGAGTACGCTGCTCTCCTCTAATCAGGAGTAGGTCCTACAGTTTATTGGTTGAACTGGAGGCAGCTGCGTAGAAGCTGTTTTCTCCTCTCCCAGCGCCATATTGTGGGAGAGCAGATGCATAGAATAAGTCTTAATTCCAGTAACTCAGTCTAGTCTGGGTTGCTCCCCACAGATCCCCCTTTCTTTTTATTTTTTGGCGTTGATACGTGCCTGTCTTCGGTGCCCCGCGGCACACACTCTGCTCTACTTGCTAGAGTTGCCACAGGTTCTTACAAGTCCTATCAATCAGGCAAACCGAATCCGGGTCCTCTCTTCGCCATGTTGTGAGGAGGTTTTTAGGCGCTGATGCGTGCCTGTGTTCGGTGACCTGCGGCTCACACTCTGGTCGAGCCGCCTGCTGGCGCTTACCGCCTTAATCAGGCAGACCGAATCCAAGCCTCCTAATTGCTGTATTGTGGGGAGGCCTTACTGATGTTAATTCGTGCCTGTCTTCGGTGACCTGCGGCGCATAAGCTGCTAGCAGCCCGCAGGTGCTCATCGCCTCACTTAATCAGGCAGACCGAATCCAAGCTCTCTCATTGCCATGTTGTGGGGAGGCCTTTCTATTTCTCTATTTCTCTATCTCCGGGCATTCCTATTTCTCCCATTTTACTTCTATCTTCCAGCATTCCTATTTCTCTCATTTTACTTCTAAACTTCTGTTTCTCTTATCCCTGCAGCTTCCCGGCGGCGCTCGCCCCGAGGCTGCTTCTCGGCACCTCGCCCCGCGGCAGCTTCAGGGCTCTGCGCGGCTTCCCGGCGCCTCGCCCCGCCGGCGGGTTCCCGGCTCTGCGAGCACACTCCGCGGTCTCCACGCACTTCGCGCCCGCACCACGGCCTCGCGCCAGCCCCGCGTTCCCTATCTATTCACGCCCCGTGCTCTCTCTGCACGCGGCGGCTTCCGCGAATGTTTCCGCCACCACCAGCATTCAGTCCAAGTTCCCCGGACTAACCTGGCGAATTTCAACCTGGCGGCCCACGTCTCTGCCTCTGGTTCCAGATCTTCGCCTCTTGCTCCCCGGGGTGACTTGAAGAATTCCAAGGTGGCTTATGTCTTCGCCTCGGCCTGCACTCGCGGCTTCATCCTCCCTAACATTTTTCTCTACCGGGTATGTTTCCCTAAGTTTTCTTCCAACAATATTCCTCTCATTTCTCCTGGCTTCTCCCCACAGTCCGTATCCGAGTCCAAGCCTCCTCCAGGTTTCACTTTCGCTTTCAGTCTCCTAGCTTCCCCGCCATAGTCCGCATCCGAGTCTATGAAAGCTTTCACTTTCGCTTTCAATCCTAACTTCTTTCCCACAGTCCATATCCGAGTCTATGCCTAGGCTTTCAATAGCTTCTTCCGGCACCTAGGCTCTTTGCTAGTCTCTCTCTCCGGTATTTTCCACTTCTTCCCGTTTCTTCCCTCCTAAGTTTCCTATCCGTCCTAGGTTTCCTATCCGAGTCACGGCACCATTATGTCGCTCCCCCTCTTCGTGGAGGAACGACACTAAACCCTGGCTAGGCTTCATATCCGAGTCACGGCACCATTATGTCGCTCCCTGTTTTCGTGGAGGAACGACACAGGACCCTGCGCTGTTCTTCTGTCTGCTCGGCCCTCCCCGGGTTTGCTGCTGGTCCTTCCCGGGTTGGCTACTATCCCTTCCACCTCCGTGGAAGGGCAGTTCCCCCTGGCCACATTCCCCACTTCCGCAGGGGAGCGGCACTCCGCCGGCCGGCTTTCTCGGGGGCTGCACAGGTGTTCCCCTTAGATGTTCCCCCTAGATGTTCCTGGTGCATGCCGTCTCTCTCCTCCTTTATAGTCCTCCTCCGCCAATCCTAACTTGGCTGCCCACACGCCGAGTACGCTGCTCTCCTCTAATCAGGAGTAGGTCCTACAGTTTATTGGTTGAACTGGAGGCAGCTGCGTAGAAGCTGTTTTCTCCTCTCCCAGCGCCATATTGTGAGAGAGCAGATGCATAGAATAAGTCTTAATTCCAGTAACTCAGTCTAGTCCGGGTTGCTCCCCACACAATTCATGAGGGTTTTTCAACAAGTCTGTGGAAAACCTATCATATGAAAAAATTATGCATGAATTTCAAGTTTTTAGCACCAAAACAAACATATCATTTAATTCCATTTTCCATATGCTATTTGAAGTAATCTTGTATTTACTTTTACTCAAATGAAAAAGCGCTAACTTATTATTACTTATAACCATTTCACTGCATATATTTAACTTACAATTACTACTAAGGAGTTTGTAATAATGGCTAATATATGTTGGGAGGCAGAAAACAAATATATTTACCTAATTAAGCCAGAAGTTTGAATAAGGTAGGTAGCATTAGAACTGTGCAATGACATTGGAAGGGTTAAGAAAATGCAAAGTTCGCACTTCGTTGTAAGATTCAGAAAAAGGATAACACTTGATGAATAGGACGTTTATCTTAAGGCAGAAATGAAGCAGTGAGTGCAGGTACCCACACATAACAATGAAAAAGCTTTTTGAACATTTGATGAACAACAAGTGACTCAATTGGAGGGAAGACTTTAGGATTCATTCTTAAGCTATCCCAATTAGTGATAATTTATTAAATGGAGAAGTAGATGTTAACCATTCAGTAAAGGAAAACTGTCTTATCCATGTCTGTGTTCCCAGTTCCCAGGGCAAGGCCTCATGAAATGTCTGTGTGATAAAACATCTGTGAACAAATGAATGGGTGACAAGACCTATATCTCAGAAAAACTGATCCATGCCTGGTTTGTCAAGTGAGTTGGAAGGATGTTATCCTCCTGCTTGCATAATTACGATGATCATGATCTAAACATGCTTTTAGTTAATATTTAGTGAGAACTTTTCTCTGCCCTGTCTGTAACAAGATCTTCAGTAGCCTATTGCCACCAATATTGAATGCTATTTTAAGCCAATTTCATAGGACAAGAACCTGAAATTCATTGTTAGACATTTATCTAAAGTCATGGGGCCTGTATGTGACAAAGCCTTAACCCAAATGTGAGTCCACATCCCATACATTTAATCAATAATAGCATACTCCATACCACTATGAATATTTATCTGGCTCCTCAAATACAAAGAACTCAAGTAAAGCAAAATCAATCTTTTCAGTAAAGCAAGGTATTAACCCACAGCCTAGATATTAGGGGGTGCAGAGGGCAGGGCGGGATTTGGAATTCTCTTTGTGGAGAAAGAATTATTTTCAGAGGTCTTCATTTTATTCCATAAGGATTCAGTAAAAGAAAAATTGAAATATTTTGAGGCTCAAATGATATTCTTAAAAGTGTGAAATCCATTCATTTAAACCTCTTAACACAAGTATTTTACAGTCAAAACTCAAATGCCCTTTGAACACCAAGTAACTGAGATCAGAAAAGAGGCTATAAACACTTTTCTAAGCACAATACCATTTCAAATGAACTCATTTTTGGCATGAATAAAGACACTTTGGAAATGTACTGAAAATGGCGTAACAATTTGCACATAGGAATTTACTGACAACCTGCACTTTCATACATTATTAGTGCTTGCATCAGAACTTCTATGTATCCACAGAAGACTGAGACCCTTTAGAGCTGTCACACAGTGGAACTTGTTTTTCTGGTATAGCAGGACCTGTGTAAGTAACTGAAAATATTGTGGCATTTTCCTCTTATCATTTTTCAACTCAAGTGTTGATACATGTGATAACAAGAAGCATGTTCTCACTGTAGGAATGTAAACATAAACACCATAATGTGAAAAACTATAGACTAAATGATGTAGATATATCAAAATATAAATAGGAGAGGAAGATGTAATGGTAGCTGTGCTCTAAATGCTATATATATGCAATACATAAAATCTTCTCCCTTTATACAAATAGAAAAATTATAAAGCATACTTCACAAAAGTTAAAGGTTAGGTAATAAATGACCGTTTTCCATCCACACACACACAAAAAAAAGTCCCAACACCGCCCCACTACACAAACACACACACACACACACACATACACATATACATATACACACACAAGCAATACAGATCTAAAATAGTGATTAGTAGAATCTGGAAAGGGTAGAAGGAGTGAGAGGAATCTGCTAATGGATACCAAAATGCAGGTAAAGATAATGGGTTCTGGAGTTACACAGAGTAGTAGGATAATTATAGTCCACAACAAAGGACATGAAACAGTTAATATCCTATTATGATTGATTTATTCTGTGTATGTCTATTAAAATACTTCATTGCACTCCATAAACATAAATATTTAATATTAATCAAAATTTCCAAATTTAAAAGTATACTAGTTTTTAAAAGGTAATATGGGCCTGCGCCGTGGCTCACTAGGCTAATCCTCCGCCTTGCAGCGCCAGCACACCGGGTTCTAGTCCTGGTCGGGGCACCAGATTCTTTCCCGGTTGCCCTTCTTCCAGGCCAGCTCTCTGCTGTGGCCAGGGAGTGCAGTGGAGAATGGCCCAAGTCCTTGGGCCTGCACCCCACAGGAGACCAGGAGAAGCATCTGGCTCCTGCCATCGGATCAGCGCGGTGCGCCGGCCACAGCTCGCTGGCCGCGGTGGCCATTGGAGGGTGAACCAACGGCAAAGGAAGACCTTTCTCTCTGTCTCTCTCTCTCACTGTCCACTCTTCCTTTCAAAAAAAAAAAGATAATATGAATTTCCCACGTGTTTTTGAAGGCTTCTTGTGGTGGGCATGAGGATACACACCTATAAATATATATGTATTTAAAATATTTATGTATTTATATGTATGGATATACATGTGAGACAATCATTAGGTTTCATACAATTTCAAAGCCACATAAATGTAAGTACTACATTTTTCACCTTTAATTTTTAAACTGTCTAAAATGCCAACATGATATACCTCACCATGTAAATCTGAAAATGATATGTGTAGTATTTATTCAATGGTATTTTTACAATGGTATTTCCTACCATTTGTAAACTGCTATTACCTAACTCTATGTTTTTTATCAAAAGCTATTTCTCATTTTTGAAAATCTTAAAACCATTTTTATTTGCATTCATCAAGTTTAAATTTAAGCTTCTTCATGAACTATGCAGAATCTGATACCAATTAGTGGAGATACATGGGAAAATTAACCTGAGGTCCTTCCCTTAAGGAATAGGAGGGAAATTTTTATGTGCGCAAATATGCTAGTAACTACAATGAAGACATGAAAGTTAGGTAAGAATTCTACCAATAATTCTGGAGAGAAAAGATTCTTATATTTCAAATATATGTGAAACAACTGGAAATGATGAAGGGCTATATTGTGGCATAGCAGATAAAGCCAACCCTTGCAATTCCAGCATCACATATGAGCATTGCTTTGTGTTCCAGCTTCTCCACTTCTGATCCAGCTCCCAGCTAATGGCTTTGAAAAAATCAGTGAAAAATAGCCCAAGTGTTTGGGCCCTTGTCACCCATATGGGAGACCCAGAGGAAGCTCCTGGCTCCTTGCTTCTGTCTGGCCCAGTCTTGGTCATTGCAGCCATCTGGGGAGTGAACCAGTGGATAGAAAAATATCTCTCTCCCTCTCTCTCTCTCTATCTCTCTCTCTCTCTGCCCCACTCTCACTGTAACTCTTTCAAATAAATGCATAAATCTTTTTAAAATATAAAAATAGAAACGTTGGCAAAAGGAAGATATTGTTTCTCATTAATTGTGAGTGTGAGAATTAAATGAGATAACCAACTCAAGGGATTTATCACAGTGTTCAATCAGAAAAGGCTCAACATTTTTTAGTTATATAAAGAATCCATTTTAAGAGATAACTCGTATTTGGCAGAAAGACAGAAAGAATAAAATAACTGGATGCTATGTGCCAGTCTTGTGAAATTTGGTGGGATCACTGGTTATAGGATGCAGATACCCACTACAGTCCATGTTGAAGCAGAGACTGACACCATATGATCATATTTCATGGGTTACTTAAAGACCTGAACATCATTAGGAAGGAAGAAAATCCATATAGCTACAGCGGGATGATTGTGTTGAGACTTGTGATACGTTGACAGAAATAAATGATCAATATACAGGTTCTTTTATTTAATCCTGTCACCCATGCAAGTACTAGTTTTTATCTTAGCAATACCTCTATAAGCATTGTGTTCACTGTATCTCTTATTTTAAAAAAAATGTCAGAGGGAAAGAAGCATATTATATTGAAAATAAAAAGATGTCAGAGAAATTTTTGAATTTATCATTGGATCAAAATATCATTCTTGTGACATAGAAGTAATTCTCAATGAAATATTTTATTCAGGAGGTCAAACATTGGGTCAAACTTTTTAATAGAAACTTCTTCATTGGCAGCCGCTTTCAGAGGAGCTGTCTCTGCTTCCTTCAATAAACTTCAGTCACTTTGCATTATGTTCCTTTTTAATGTGCCTCATTCTTCATGATCATGAGACAAAGAACCCATCAGAGAGAAGCTGTGACCCAGAATACTGCAACACTACACTAGTTTGTATCTGTAAGCAGAGCAATTAATAATGCTACTTTGATTCATAGTTATTTTACACTTAGTTCCAGATGTTATTCTGAGCTCTTTACACTGCTGTATTCTTTTAAATCTCACAATTATCCTATATTGATACTTAATATTTATACAGCCATTTTCAAGATGAAGAGGCTGAGGTTCAGAGACGTTAAATGATTTGTTCAAGGTTACACATGTGGTAAGTGGCAAAGTTAGAATTTAGCACAATCAGTAAGATTTGAAAGTCTGTGCTTAGGAAATATTCCATCCTATATGTAGTCATAACAGTTGAAAAATGATTCCTGTTAAATATAAGAGTGGGAATAAGAGAAGGAAGAGATGTACAATTTGTGACATGCTCAAGCTGACTTGCCTCAAACAGCAGAGTTAGAAACATACCAGGGGATTCCAATTCAATCCCATCAAGGTGGATGTACAAATGCCATCTCACTAGTCCATGTGATCAATTTCTGTTCACAATTGATCATAATGATAGGACTAAGAGTCAAAGGGATCACATAAACAAGAGTAGTGCCTGAAAATACTAACCGATAGAATCAAAAAGGGAGAAAACGATCCAACATGGGAAGCAGGATACACAGCAGACTCATAAAATGGTGGATGTCCTAAACAGCACTCAGGCCTCAGAATCAGCCCTTAAGGCATGCAGGTCCGGCTGAAAAGCCCATGAGTGTATTTCAGGCATGGAAAGCCAAGACACTCTGGGGGAAAAAAATGACCTAAATGAAAGATCTCTGTGAGTGAGATCCCAGTGGAAAGAATGGGTCATCAAAGAAGGAGGTACCTTTCTCTGAAAGGAGGAGAGAACTTCCACTTTGCCTATGACCTTGTCTAAATATGATCAGAGTCAGTGAGCTCAAAAGGCTTCCATAGCCTTGGCAACTCATGACAAGAGCCTAGGGTGATTACTGATGCCATAAACAAGAGTGTCAATTTGTTAAGTCAACAACAGGAGTCACTGTGCACTTACTCTTCATGTAGGATCTCTGTCCTTAATGTGCTGTACATTGAGATTTAATGCTATAACGAGTACTCAAACAGTATTTTTCACTTTGTTTCTATGGGGGTGCAAACTGTTGAAATCTTTACTTAATATATGCTAAACTGATCTTCTGTATATAAAGAGACTTGAAAATAAATCTTTGTGTGAATGGAAGGGGAGAGGGAGCAGGAAAGGGGAGGGTTGCGGGTGGGAGGGAAGTTATGGGGGGGAAGCCATTGTAATCCATAAGCTGTACTTCGGAAATTTATATTCATTAAATAAAAGTTTAAAAAATTAGAAAGATTGTTCAATTTCTAGAAGCATTCCAATGCTTTCAATAACATATTGAATATTTAATTTTTGTTAAATTAATCTATTTGAAAGGCAGAGCAAAAGGCACAGAGATTTGAGAGAGCGAGCGAGAAATATTGAAAGAGAGAATCTTCCACAAGCTAGTTCACCCCACAAATGCCCCCCAACAGCCAGGACTGAGCCCTACAAAAGCCAGGGAACAGAAATGCTGAGTTTCTGATGTGAGTGGCTGGGGATCCCGACATTTGCTTCCTCCCTGGCTTTTTAGAAGAAGCTGGCTTGGAAGCTGAGGAGCCAGAACCTGCTCTGGCCCTCCAATATCATATGTGGGCATCCAAAATATCAAGTTAATGCCTATTACAGAGGTTGATTTTAACCCCCACTTCCCAGAAAAAAAAAATTGGAAAAGGGAAAGAACAGATATTTGGGTCTGTAAAATATAACAGTGCCTAGAGCTTATAGGTTTCAAATGTTGTATTATTTTTCATATACCTTAATGTGAATCTCTGAAGGTGGAAGTGCACCAAACCTCTCCATTATCACTGAAATTGAGACTTATGTGAGCACCACACAATTTCATAAATTATTCTTTTACTATCTCACTTCCATGCTACTTGTACCCATGATAGTACCTTACACTTCCTGATCTTGTTCCTATCCGTAATGATGACTTTGGTACTAGGTTCATCTTCCTAGTCTCCTGTAGTTTCCAATTTTCATACCTAATAATAAACTTGCTATTGCCTTTCCAACCTTACCCCTGACCTCTGAATTTGTTCTGAATTTTAGTCAGGGAAAGCTAATAGTTAAACATACTAGCTTTAAAGTATGCTCTTTTATTTGAGAAAAGATAAAAAGGAAATAGAAACATGCATTTGACATAGTGGTTAAGATACTGCTTAGGTGTGGGGAGCCATTGCACCGCACCCTAAAGATGGCACCGGCTCCTTTCTCCCGGAAGGACTGGAGAGAAACAAACAACTCCTAATAAGGAGATGGCTGAGCTCCCTTCTGGCTTCCGCATTGCTGTACCTATCAATCCTTGCCACTTGGCTGCCTTTGATTGGTGTGCTGATGGCTATAAGAGGGATGGGAGAGGGAAGGAGGCGGAAGAAGAAGCTTGTTCAAGGTTCCTGAATAAACTGCTTGAAGAAGAGTTCGGGTTGTGTCTTCCTTGCTGGTCGAGGGATGCGACAACTGGTGGCCCGTACGGGGAACCATCTCAAACGCGAACTCAGAACTTCATGCAGTCAGGGCAGCACTGGTAAGTCCCCCAGGAAAATAAGGTGGGGATCCGCGATAAGAGCGGGCAGTCCTGCGACAATAGCGGGAGGATAGCTCTGCGATTAAAGCAGAGGAAGTTCTGCGACAAAAGCAGAAGGAGCTCTGACCCGTGGCCAGGGAAAGAGTACAATTTTTGACGATGGGTAATTCACAGTCCCATCCAATTTTTCTGGCGCTGAATGCGCTGCTTTGAGAAAACGGTTTGAAACTTAAGCCTAGTACATTGCATAGGTTTTTACGTAACTGCGATACCATTGCACCCTGGTATGGGGTTTCGGGAAGCCTTACTATCCCTTCATGGGACAAACTAGGCAGGGATTTGGATTTTGCATTCGAACAGGGTAATCTCGAAAGGGGAGTGAGACCAATATGGAAGTTAGTGCGAGCATGCCTCGAGGATGAGCAGTGTAGTGAAACTATTCTGAGCGGTCAAGCTGCTTTGGAGGAGCTTCAGGAAGAGCGCTCCGAGAGAGCTGCCAGTGAAAAAGTGAAAACTTTGAAGGAGAGTCAGAAAAGAACTAGGAAAAAATGTACCCCGATCTTTCCAAGTTGCACAGCCCCTCCTTAGTAAGTAGTACTAGTGCAGAAAGTAGCTCAGAAAGCAGCAGTGAGTCTGAAGAGTGTGGCGATAACAAAGAGTCTGGTATAAAGCAAGTACGGGAATTGAATCGGCAAATGAGGATTTCCAAAAATTACAGCCGCTGAGCCATTACCAGGTGCTCCAAATATATTTACGGATGGGTCAAAAACAGGCTGTGGGGTTTATATGGTAGAGGGTAATGACCCGGTATTTCATCAGTTTCAGCCAGGCTCGCCTCAAGTTGTGGAATTAAAAATAGTTATTGAAGTCCTTAAGCAGTGCTCTTTTGCCTTTAACTTGTTGTCAGATTCCTTATATGTGGTGAACGCATTAAAGATATTGGAAACCACAGGACCGATTAAACCTTCTAGCCCAATTGTATCCCTAACGTCAGGTGATTGCTCATTGTCTGGATGCATGGGCCGCCTGGGGGAGACCCCAGGTGCTAAAAACTGATAATGGCCCGGCCTATACATCTCAAACCTTTACCACCTTTTGCCAAAAAATGGAGGTTCAACTTGTCCATGGATTGCCGTACAATCCTCAGGGCCAGGGCATAATTGAGCGAGCACACCGCACACTGAAAGAATATCTTTTAAAACAAAAAGGGGGACGCGACAGGCCAGGAGAAAGAGAGAGGAAAAATTCCACAGGTATCTTGACCTAGAGAAAAGTCTTAATTCGATAACCCTTTCCAACTTGATGGGTTTTTCTCTTTACAGTTAATAAAAACTTAAGCAATGGGCTCATACGCTGATAATCAATTCTTTTCTGTGCTGCTGTAGCTAACTTATCTAATGAGAGTTTTCATGTGTCTTGAAGGTTTCGCATTTTTCTATTGCCAGTATGAGTCTTGATTGGAAAAACTGCACCATGAAGCTGTTTACGTTATATCTTTAATGTTTGAGTGATTACCTAACTCTGATTAGATCTAGTCCACAGCCTTGGTTAAACGTACTAATTTTTGACTAAAATGGTTTGACTCTCTGATAGTTTAAATTCTAAACCGAGTCTTTCAACTTTGGGGCTTCCAGTCGGATCCCTGGAACTCTCAAAGGATGGGACTCTAAATTTGTTAAAGTAACAGCTGTTTGAGTCAATTCAAATTATACAAAGTGTATTAAAATGTAGTAAATGATGTCAAATCTATGTTGTATTCATGTTTTTGCTTTTCAGCTAGAGTAGTCTTATAAAAATGAGAGTAAATTCTGTGTATACAAGCCTTTATGTTGTTAACTCAAGTAAGCCAATACAGATTGGTTCAGAAAATTGGGTTAATGCAAACGCCCTTTGGTTCACTTGCTCAGTTTTACATTTACATGTCTTTGATATGCTTTAAACTTGTTTCTCTTAAGGATGAAGATCTTTTCAAAGTTGTAAATATGCACTAGTGACTGTTGCTGCCCAAGTGGTGTTATCCTTATGTTACTTAAAAGCATGGAAATGTAATTTTGACTTTTAATTCAGATAATGGTGTGGTATTCATTAATAGCTCAGTGTTTTAAGTTATCCAGGCATCGGTGCTAAGTAAAATATGGAAAATGTATTATGTGTACTTTTAACATCTTAAATTTGATAAGACTTTTAAGTTTGCCAGCATGTATTCTCATAGGTTGTCCATACATGATAATCCAAGACTGTAAAAGTAACTACAGGTATAAAGTTTCAGAAGGTGTGAGCAAGTCATGAAAAGTTGTAAAAAGTTTACGATTTTAAAACATTGTTTACAGAGTTTTCTATAAGTTAAATATTAATGCCAAAATTACACTAACCTAAAGTTGAAGTCTGATCTTCTGTTATAACAATGGGATTTTTTAAAATGTGTACTAATGTTAGTAATTATCTGGAAATGGTCTCAATTGTAAATCTTAAAATCTGTTGTTGCAAAAACTGTAATGTCTCTTTTTAACACTACTGTCTGTTAAGTTATGATTGATAAAAAGTATTAAGTCTTAAAAAGTTATGTTAAATATTATTATGATCAGATCTGGTCTAAAAGTGTTAAAATCACCCTGACTAAATGTTAAGGAATTCTATTTTGACCAGATACTCTAAGTTCTCTTGGCACCTTTAACAGACTTTCTGAAAATCAAAGTTCTAAATTCTCTGGACTTTTGGTATCTCCAGAGGGCCCCTGGAGATGTCAAAAGATATGTCTCTCATCTTGCAGAGATAATAACCAATCGGGCTGTTTAGATTAAAAGTGGTGCCAAGATGTGAAATGATGCTAAACTTCAGTTATAAATGTGTTTCTTTCTAGCTGCTCCAGTCTCTGGCTCAGAAGCCAGATCCTTTAAAGAAAGACTGACAAAGTCTAAGAAGCATCCCATGGTCATGATTTGCATCGCCTCAATGTCCAAACCTTATGATTAAGATACGGAATCACCCGGGAACAGGCAAGGCAAATTGTAAAATCCTGCCCTTCCTGTGTCACATTTCTCCCGGTCCCTTATTATGGTGTAAATCCTAGAGGTTTTATGCCTAATCAGCTTTGGCAGATGGATGTTACCCATTTTTCTGAATTTGGTAAACTAAAATACATACATGTTTCTTTAGATACATGTTCAGGTTTTGTTTTTGCCACCCCGCAATGCGGCGAGGCTGCCAAACATCTCTCATTGCCTTCAGGCCTTTGCTGTTCTAGGAATCCCTATACAGATAAAAACTAATAATGGCCCAGCGTATACTTCCAACTCTTTAAAGCACTTCTGTACTAACTTCCACATCTCTCATCACCGGGATTCCTTATAATCCCCAGGGACAAGGTATTGTGGAACAAGCACATGCCACATTAAAAAATTATTTACAAAAAATAAAAAAGGGGGAATACGGGACCATGGCATATTCCCCACAAAAATGGCTATCACATGCTCTTTTCATTTTAAATTTTCTAATACTGGATAATCAAGGGAAAACTGCAGCTGATCGTCACTGGCATCCTGAAACCAAAAGACAACAAGTCTATGTGAAGTGGAAAGACCCTCTAACTGCTCAATGGTATGGACCTGACTCTGTTTTAATATGGGGACATGGACATGTTTCTATATTCTCGATGGTTACCTGAGCGACTGGTGCGGCAAACAGACAATGTCACAAAGCAGCCCCTCGATCTTCATTATGATAACATTGCTGATTGGGATCGTTACTGCAGCCATTATAACCGCCATTTCCATTGCAGCTGTGGGTGCTACAATAGCTGCTATAGCGCTCACAGGGACAGTTCAAACTGCTAATACCCTGAATAATTTAACGGCCTCCGTGGCTGCTGCTTTGGATACTCAGACATCCTTAAATGCACAAATAAAGGGAGGCTTGATGATTGTTAATCAGCGTGTGGATTTGGTACAAGAGCAGGTGGATACTCTCTGGCAGCTTGCTCAGCTAGGATGTGAGTGGAAATTTTCAGGGTTGTGTGTGACCTCTGTTCAGTACGATAACATGACTCAGGCAACAAATTACTCTAAAAAGTTGTCTCAGATGCTCTTGCAGAATTGGTCCGCAGAATTTGACTACACCTTGAAGCAACTGCGCCTTGCCATGGTCACCATCAACTCCACACGTGTGGATGTCTCCTTCGCATCTGGATTGTCATCCTGGATCTGCACAGCCATCTCCAACCTGAAGGAGTGGGCGGGACTTGGAGCTTTGACGGGGTTGCTGTTACTTGTTGTGTTATTTTGCCTGTGGTGTTTGTGCAGGATGAGGACAGCTCATCGGCGGGAATTGGCCATGATAGCTCAAGCCTTTTATGCCCTTGAGGCTGGACAATCGCCACAAGCAAGGCTGGCCTTCCTTGAATGCTAGGCATGGGTGCAGGGTGCGAGGCAAAGCACTGCAGAGAGAACGAGCCATTACGTTCTCTGGAAGGCAAGTCTGTCTGCATGTGGGTTGGCATCCCAGATCCCACCCCCGCGAAAAGGATGCTGTTCCAGGTGGATGCCTGGCAGTGGGGGACAGACCCCTACCTTCTCATGTAATCCTTAGATGCCTGGTTCTAAAACAAAAAGGGGGAACTGTGGGGAGCCATTGCACCGCGCCCTAAAGATGGCACCCGCTCCTTTCTCCCGGAAGGACTGGCGAGAAACAAACAACTCCTAATAAGGAGATGGCTGAGCTCCCTTCTGGCTTCCGCATTGCTGTACCTATCAATCCTTGCCACTTGGCTGCTTTTGATTGGTGTGCTGATGGCTATAAGAGGGATGGGAGAGAGAAGGAGGCGGAAGAAGAAGCTTGTTCAAGGTTCCTGAATAAACTGCTTGAAGAAGAGTTCGGGTTGTGTCTTCCTTGCTGGTCGAGGGACGCGACACTTAGGATGCCTGCATCCCATCTCAGAGTCCCTGGGTTTGAGTCCCAGCTCCACTACTAATACCAACTTCCTGATAATGTACACTCTTGGAGGGAGTGATGATGGCTCAAGTACTTGGCTCTCCACTATCCACGTGAGAAACCTGGATTCAGTTTGGGGCTCCTGGCTTGGCTTGGCCCAGCCCCTGTTTGGGGAATGAACCACCAGATAAAAGGTCTCTCTCTCTCTCTCTTTCTCTCTCTCTCTTTCTCTCTCTTTCTCTCTCTTTCTTTCTCCCTCTGTGTGTGTGTTTGTGTGTGTGTGTCTTTCAAATGAAAAGAAAATGCTGTCTACCTGTTAAACATGTTTTCACCTTATCCAAATATTGAGATGCTATAAACCAAAAACAACATTTCAAGAATATAAACTATGTTTCATTTGCTATATCCCATAAGAAAATCAGGCGGCCGGCGCCGCGGCTCACTAGGCTAATCCTCCGCCTAGCGGCGCTGGCACACCGGGTTCTAGTCCTGGTCGGGGCGCCGGATTCTGTCCCGGTTGCCCCTCTTCCAGGCCAGCCCTCTGCTGTGGCCAGGGAGTGCAGTGGAGGATGGCCCAAGTGCTTGGGCCCTGCACCCCATGGGAGACCAGGAAAAGCACCTGGCTCCTGGCTCCTGCCATCGGATCAGCACGGTGCGCCGGCCGCAGCGCACCAGCCGCGGCGGCCATTGGAGGGTGAACCAACGGCAAAAAGGAAGACCTTTCTCTCTGTCTCTCTCTCTCTCACTGTCCACTCTGCCTGTCACCAAAAAAAAAAAAAAAAAAAAAAAAAAAATCAGGCTCTCCAAGTTTTACTTATATTTCATGATTCCCTACTCACCACATAGTATCCTTAGTGTATATTGATTGAGAGTAATTTATTGGAAAATGTCTGTTTTTAAATAACTTCAATGAGGACAAAAAACATAAATTATTATGCTAGTTCTTACTGACTGGGTTACAAATTACTCAAGAACATGGTAATTTACAGCAACAATCATTGCCTCATGATTCTTTTAATTTGAAATGCACCTGGGGAGAGAGGAGAGAGAGAGAGGGAGAACTAGCTCATTCGCCAAATGTGGGCAAAAGCTAGGCTGGACTAAAGCCAGGAGCCAGAAAAATTTTGAAAATCTCTGATAAAGAATTTGTAAATCTGACAGAAATAGTTTTATGGAAAATAAATAAACGTTACTTTTCTTAAGCATATAACATGGAATGTAATGAAAACATAAAATAGATCCAAAGAGATTCACACATTAAGAGAAAAGACAAAGACCACAAAGAGCCGGTGCAGAGATCTATATCAGATGATGACATGGACAAGGCATCATTGTGGACTCTCAAAGGACAGGATGACATAATGATCTAAGAAAGGTTGTTGAAGAACAGGGTTGCACATACATCCTTGGAAAAGAAAAATGTCCATTTTTGTAGGGGCCGGCGCTGTGGCTCACTTGGTTAATCCTCCGCCTGCAGCGCCGGCATCCCATATGGGCACCAGTTCTAGTCCCTGTTGCTCCTCTTCCAGTCCAGCTCTCTGCTGTGGCCCAGGAAGGCAGTGGAGGATGGCCCATGTGCTTGGACCCTGCACCCGCATGGGAGACCAGGAAGAAGCACCTGATTCCTGGCTTCAGATTTGTACAGCACCGGCCATAGCAGCCATTTGGGGAGTGAACCAATGGAAGAAAGACCTTTCTCTCTGTCTCTCTCTCACTGTCTATAACTCTGCCCATCAAATTAAAAAAAAAAATCCACTTTTGTTTTTCATTTTCCGCATCAATTCTGCTTCTGCACACAGCTTGATCTATGTGATGATATTATTTATTTTTGAAGAAAAGTCACCATTAAAATTTTGTGCCATTCTCAAAAAAATTGAAATTAAAAGGTTACTGTACTCATAGAAGGCAGTAATTTGTTCGAAAGATGTGGCATGATGAAAAATATTGCTAAACACATCTTCTGAGGGCATTTGGTGTTTTAACTTTTCCAATTTTTGTTTTTTTTCAGTCCAAATTCATGCTACTGAAATCATGATACAACTAATCTAGTTACTGATACAACCAAAAAGAACTGTTACTAGTTCCTTTACTAAGCCTTCCTGACTTTTACCTAAATGTTATTGGATATCAACAGAGAGTTCTCATGATGCCACTAATTTTGTTTTATTATATAAGTACTTTAGTATTTTCTCTATTTCTAGGGTAAAAGGAATCCCAAGGGTAGGTATTGTTTCAGAAATATAAGTTTAATGGTGAGGAATATTTGAGAAACAACACATCAAGGAGCCAGAATGGAGGGCATTTTTTAAACTACTGTAAGTCTGGGCACAGAATATGAATGAATGAATCAACTTCTGTGGGCAAACGTCCTTCCCAAGTAATTGATTTCTAAATGCCAAACCAAAATAGTTTGCTATACGCTCAATGAAAATGTTCTGTTCTAAAGGATGTTCTGACTGATAGTAAATTTAATAAAGTTTTAAAATGTCAAGTTGTTTTAATTCCAACTCTGTATCTCCTAGAGGGTAATGTGTTAAAAATTCAACATCATAAGATCATCCTTCTCAACTTTTTGGATTTTAGGAATAAGGATTTTAGAAAGAAAACTAATCTAGACTCTATTTGGCTCACCTCCCTCAGAACTTCATGCAATTTATCTGAATAACAAAAACAACAAAAAGCTATTTTAAAACAAAATAATAATATTTATGTTCATAGTCTTTAAATCAGCAAGATTCTTTTGATATCAGATAACTGGAGTTAATTTTTAACTTCTGTGTTAGATACATTATAGAATTCAAAATAAAATTTAAAAAGGATAAACCAGCAATGAATTGTTTAAACATCCACCTGTTCTATTGAAATATTATTTTTTGAAAATGTTTCATAAGTTTCTTAGAGGACAAAACAGTTGTTCTCCATACACTTTATATCAATAAATTGATCTTTATACATCATAGATTATATTATTATATCCATAACTACAATGAGTCATAGCTTCATATACACAAAGCAACTGGTATGCAAAAAATTTTAAATATTTAAACAATTATTTTTACATTTCTGTAAATAAAATTTAACCTTACTAATAATATATCCCATTTAGGTTCATGTAGTTACACCTTATAAAAAATAAATCTAAAATCTAGAATTGCATTTTAGAAAGTCTTTCTATTATACATTGCTACTTAGTATTTTGTTAAAAGGCACTATTCTATACATATAGCAATGACTTTGGTATATATTTTGCAATTCCATAGTCATCAGTGATTGTAAAATATATTCTGAAATTAGTTACCCCTTCACCATCCTTTTTAAAGAAAATGGGAGAATTTTCCCATGATAAAGCTATTTCTTAAGAATAAATGCTCCTTGAATTTTTACAAGCCTTTGGTTAATTTTTAGAGTTCAGAAAAAGTTCAACAATTTTTGTCATATTACTATTGATTCTATTGAAGAGTAAATTTTCTGAATTCCTTACTTTTAAATTCCAGAAAAGCTTCGTACTTTATGCTATTTTAGTGGTATTCTTAATCTCAGTTTCTGAGTCCTTCATTTTTATCTTGAGTATATACACATGTTATTTGAACTTTATTAATATTATATATAAATAATATATGAAAATATATATAATGATTTCCTGAAAAAATCTGTTTATTGACTCTAGCAGCATTCTTTTAAATTTTCTACTAAATTTTCTGCATAGAGCATCATGATATCTTGTTTGTCAAATAGCCTTTGATTTTTCTTCCTCGCCTGGTGTATAGGCCTGATCTTCCAGCACAATGTTGAATAGAAATTATGATAGTAAATATATTTGCCTTGATGTGATCTTTATATACTACTTTTTAAATCTCCCAAACTTATTTATTTTATGTATTTATTTTCATTTTATTTGAAGGGCCAAGAAACAGACACAAAATTTTCAACCCTTGGTTAACTCCCCAAATTCCCACAACAGCCATAGCTGAGTCGGGCTGAAGCTAGGAGCTCAGAATTCAATTTTGATCGCTCACAAGGATGGCAGAGCCCCAAGTACAAGAACTGTCATCTGTTGCCTCCCAAGATGAGCATTAGCAAAAAGCTGGATCAGATGTGAAGTCAGGACTTGGACCCAGCACTCAGACAGGGGATGTATGCATACCAGGAGGCAACTGAAATGCTACACAATTTATCTGCTCTTAAGGGACATGCTTTCAGGCTACTTTTGTTGTTTTTGTGTGTTTTCTTATTAATAAGAAATGGATATAAGATTTTGTCAATTGTGTTGTACACATTAATTCGATCATATAATTTTTCTCCTTTGGTTAATTAATAGAGTCAGTTATACTTTTTGATTTATGAATGTTGAACCAACCTCAAACTTCTAAAATAGTTTCCACTTGGTAATTGATGTTTTAATCTTTTCATATATTTTTGGATTTTGCTTGCTAAAATTTGCTAAAAAAATCTACTTCCTAAAGGGTTGTTTGTTAATGCCTAGTTTTTTTCTGCTCTGTTTGTTTCTTTGTTAGTGTGTGATTTCCATGTCAGAATAATGCAGGCCTCATAGATTGAGTTGAAGTATATTATTTTCCCTTCAATATTCTGATAGTTTGCATAAAAGCATTAGTAGTAATTCATTCACAATGCTGTAGCAAAATCCATCTGGGCCTTAAACTTCCCAACATATTCCAACAATAAAATGGGTGTATTTAGTAGAGATAATGATATTTCAATGATCTACTTCATATCATATGAGCCTTAGTCTGCTTCATCTAAGTTGTTACAATTTAGAATTTTTTTTGTCATAAAGTGCTCATAGCACTCACTTATCCTTTTTAATAACAGAATTTGTAGTGGTGCCTTAGTTCTAACTCCCAACAATGAGAACTTTCGTCTTTTCATTGGTTCCTATTTAGTCTGGAGATTCATCAATTTTGTTGATAACAGCTTTCAGTTATTTTCAAAATGTTTACTTACCGACTTCTATTTATTGGAAAGTCAGAGAGACAGAGACAAAGAAAAGAGGGAGATCTTCTCCACACCCCAGATGCCACAGCAGCTGGAGTTGGGCCAGGTGAAGCCAGGAGCCTGGAACTTAATGTAGGTCTCCTACGTGGGTGTTGGAGACCCAAGTATTTGAGCCAATCCAGAGTGTGAATTAGCAGTAATATGGATTCAGAAGCAGAACTTGGACTTAAACTTAGGTATTCCGATGTGGAACAAGGTAGATTTCCCAAGAGGTATCTTCACCAAATGCCCACCTTAATTTTTGGTTATTTTTATTTTCTCTATTACTTTTCAGTTTCTTAATTTTCAGCCTAATACTTTCAAATCCATTCTTAGGCTTACTTAAAAAAAAAAAAAAACTTAATGGTGGAAACTGAGTTCATATTTTTGTGAAATTATTATCCATTGATGATATTTTGTGTCATAAGGCATCTCTAAGTCCTCTTTTAGCTAGATTCTATGTAATTTGATATAGTGTTATTTCATTCAACTTCCAAAAATGTGAATTAAGTCAATTTAACTGGTAGTGTTGACATGTTGACACTTTCTATAGCTTTTTTTTTTTTTTTTGACAGATAGAGTTAGACAGTGAAAGAGAGAGAGACAGAGAGAAAGGTCTTCCTTCTGTTGGTTCACTCCCCAAATGGCCGCTACAGCCAGAGCTACGCTAATCGGAAGCCAGAAACCAGGTGCTTCTTCCTGGTCTCCCATGCGGTGCAGGCGCCCAAGCACTTGGGCCATCTTCTACTGCCTTCCCGGGCCACAGCAGAGAACTGGACTGGAAGAGGAGCAACCAGCTGGGACTAGAACTCGGCGCCCATGTGGGATGCTGGCGCCGCAGGCGGAGGATTAACCAAGTGAGCCACAATGCCGGCCTCAACATTTTCTATAGTCTTACTGTCTATATCATCTATCAGTTTTTGAAAGAAGTGTTAAAATACTCAGAATTTTTCTAACAGTATATTCCCTTCACAGTTTTATGTTCCTGTTTCATGATTTTTTCAAGCCCTATTATTAGGTCCATAAAGGCTTACAGCTATTATGTGCTCTATTATTTTGAACCAAATAGCCTTATGGCTGGTTGAATTCTATGTTCTAAAACCAATCAGCTTTGTTTGATAATATTGCTACTCCAGCTTTTCTTTTATTATTTTAGCATAGTATAGTTTTTATATTTATTTTACTTCTAATTGCATTATGTTATTTAAAATTAGGTTTGTAGGCATCATTTGGTTGAATCTTGGATTTTTGGCCTAACAATTCATAACTTGGAACTGCAGCATTGGAATAATAAATTAATTAATTAATATTAATATAACTTTTATTTAGATTTAAACTTACTGCGTTGTTATTTTTCTGTTTTTCAAATCATCATTCAGTTTACTTTGCCCATTCTTGCTGCCCACTTTTGAAACATAGAGGCATGACTTTTTGGACAATTTTATTTTCTTTAAAGATTTATTTTATTTATTTGAAAGACAGAGTTAACAGAGAGAGGTAGAGAAAGAGAGAGAGGTCCTCCACCTGCTGATTCACTCCCCAGATGGCCCCAATGGTGGGAGCTATGTCGATCCAAAGCCAGGAGCCAGGAGCTTCTTCCAGGTCTCCCATGCAGGTGTGGGGGCCCAAGGACTTGGACCATCTTCCACTGCTCTCCAGGGCCACAGCAGAGAGCTGGATCAGAAGAGGAGCAGCCGGGACAACAACCAGTGCCCATATGGGATGCAGGTGCTTCATGCCAGGGCTTTAACTCGCTGCACCACATCGCCAGCCCCTGGACAATTTAATTTTATCTCCTTTGTTAGATAATTAATTAAAATTTTAGGTTTTCAAATGCCTGATAAAAGATTTCCGTACACATCCTCTACTAATCACACTTACAACTTTATGTGGCATAATTTAAGAACTTTTAAAAAATGTATTACTATTTGTCTTTCTCAGTTATTGCTATTGTTAGCATTCATTTTACTTCTTCATAGATCTCTTTTAGAGAATAGGTATACACAGTCGCCTAAATCCTTTTATTTCAGGTAGAACACTGGAAAAGATATATAGCTCCATAATGCAATTACACTTATCTTGAATAGATGTTTTGCAATTTTAGCAATTTGAACATAGCCAACTTTTAATATTGTTTTACTCTTAGAAGTTATTTTTGCAGTATTAGAAAATTTGGATTTTTCTTTGTTTACCCTGTTCTCAGAGGGAGAGTTTTTGTTTCTCTTTTGGAGGCTCATGATTAAATGTCAGTTTCTGCAGCATTTTCTTTTCCTTGATGAATGGGAATAGGGACCCTTAATCTCTAACCATTCATTGTTGTTCATTATTCTGATGAATTCTCCCTTTTCCAATTGCTACCTCTGAACTTTAGAAAGAATAGTCTACACTAACACAAAAGAAAACCATTTTGATTAATTTCATTTATTCAGAAATCAGTTTCAGTGCAGAAAAAGTGGCATCCATTAGATATGAGTTTCATTATTACCATATTTGAAGACCCACAAAAGTCTGCATTTCTACCTTGTGAAAGCTAATTTTAGATTGTCATCTTTTTCATGGTTACTCTCCTTAAATTCTCCTACATAATATGTAATATCTATCACAAACTTGAATTGCAAGGTATCAAGAAAAATAAGCATCATTAATTCTTTTCTCAGAAATTCAAAAGTCTGACTGAACCTTATTGAAATCAGTTTATAAAAAAAGATACTGCTTTCTCCATTCAAGTGTTATGATGTTAATATATACTTTATACACTGGGTAATAACTTTTCATTTAACTCAATTTTTTACTGTAAGGAAAATGTTTATTTAGCTTCTCTTCTAGAAATTGTATTTATATAAGCAGAGCAGATTTCACATATTTTACAAATACAATTCTAAGCAGATAAGCATATCAGAATAAGTGTTATTTCATGGAAAACTAGATTCCCTGGAGTAGGTATTGTGATGCAGTAAGTTGAGTAATTGCTGGAGACCATCACATGCCATATTGGAGTGCCACTTCAAATACTACTCCCTCTGCTTTCAATCCAGCCTCCCGTTAATGTTCCTGGGAAGGCGTGATGTAATGTGCTTGCATCTCTGCAACCCATATGTCCTGGATGCAGATCTTGGTTCCTGGCTTTGGCTTGGCCCAGACTGGCTGTTGCAGGCATCTGGGGAGTGAACTGAGTGGAAGATTCTCTCCCCTCAATCCTGTTATTCTGCCTTTCAAATAAATGAATCAGTTCTTTAAAAATAAACACTAGATACTTAAAAACTGTGTATGTGTTCCTAATATTTAGATAAACATATTTTCCAAGGTCACAAATGGCAAAATTTAAATTCAAATCAAGTCTGTTCAAAACCCAAGAATCATGTACTACATAATTAACATTAACATATGCTACTGTATTTTAAATAATTTTATATATATTAAAAATAATCAAATAATGTGCCTATTTTAATGTACATTAAATCATTTAATTTCACATATATCCCACATAATAGGAATTTTTCTGCATTAAAAACCTATTTGGTATATTCCAGATCTTACATATTCCTGATTTGAGCAATAGGACATGGCTACAATTCAATACAATCATGTTGATTAATTTCACCTTATATTCTTTACCTTAACACTAAAGAGGGCATTTAATGTTTCTTGATAATGACAATATAGTCTTCAAGTTTGTTTATTCTCCTGCTGTCTTCAAATATTTCATTCTATCTTTCCTCAAAACTAAAACTTCTACTCCAGTCTTCTCTGTAATCCAATGATTGGTTTGTTATGTTAATGAGGATATTATGACAATCAGCTTGAATTAAGCATTGTGTTAACTTTGCTTTACTAACAGGCACACGCCTAAACCCAATCACTTGTCAATGGAACCCAGAGTACTTCTTCAATGAAACCCAGGGTACCTTTTCAATAACAGTCACCACAATATCAAGAAGAAGGGGATGGGGAAGAGGAAGGAGAAAGAAAAAGATTGTGCACCAGCTCCTACCCCCTACATCTACCCACCTGCCAGTATTTATACTAATATACTTTTGGCTTCCCTTCTGTTTGTACAGACCTACCAAAGCCAAGTTGCTCACTTACATACTAGCTTTTAGCCCTACATCCCTAGTTAAAAGGATTTCTATCCTCTGTCTCCTCCGTCCTCAAAATTCCCCTTGTTATTAGATCATGTTAGATTCAAAAGTACAAATAGCTTCAAAGCTATAGGATGATAAAAGATGTATCATGCAAGCAGCAATCCTAAGGACTCTGGAGTGATTATACTGTTGTGAAACAAAATAGGCTTTAAATTTAAAAAGTGATTGAGTTAAAAGAAATATTTCAATATTGATAAAAGATTAAATCATAAGGAAGATATCAATGTTATCAACATTTATATACCAAACAAGATAGTATCTAGAGTCATGAAACAAAAACTGACAACTAAAATATGAAAAAGATAATTAAAATTATTATTGGATTGGTATTTTATGGCAATACGCCACTTTCAATAATGGATAGAGCAAGGAAGGAAAAGATCAAAAGGAAAATAAAAGACTATAAAACAAATAGAACAAATATCTATAAAACTATACACTAAATGACAGAATATACACTCTTCCTTAACTCACATGGAAAATTTTCTAGTATAGACAATACCAGCATTCTGTGACATGTAGAAAACCATAGTGGCCCCCAAAAAGCAGTCCATGTCCTAATACCCTGAAATTGTACATATATAAGGTGCATAGCCCTTTTTGTATTCAGATGATATATTTGCTCATGTTGAAAACAAATGAAATGAAGTCCCTAACCTTTAAAAAAAATTATAATCTCACTGTGATTCACAAACCACAAATTATTTCACAAATACAAATAATGAAGTTTTTCTCTTTCACTTATGGGGCTGTTATAATGACTTGTTTTAAAAATGATGAAGTCATGATCCAGAGAGCTTAAGAGTAGCAACATTTGGCTGGTGTGTACAGCAGTGCAATGGGAGTTAAAATACTTCAATGGATAAATTACATGTAAGCAAATTTTAGTGTATATATACTCTTAATGGATGATAGTTTAGTGTGATGTAGAAAATTTATATTCAGGTATGTCTCACTTACATTTGATCCTTTCCAAACTTTTACATCATTGTCTGAATTATTTTTTCTCCTAAGCAAATCTCCTTGAAAACAACAGGGGGATTGGGTTAAATATCCATAATCAGGGCCAGCACAATTGCATTTCAGATTAACAGTCTTCTACAGCACCAGCAATCCATGCTGGCGCCAGTTCAAGTCCAGGCTGCTCCACTTCTGATCTAGCTCACTACTAACGTGCCTGGGAAAGCCAGAGAAGATGATTCAAAGGCTTGGGCCCAGGAACCTACTTAGGAGACTCAGCAGTTCTGTCTCCTGGCTTTGGCCTGGTCCAGCCCTCACCACTGCAGCCATTTGGGAAGAGAACCAACAACAAATGAAAGCTTGCTCTCGCTCTCGCTCTCTCTCTCTCTCTCTCTTTCTCTCTCCTCTTCTCTTTCTCTGTAGCTCTTTCAAGTAAGTGAATAAATAAATAGATGTTTAAAAAAATAATAATGTCCACAAAGCAATTTTGAACAAAAATTCCTAAAAGAGGGTTGTTCCCCTGTTTGTTCTACTGAACCATAAACTAAAGGAGAGTAGGGATCACATCTATATTGCTAAGGATTTTATCTATTGTGTCAAGGATACTGCCTGTCAAATAGTAAACCCCTCTGAATATTTTCTCCAATTCCCGTTGTTATTACTCCCTATTAGAATATTATTATGGGGGCCGGTGCTGCGGCTCACTAGGCTAATCCTCTGCCTGCAGCGCCAGCACCCCAGGTTCTAGTCCCGTTCAGGGCGCCGTATTCTGTCCCGGTTGCTCCTCTTGCAGTCCAGCTCTCTGCTGTGGCCAAGGAGTGCAGTGGAGGATGGCCCAAGTGCTTGGGTCCTGCATCCACATGAGAGACCAGAAGAAGCACCTGGCTCCTGGCTTCGGATCAGCGCGGTGCGCCGGCCGCAGCTCACCGGCCCCAATGGCCATTGTGGGGTGAATCAACAGAAAAGAAAGACCTTTCTCTCTGCCTCTCTCTCTCTCACTGTCCACTCTGCCTGTCAAAAAAAAAAAAAAAAAAAAAGGAATATTCTTATGGGGCTTGGCACTGCGGCACAGTAGGTCAATCTTATGCCTGCAGTGTAGGCATCCCATATGGGCACCTGTTCTAGTCCCAGCTGCTGCTTTTCTGATCCAGCTGTCTGCTATGGCCTGGGAAAGCAGTGGAAGATGGTCCAAGCTCTTGAGTCTCCCATGTGGGAGACCTGGAAAAAGCTCCTGGCTCCTGGATTCGGATCAGCTCAGCTCTGGCCTTTGTGGCCATTTGGGGAGTGAACCAGCAGGTGTAAGACCCTTCTCTCTGTCTCTTCCTCTCACTATCTGTAACTATACATCTCAAATAAATAAATAAAATATTAAAAAATATTCTCCACAACTATTTTTTAAAATATATTTATGTGTGTGCTTTTTATTTTATCCCTCATAAAATTCAATTTATCTTAATAGATAGAAATGTTTCCCAGGCTCAATGATGAGTCATAACTGAGAGAAAAACAAATTGTTGCAATTGTGTACTAATATGTGATTCATGATGGTCCATGTTGCTTCTACTTATAAAAAGTTATTTCTTATTTATCTGTGATTTTTAAAATGTCATAAAGTACTCTATGCATGTTCATTTGACCTACTAAGAATACAGGCACATTCAAAGTAGTGAAAACAAATGTCATTTGTGACAATGAATCATAAGTCAGCGAACATCTTCTTTTGAGGGCTCATTTCCTTCCAGATTAATTTGACTGCAAACATAGAGTGAGCTCATTCAAAAAATATTTTGAAAATCTTTCATTTTTGCCTATCCTTACCATGAAACTAGAAAAGCTAAACCCCATGCCATAGTCTTTTTTCAAATATGGGATGGTCTATTTGATGGTCTCACACAAGGAATAATTACAGTTGCGAGCCCATTATTTTCCTGATAAAAGTAAACAGATACTATAGGAAGTGCTTTCAATTTTTTGGCTCACTTTTGCATTGAATTAGGAAAAGAACGGTAGTAGAACAGAGAACAACACAGAAAATGGGATAGCATGATGATGTAAGTGTTCTATGTCTTCTAACAGAATTACTGGCTCAACTTTAAAGATCTTTCATGTGAGAAAAGACCATAATCTTGGGGTTTTTCTTTAATCAAAGTCATATTCCTAATGTTAAAGTTAACCTTTCTGACAAACAATTTAAGTTAACACTTACTGTTTATTTTTGGAGTTTAAAATATGGAATTTTTAGACTCCTGGGTATTATTTTTAAATTGTGAAATGAAGAGAGAAACAGCTAATGGGCAGTTACAACTTGTCCTAATGCAGAGTGGAACACATGATCAATGTACAATAATGTTTAATTTTAGTTAATATGTTAACTAAATAATTTATAACTAATATAATTAAATAACTGATATAATTAAGTTATGTTGAACTGTTAAATGCAAACTACTTTATCAGTGTTAAGGGCTAGTCCTTGTCCTCCAAATTGTCACAGTAATACCATCTGATATTTATCTAATTCTCAAGTATTTAGTACTTTTTCACATATTATCTTATCAAATCATTTAAAAATTCTGGGAGAGGGGCAGGAGTTGCAATAAAACATCCCATATTACAGCTCCAGTTTGAGTCCTAGCTGCTCTGCTTCCATTCCAGCTCCCCGCTAATGTGTCTGGGAAATCAGGGTAAGCTGATTCATGTACCTGTGTCCCTGCCACCCACGTGGAAGAATCAGACGGAGTTCTGAGCTTCTGGCTTCAGTCTGCCCCAGTCCTTGCTCTTGAAGATATTGTGGAAGTAAACCAGCAGATAAAAGATCTCGTTCTCTCTCTCTCTCTCTCTCTCTCTCTTTCTCTCTCTCTTCTCTCTTTTTCTCATACCATTTTTAACATGAAGAAACATAGTAGCCTTTCTGATTCAAGTTAGCCAGCTTTAGAGTGTACCTTACATCTTTTATGAGTACACATAATTAAGATTACAGATGTGCAAACTGGGAATAAGTTTCTTAAAGTGTAATCACTAGGTTCATTGAATATAACAAAAATAGCTGGAAGAGCAACAGTGAGAATAAGTAAAGACATGAAAACCTCAGGGACTGCATAACAGAGTTTTTGAAGGACTCTTAGCCTTAACAGTTGTAGTAGAGAATACAAAACGTAAGTGGGGATGGGCAAGGGGGGAGTTATTAAAATGGTACGACTCTAACAGTGTTTGATTTCACCTCTCTCACTTGAGAAACACAGAACACAGGGCAAAATGACCTCCAATTTTTAAATCAACAACAGGAGTCACTGTGCACTTACTCCCCATGTAGGATCTCTGTCCTTAATGTGTTGTACCATGAGAATTAATGGTAAAACTAGTCCTCAAACAGTACTTTATACTTTACGTGTCTGTGTGGGTGCAAACTGTTGAAATCTTTACTTAGTATAGAGTTGATATTCCGTATATAATGATAATTAAAAATGAATCTTAATGAAGAATGGGATGGGAGAGGGAGTAGGAAGTGGGACGGTTTGGAGGTGGGAGGGTAGGTGTGGGAGTAAGAACTGCTATAATATAAAAGCTGTACCTATGAAAGTAATATTTATTAAATAAAAGCTTCCTAAAATAAATTCATAAAAGAATTATAATATAAGAAAAAATTTATTTAAGTTATACAAGTTTCATGTATTTCATATACACAGATTTAGGAACATAATAACACTTCACCCCTACCCTCCCTCCCACCCATGCTCCAAACTTTCCTCCTCCTCCCTCTCACATTCTCACCCTTAATTTTTCAAAAATCTATTATCAGTTTACTTAATGATTATATAGTTAACCCTACGCTAAGCAAAAGAGTTCAACAAATAATATGAAGAGAAAAAAATAAAAGACACTGTACCTCAATAGAAGAGATAGGGCTGTAACAATCATTGAATCTCAAAACATCCATTTCATTCCAATACATTACATTTCAGGTACCCTATTAATTACCTTAGGTCAGGAAATACATATGGAATTTGTCTTTTTTTGGACTGGCTTATTTAACTAAGTACAATGGTTTCCAGTTTTTTCAATATTGTTGAAAAAGACAGAATTTCACTTTTTTTTACAGCTGAGTAGTATTCCAGAGTGTTTATATACCATAATTTCTTTATCCAGTCAACAGTTGATGGACATCCGGGTTGATTCCATACCTTAGCTTTTGTGAACTGTACTGCAATGAACATGGGGGTACAGATAACTCTTTCATATACTGATTTCTTTTGGTTTGGGTAAAGTCCCAGGAGTGGGATGGCTGGATCATATGGTAGGTCTATATTCAGATTTCTGAGGTGTCTCCACATTAGTTGCAACAGTTTTTCATTTTCACCAACCATGTACCAGAGTATCTTTTCCCCCATATTCTCGCCAGCATTTGTTATTTGTTGATTTCTAAATGAGAGCCACTATAACTGGAGTAAGGTGAAACCTCACTGTGGTTTTCACTTGCATTCCCCTGATGGCTAGTGATCCTGAGAATTTTCTCAAGTGTCTCTTGACCATCTGAATTTCTTCTCTTGAAAAATTCCTATTCAAGTCCTTTGCTCATTTCTTGACTGAATTGTTCACCAATCTCACCAAAATATTTGCAAACCTAATCAAACAGTACATCAAGTAGATCATACATCGTGAGCAAACAATATTTAACACAGGATGTAACAATAGTTTACCATTTGCAAATTTATAAATTCAATAGTTCACATCAATAGAATAAAGAATAAAACCACATGATTATCTTAATAGATGAATAAGAGGCACTTGATAAGATAAAGAATCCCTTCATGAAAAAAACTCAACCAATTAGTTATGCAAGAAATATATGTCAAATTAATAAAGGCTATATGTAACAAACCCACAGCCAAAATCATACTAAATAGATAAAAGTAGAAAGCATTTCCCCTAAGATCTGGAATAAGACAAGAATGTCCACTTACATCACATTAATTAAATGTATTAAATATAATATTGAAAGTATTAGCAGTAACAATTAGGGAAGAAAACTAAATAAAGAATATCCAAATTTAAAAATACAGATGCACGGTGACATAGCCAGTAAAGACGCCACCTGCAATGCCAGCATCCCATATGGGTGCCAGTTTGTACCCTAGCTGCTCTACTTGGAAACCAGCTCCCTACTAATGGTCTGAAAGAGCAGCAAAAGATGTTGCAAGTGTTTGGGTCCCTGTACCAATGTGGGAGATCCAGATAAAGCCCCTGGCTCCTGGCTCCTGGCTTCAGCCTGGCCCAACCGTGATCACTGCAGCCATTTAAGTAATTAAACGAGCAGATGAACAATCTCCCTCTCTCCCCCGTCTCTCCTCTCTCTGTAACTGTGCCTTTCAAAAAAATCAATAAAAACCTATAAAAATGTATAGTGTCAAAATAAAGATGTTTGCAGATGTAATTATTTAATACATGGGAAAACCTAAACTCTCCAGCAGCAGCAGTAGCAGTGGAAGAAGAAAGAAGAAAGAAGAAAGAAGAAGAACAAGAATAAGAGGAAAAGGAAGAGGAAGGAATCAATAAACCAAATTAATAAAGTTGCAGGATAGAAAATAAACATTAAAAACTGCAGCATATTTGTATGTATGCTAATAAAGATTTTACTGAAAGGGAAAAGAAGACAATCCAATAACAGCTACAACAATATTTAGTAATAAATTTAACCAAATGAATAAAAAGGCTACACAATGAAAATTAAAAATCATCGATAAAATCAGTCATAAAAGGCACAACAAATGGAGAGATATTCTATGTTCGTTGATTGGAAGTATTAATATTGTTAAAATTTCCATACTACCTAAAGCATTCTATAGAATCAAGGCAATCCCCATCAAAATACCAATGAAATTATTTTTTATTTGATATTTTTGTTTGAAAGGCAGAGTAACAGAGAGAGACAGAGAGAGAAAAATCTTCCATCTTCTGGTTCACTCCCCAAATGGCTGCAACAGCCAGGACTGGGCCAGACTTAAGCCGGGAGCCAGGAGATTCTTCCCAGTCTCCTGCATGAGCACAGGGCCCATACAGCTAGGCCATATTCTGCTGCTTTCCCAGGCACATTAGCAGGGAATTGAATTGGAAGTAGAGAAGTCGGAACTCAAACCTGTACCTATTTGGGATGCTGGAATGGCAGGCAGAGGTTTAACTCACTAAGCCACTATGCTGGCCCCTCAATAAAATTCTTTTTTTTTAAACTTTTATTTAATGAATATAAATTTCCAAAGTACAGCTTATGGATTACAATGGCTTCCCCCCCATAACGTCCCTCCCACCCGCAACCCTCCCCTTTCCCACTCCCTCCCCCCTTCCATTCACACAAAGATTCATTTTCATTTCTCTTTACATACAGATCAGTTTAGCATACATTAAGTAAAGATTTCCACAGTTTGCTCCCACACAGAAACATAAAGTGAAAAATACTATTTGAGTACTAGTTATAGCATTAAATCTCAATGTACAGCACACTAAGGACAAAGATCCTACATGAGGAGTAAGTGCACAGTGACTCCTGTTGTTGACTTAACAAATTGACACTCTTGTTTATGGCATCAGTAATCACCCTAGGCTCTTGTCATGAGTTGCCAAGGCTATGGAAGACCCCTGAGTTCACTGACTCTGATCATATTTAGACAAGGCCATGGTCAAAGTGGAAGTTCTCTCCTCCCTTCAGAGAAAGGTACCTCCTTCTTTGAAGACCCGTTCTTTCCAATGGGATCTCAATTGCGGAGATATTTCATTTAGGTCTTTTTTTTTTTTTTTTTTTTTTTTCCCCAGAGTGTCTTGGCTTCCCATGCCTGAAATACTCTCATGGGCTTTTCAGCCGGACCTGCATGCCTTAAGGGCTGATTCTGAGGCCTGAGTGCTGTTTAGGACATCTGCCATTCTATGGGTCTGCTGTATATCTCACTTCCCATGTTGGATCATTCCCCTTTTTTATTCTATATCGGTTACTATTTGCAGACACTATTCTTGTTTATGTGATCCCTTTGGTTCTTAGTCCTATCATTATGATCAATTGTGAACAGAAATTGATCACTGGGACTAGTGAGATGGCATTGGTACATGCCACCTTGATGGGATTGAATTGGAATCCCCTGGTATGTTTCTAACTCTACTGTTTGAGGTAAGTCAGCTTGAGGATGTCCCGAATTGCACATCTCTTCCCTCTCTTATTCCCACTCTTATATTTAAGTGATCACTTTTCAGTTAAGTTTCAGCACTTAAGAAGAATTGTGTATTGACTACAGTATTCAACCAAAAGTATTAAGTAGAACAAACAAAAAAATACTAAGAAGGATAACATATCAAGTTGCTCATCAACAGTCAGGGTGAGGGCTGATCAAGTCACTGTTTCTCATAGTGTCCATTTCACTTCAACAGGTTTCCTTTTTGGTGCTCAGTTATCAAATGTAACAACAAAAGACCAAGAATGACCAAAATGATCTTTTAGCAACAACAACAACAACAAAATAAAATAAAAGTTTAAAACATCACCATAAAAAACTTTAAAGCATACTATACTGATTATAGATGTAATTTTAAAGCATGGCATTGAAATAAAAACTAACACATAGATTAATGAAACATTATAGACAAACAAGAAATTATACATGTACATATATCCAACTGATTTTTGACAAATGCACTAAGAATACACATTGGAGAAAGATTGTCTCTTCAATTAAAGAGAACTGGCAAAACTGGATATACATTTGTACAAAATTGAAATTAGATCTCAAACTCTCACCATATAGAAAAATAAACCCAAGATGAATCACAAGACCTTAAGCTATGAAATCTGTAGAAAACCATAGAGGAAACACTTCAAGGTACTGGGAAGGACAATTATTTTTAAATAAGATCCCAAAAGCACAGGCAACAAAGACAAAACTAGATAAATTGGATTGTATTAAAGGCAGAAGTTTCTGCACGAGAAAAGAAGCAATTAATAGAATGAAGATACATCCAACAGAATGGGAGAAATTATTGCAACTACTTATCTGACAAAGGATTAAGATCTAGCATAAATATGGAACTCAAAACTCAACAACAGAAAAAAATCAATGCAGTTAGGAAATGTGCACTAACCCTGAATAGATATTTCTCAAAAAGAAGAAATGCAAATAGCTAATAAATATTTTTAAAATATCTCAATGCTAGCAATTGAAACTTATAAATCAAAACTACAATGAGCTATCACCTCATGCCTGTTAGTCTGACTGTTTCGAAATAGACAGCAAGTCACAAATGTTGGTGAGCATATGGAGAAAAAGGTATTCTTATACACCATTGATGGGAATGTAACTTAGTACAGACACTATGGGAAACTTTATGGAGATTCTTCAAAAACTAAAAACACAACTTCCGTGTGATCCAACAATCCCACTACTAGTTACATAACCAAAGTAAAGGAAATAATTATTTCAAAGAGATACTTGTTACATCAGCTCTGCAGATTCAGAGTCCTTAAATTGCGAGATGTCTTTGCAGAGCAAAAGTTAGATGCTTCTCAAATAAATTGAATAAGATTAAGGAAGAAAGGCAATTCCATCCTAAGATCATTTTGACCTCTGAAGGGGAAAACCAGCTGAAGTCTTTCTCGTGGCTGTGCTTTCCTAGTTTTTCTATGATGTCCTGTGTTCTACATTTAATAGGTTTGATATTGTGGGCAAATGTGTCGTGTGGGATAGGTTTCATCATTGAGAAAAAAGTTTAACTGTGTATAGAGAAATAAATTTTCTAAACTAACAAATTCTACATGTATTATCTGGCTGCAGAGTTGACAGACAGTGATTATACAGTAGATCATGAGCTCAAACTTCTAAGGAACACTTAAAAAATAAAAACAGATATGTCTGAGGATAGCTAAAGATGAAAAATACTTTAAAATAAATAAAAGTATAAGAGCAAAAGCAGTTTCTGATAGTGGAAAATGATATCTGTTGGGACCCACTTTGTGTCTATGACTCATTTGATAGACTATAAGCATAGCCTCCTGGTCTGTAATCTCTTTGATCTAAGACTTGATGAAATTTTCTATCTTTTGAGCCAAGGACCGGCTCTTATTCCTCTATGTGAAACTCTAAGTGACTGAAAGAGTACCGAAGGCATGACTTCAAACATATTGAATTACCAAAGACTTGTTAGAACACATCTTTTACAGCTAATAACAGAATAATTGACCCCAAAGTACCTAAGATTTTTGTAAATATTCACAGGCAAAGTATACATTGGAAAGCAATTGTTCTCATTTTTAAAGGTTAGACACACAAAATAGCCCTAGATATGGAATTTCTTCCTCTTTGATTTACTTAAGTACAAATTCTGATGAGAATGCTAAAGTTATGAAGATTTTGATAGGCATTCCATTCCACTGATGCTGACAAGTTGATACGCTTTAGGCAATTCAATAAAACAGAAAATTGAACATTTTAAATTTATAAGAATTAGTCATGACTCAGCCTAAGAATTCATTTCCTGTTACACACTATCTCATCATCCAATATGGCTATGAAGAATTTACCACATAGAGCCAATTAAGTCAGTAAATTTTGAAACAATTCATTATACACATTATTTTTCAAGTATCTAAATATTGTACTCTGACCTAGGGTTGTGGCACAGCAGGTCAATATGCTTACTGCAATGATGGCATTCCATATGGATGCTGGTTTGTGTCCTGGCTTCTCCACTTCTGATCCAGCTTCTTGCTAATAGCCTGGAAAAAGCAACAGAAGATTGTCCAGGTGTTTGAGCCCCTGCAACCCATGTGGGAGACACAGATGAAGCTCTTAGCTCCTGGCTTTGGCCTGGCCCAGCCCCAGCTGTTGAGGCCATTTGGACCGTGAACCAGAAGGTGGAAAATCTCTGTGTCCCTCCCTCTCTCTTTTTTTCTCTAACTCTGACTTTCAAATATACATATATATATATATATATATATTTAAATTCTATACTTAATTGTAATACATATACTTCATCATGTAATCTATAAGGAGAAAAGAAAATTTAGCTCAGGTTTTGTGGAATTTATGTACATAGCATTAGTCCTAAATTGAAATTTATCTGTGAATTAAAATGATATGTTCTGTCAACTAAGGTTTTCCAGCAGAAATTAAAAATAAGTGATATATCTTAAAAATGTTATTTTTAGGAGACGGTCCTGTGGGGCAGTAGGTTAGAGCCCTGGCCTGAAGCGCCGGCATCCCATATGGGCGCCAGTTCTAGTCCCAGCTGCTCCTCTTCCAATCCAGCTCTCTGCTATGGCCTGGGATAGCAATGGAGGATGGCTCAAGTCCTTGGGCCCCTGCACCAACATGGGAGACCTGGAAGAGGCTCCTGTCTCCTGGATTCAGATCAGTGCAGCTCCAGCAATTGCAGCCACCTGGGGAGTGAACCAGCAGATGGAAGACCTCTCTCTCTGTCTCTACCTCTCTCTGTAACTCTGTCTTTCAAATAAATAAAGTAAATCTTTAAAAAATGTTAATTTTAAAGTAACCCTAAGCACTATTGGCTATATGTGGTATTTTAATTAAGTTTTCAAATACTATCAGTTTCCAACATAATATTTGTAAAGTATTAAACTACATAGCTTATTTTCAAATATTTTTATTTTGAATTTTATATATTTACTTGGTAACTTCTGGCCAAATTCTTGGCATATATTAATCCTCACAAAAACCAGTACCAGGCCTTCCATGTTGAAACCCACTGCTAGACATTGCCCCAGAATCTCTGCTCATAGGCCATTTACCTGCAGTCTGAGACTTTGGCTCCCACTTTGCAAGGAGGCAAAAGGATGGTCTATAGCCCTCCTCCAGAAGCTTTAACTTCAGGAGAGTAGCATAAGAAAGTGATTCCAGGGTTTCACTTCAGAGTTCAGTGC
Source organism: Oryctolagus cuniculus (assembly GCF_964237555.1). Lineage (NCBI taxonomy): Eukaryota > Metazoa > Chordata > Mammalia > Lagomorpha > Leporidae > Oryctolagus > Oryctolagus cuniculus. The sequence goes on from NC_091439.1 coordinate 61,507,050, forward strand.
CAGGACAGTAAAATCTAACACCGAGATTATCTATGGTTCCTATTCCCAGGCTAATGCCTGCAGACAGAGCATGAAGACATGCCCTAGTGCCAAGTGGAAGTCTGTGTTCTTAGCCATTTGAGTTTACATCCAGGCCAGCTTCACATGTGGGTGGTTGCATCAACTTCAGGATGAAAGTATACCTCAGTAAGCAGGCAACAAATATCATGGTGGGCATTTATCATATGCCCACAATGTACTGATCTTGATGGGATATAGGATGGGGGTGTGATCTGCCATTATGGTATTGGTGGCCATGTACCTGCCCAACTCTTTATTTACTCTACCCGCAGGAAGCACAATGTGGGGAACATAATTGTCTTCTTGTGGGAAGAAAAGGTATGTGGGTGCAAATACATTGCACAGGAACCTGGGTTGATGTATCCATGGCAAGACTTAAAGCCAGGAAGATTCTTATGGCATGACTACACAACAATGACTGTGGATTAGGCAGCTTGGCATACCCAATCACAAGGAAGGGGCAGGTAGGTTGAACTCCCCTTAGCTGGACACTACCACAATTCATTATGAACAGTGCATAAACTGGATTAGGGATAAATATGGACTTGGAATATCACCTACTGCTAAAACAATGAAAATACACCAAAAGTGGACACAAGGCAAACCTCACTAGTCATCTAGTGTTGAAACAGAAGCAGCAACAGGCATAGAGAAAATAAACAGATTGCATAGCAGCTCTGGAACAACAGCAATAAGCAGAGCCGGATTACAAGATTGCCAAAAAAAAAAAAAAAAATCAAGAAATTTCTTTATCGCCTCGTGAAAAAAATAAGTTTTCACCAAGTAGAGATAAATCTGAAAGTTATTAGATGTGGGTTCAAAATAGCTATTTTCAGAAAAACTCAGTAAGCTTCAAGAATGTTGAGTAAAGTAAAAAATGTGATAGAATGTGTTAATAAAATAGAAGAATAGAATAGATCAAACAGAAGAATCAATAAACTACAAGACAGGTTTTTTCAAAGTACATTGTTGAAGAAAAAATGCAATGCCCTAGATTCATTTTAACCTCCACTCCACCATTCTTGTGATCATGTTGTAAATTCAGAAATGTTCAACTCTTTTCACATATGAATTCCAGGCAAGATGCAGGAAGGATATTTTAAAACCTTTTCTGAAATCACTAGAAGATTTCCATTAAAGTTTCATTGACCAGAATTGACAAGTTGCTCTAGCTTACAAGAGGCTGGAATATGATTTAGTTCATCAATTGTTGTTACAATAAAAATAGTGCTCAGTTAAGGAGGTAGGTATGTTGGATATTGGATAAGCAACTATCTTAAACTTCCACATTGTAAAACCATATTTATCCACCAATTCGAGACATGAATATACCATGAAGTGTATGAACAGTGTTGATCTGAAATTTTAGAACAATTGTGACTTTAAAAAAAAAGTGACTTAAAAAACTGTGCTTGAACTATCAGATGTGAAACATTAAAAAGGATAATTTATAAATTTCAAGGTTTTGGACCAAAGTAAAACTCTTGAAGCTTTCTATCATATTTTCTCTATAAGAACAGAACAATCATTTAATCAACTGAAAATTGTTAATGAATTTTACGAAGTATCTTTTAGAAATAATTCTGCCTTTATATATTTTTATAAATATATAAGAAAACCCATATGTATGTATAATTATTTTTAAAAATTATTTTATTTATTTATTTGAAAGGTAGAGTTACAGAGAAAAAGGGAGAAACAGAGAGAGAGAGAGATTGTCATTTACTGGTTTACTCCCCAAATGGCTGCAATGGCTGAAACTGAGTTTCTTCCAGATCACCCATGTGGGTAGAAGGGCCCAAGCACTTGGACATCCTCTACTACTTTTCTAGGCACATTAGCAGGGAACTGGATTGGTAGCAGAACAGCCAAGTCTCAAACCGGTGCCCATATGGGATGCCAGCCACACAGGAGACAACCTTACTTACCATGCCACAATGCCAGCCTCATGCATGTATAATCTAAAGTTGAGAATTTTTTTAATTTTTTATTTTATAACTTTAGAAAAAATGCCCTACAATCTTTGCCAAGAGTTATATCATGGGATTTGTTTTACCTCCTGTGGAAGTCCAACTACCAAACCATTCAACATAACATACATTGGTGATAATCCTTGCAATGGTGATTATCCACCTGATGCTTGTCTTCTTTATCACAAGAGGGTGGACATTGCTGTAGCTTTTTCACCACTATAATTCTACCACACAACAAAGGAGAAGCTTAATGAATATCAGGTGAACTAAAACAGTGCTTCAATGAATGGATGCATGGTGACAATGACACCATGCTAGTTGAACAAAATTGATTTCTACAACATTAGTCTGAATATTTTACTCTTCTGGAAAAATAACAATTTGATGTTCACTTTGATAATCAAAACATCTAGAATTTGGAGAATTTCCACTGTCAGAATTTTGTAGTTATTTAAATTGTATCCAAGGTCTGTAATAAAAAGGAGTAATTATGCCAATAACTCCATACTCATTGGAGATAATGATAAAGTTTCTAATTTAGCAATTCCTACTGAAGCATTAACTGGAGTTTCATTAAATTCAAAGTAATTTATGATTCATTATAACTATTAAACTATATTAGTACTTTTCTTACTCATTATTATGAATGGAACAATATAAGAGCAAAGGATCAATGATGTATTATCCAGTCTACAATTCAGAATTCTTTTATTGCCCAGATTTCTTATCTTTTATCATCTGTCTCTAATAATTTATAGTTGTCCTTTTTATTCATGTTATTGGTCCAGACTCAACATTAAAAGCAAATTACTTTCTCCTCTTTTGAGAATATATAAAAGTCCCTTGTTTTATTAATTCTTATTTTATTTTAATTCATATTTTCAAAGCTAGGTAAAGTTTATACATAACAAGGATTGTAGGAGTGATGAGCCAGAGAAGACATAGAAACACAACAATAATGCAAGTGGACAAAAAATCCTAGTCTAGATAGCATTAAGAATTGAAGTTGCATTCAATGAAGAGGTTGGGGACACTGATTTGACAGAATTGTCTGAATTTTCCAAATGTAAGTGAATTGAAGCTTCCCAGGGTAAAAGGAAGAGAATTTTCCAAAATGTACAAGGAGTGTAATCATTTCAGTATCACATTCCCCACTTTGAAAGTCTAGCTTATTATCAGTTCTATAAAACATGGGAACAGGGGCTGGTGCGGTGGCTCATTTGGTTAATCCTCCGCCTGTGGCACCGGCAGCCCATATGGGCTCCGGGTTCTAGTCCAGGTTGCTACTCTTCCAGTCCAGCTCTCTGCTGTGGCCCGGGAAGGCAGTGGAGGATGGCCCAAGTGCTTGGGCCCTGCACCCACATGGGAGACCAGGAGGAAGCACCTGGCTCCTGAGTTCGGATCAGTGCAGTGTGCCGGCCATAGTGGCCATTTGAGGGGTGAACCAATGGAAGGAAGACCTTTCTCTCTGTCTGTCTCTCTCACTGTCTAACTCTGCCTGTCAAATAAAAAAAAAAAAAACGTGGGAACAGAGTAGCCTCTTTAAAATTGGATATTTCAACTGCACTCTAATGATAAGGAAAAGGTGGTGCATGTCCATAATGGAATATTAGTGATAAAAAGAATGAAAGCATATCATTTCTGAAAAAAGTATTTGGAACTGCATCACATGCTAAATGAAATGAACCAATATGGGAAGACAAATGCCATGCTCTCATTCACATGTGGAAGCTGAAAATGTTCATCCCCAAGTATAAGAGTAGAACAGTGATCCTACAGGAGAGAATGGGAGGGAGAGTGAGCACAAGAAGAAGGTTAAATTATCGGTACCAAAGGCTTAACTAGTATTATCCTTTTATTTATGAATTTTAAAATCCTTACTTAGCTTCAGCCTTTAAATTGAAACAAATAGTCAAGCACTGTGGAGCAGTGAGTTAAACCACCACTTGAAGCCTCACATCCCATAACAGGACGCTCTATTAGAGCGCTGGCTGCTCTGCACATCTGATCCAGTGCCCTGATAATCTTGCTGAGACCACGGATGATGACCCAAGCACTTGGATTTCTTTCAACCATGTCTGAGACTCAGATTGAGTTCCTGTATCCTAGCTTCAGCCTGGCCCAACCCTGACTATTTCAGGCACTAAGGGAGTGAACCTGCAGGTGGAAGATAAATTCTCTCTCCTCTCTCTCTCTTTCTCTCTCTCTCCCCCCCTTATTATGCCTTTCAATTAAATAAATTAAAATATTTTAAAATTTAATACATATACTACAGTTTATCACACCATCAAAAATTCATAATTGCACAATCTACTTTTGTTCTGAGAAAGTACGTATTATTATTTATAAAATTTTCATTTCAATATTTTATATGTAATTTCAAATTCACAGTTCTTTATGTATCTAGTAATTCATTGAATTGATGTTATATACCATCAAAGCTTTACATTAGTAATTTTCCACTTAAGTGTCATGAAATAAACATTTCTCAAATTTTCCTAACAATCATATTATGCACTTAAAAATAAGCTAATTAGAAATGCAAGTAATTAAAATACAAAAATTCCTTATAAACACCCTCAGAAGAAAAAATACTGAAGATTCTCGAGGTCTCTGACTTGATGTTATTGAATACTCAGTGACAATTTTGAATTAGTTTTTGGTACAAAGAATGTAACGTCACAACATAAATTAGCCTCCATAATCAGGATCAACATACTGCAGCATGTGATGATATTTGTAGTGGAAAAATACCCAGCATACCTAATCAACCAATATGTTTTCTTTGGCAACTGTGCTTAATGTATTGGAAATTCTGTCAGCGATAACTACATCAATAGAGTGAATACCATGTATCTGATATAACAATCTCTTACATACAGATGATTCACCTCACTATTCTGTATAAACTCCCTCAACTGTATCTATACTATGAATAATATTAGATTCAGGTTAATTTGATTTTAAATCCTTTTCCTAGGTCAAAGTGTTTAACACCTTTAAAGTGAAAATATCAACTCTCACACCACAGGATGTAATTACCCAAAGGATCAAAGAATGAATTTACACTAAACAAATTGATTTTATGTTCAGTACAGTCTAGGCAAAATCCTTTATATGATCTCAACATATGTTATATATGCTTTGTCCTGAAATTTTAAAATCTGAGCTTTCAATAATGAAAGTACTTCCTCAAAGGAAATATTTTTTAGCTCCCAGATTTAATCTTTTAAAAATGTGTACTTTGAAAAATTTCAAAATGCACCAAAATCATCTTTTTCCCCATGAACTTTTTGAATTATCCTTGTACATATTTTATGAGTTATTTTTATGTACTCAACATTTAATAGCAAGTGTTTTATAGACAGAGTTTTAAAGTGCATATATCCTTTTAATTGTTTTCAATACTGAAATCTCTAGCATGGTTTCCATTATTGATGCTTTAGAGAACTGTAACATTTTTTAAAAAAATATTTAATTTATTTAAAAGTCAAAATTACAAAGAGAGAGAAGAAGAGGCACAGAGAGAAAGAGGGGGAGACAGACAGACAGAAAAAGAGGAGGAGGAGAGAGAGAGAGAGGTCTTCCATCTGCTGGTTCATTCCCCAATTGGCCACAATGGCCAGAGCTTTGCCAATCCGAAACCAGGAGCCAAGAGCTTCCTCCAGTTCTTCCCACATGATTGCAGGGGCCCAAGGAGTTGGGCCATCTTCTACTGTTTTCCCAAGTCATAGCAGAGAGCTGGATCAGAAGTGGTGCGCCTGGGACTGTAATTGGTGCCCATATGGGATGCTGGCACTGCAGATTGCAGATTTACCCACTACGCCACAGTGCCACTTCCGAGAACTGGAACTTTTTTCAGAATTTAAGATTATACCAACTAAATCAAAATCTCTCAAAAACAAGTTTATGATTTTATCTTCAAAACCAAATAATAATTTGTTTCAATGGCATTGACTTGACAACTTCAAAATTCAAGGTATTATTTAGTAATTTGAACTGACAAAGTTATATAAATATATATATATATATATGTTTTTCCTCAATCATTGTTAGTATTCTAACAATTACTAATCATTAAAATACAATATTGATCTAGGTTTAGTGCCTTTATCATGAAGGGATAAAAAATTTAATTAATGATGTACAGCAGAATGTGGAAAATACTCTGGTCAGCAAATTCATGGTAATTTGACAGCACATGGAAGCAGCACTTTGGTCAGTCTTTCATGCAAAAGAAGCAATTAAATTACGATTGGCTGTTATGGTCTGCAACATCAACTAATCATTGTCTTGAATTAATTTGCCACTTGGTGAAATTCAGCTAAATAATTCTACTTGGGAAGTAACACACCTTGAAGATTCTAAAAGTACATTCAAATTATACTAATCTTTGCTTTCCAGAGAATTCTTACTAAATTTTAATGCTCTGTCACCTTAATTAAAATTTTGGCTTATGAATATGTAAATTTATCTTATGTCTCTCTACAAGCTAGTTATAAATATGGTCTATACATTAGCATAAAATAATATTATTGGAAATATAATTTTTCATGCTGATGAGTATTCTTCAGGCTGTTCAACACATATATGCAAAGAAAAATTCCTTACATTTTTCATGTTACAAGAATAATTGAATCATTCATTTACTTTTTTGTTCATGTAATTTTTTTTTTTACAGGCAGAATTAGATAGTGAGAGAGAGAGACAGAGAGAAAGGTCTTCCTTCCGTTGGTTCACTCCCCAAATGGCCACTACCACTACGGCCAGCACGCTGCACCGATCCGAAGCCAGGAGCCAGGTGCTTCCTCCTGGTCTCCCATGCAGGTGCAGGGCCCAAGGACTTGGGCTATCCTCCACTGCCTTCCCAGGCCACAGCAGGGAGCTGGACTGGAAGAGGAGCAACTGGGACAGAATCCGGTGCCCCAACCGGGACTAGAACCCCGGGGTGCAGGCGCCGCAGGTGGAGGATTAGCCAAGTGAGCAGCGGCACCGGTCTGTTCATGTATTTTTAACTAAATTCAGAAAACCCGTATCCCATTGGGAGGAGTGAAGAATAGAGAGAAATAATTTTATGGTGAATCCCATCACTATTTTTCATTCTAGTGGCTATAGGTTGCTGTACATCGTGCCTTCATCTTCTAAATTTTTCTATTCCATTAGAAAAAATTAAGAAAGTAAATGAAAGTAATTTAATGATTTAATGAATACATTAATACCAAACAATAAAATATAATATATTAGTTTCCTATGCTGACTGTATCAAATTATGACAAACTTGATCACTTAAAACAGCAGAAATATGTTCTCTCACAGGTCAAAGGTAAGATGACCAAATTCAAGGTGTTGTCAGGTTCTCATTCCCCTGGAGTTCTGAGGAGAGACATTTCTCCTTGCCTTGGGTAGCTTCTGGTGACTGTTGACATTCCTTGTCAGCAGTGGTTGCATTATTCTAATTTCAATGTTGGTTTTCACCTTCTATGTGTGTCTACGAGAAGTCACTCTGATGCTCTAAACTGTATAATCCCCTCCTCTCAAAATCCTTAACCTGATCCAATACTTTGCACGTCAGACAATAATCACAGATTCTGGATATTAGGACATCAGTTTACCTTTGAGGCCACTCTGGACACTACAGTGTTGGTTACATTTCATCTCTTTAGGCCTCTCTGCATGCTGGGAAGTAGTAGCTGATGGTACTTGGGACTCTGTTACACATGTGAAAAATCAGATTGTATTCCCTGTTTCTTATTTATACCTGGCCTAGCCCAGGCTATTGCAGGCATTTGGGAAGTGAAACAATAGATGGAAGATCTCTGTCTCTCTTTCTCTCTGTCACTTTGCTTCTCAAATAAAATGAAATATTCAACTAAGAAAAGTTGTGGAATGATCCAGATGACTTAATAGGTCATTTTTAAGAAATTATTTTTCTGCAAAACTTAAAGAAAAAAAGGAGATGGGTTGAGGGATGGAGAGAGAGAGGGAGGTAACTAATCTTCATAGAATTGTACTTAGGAAACCTGCTATCTTTATATTAATAAAATTTTTAAAAATCAAGATTTATTTATGTATTTGAAACATAGAATGACAGGAGGAGAGGGAAAGAGAGGTAGGTGAAAGAGAGAGACAGAAATAGAGACAGAGAGAGAATGATGTTCCATCCACTACTTCACTCCCCAAATGCCTGAAGTTGACCCAACCCAAAGCCAGGAGCCAAGGACTCCATTTGGATCTAACAGCTGGGGATAGGAACCCAAGTACTTGGGATATCATCTGTTGCCACCCAGTTACATCAGTGGAAAGACCAATCAGAAGCAAAAGCACCAAATACCCTGGACTTAACTGACACCCTGATATGGGATGCAGGTATCCCAAGCAGCACGTCAACCAGCTGTGTAACAATGCTCAGTCCAACAAATCTTTTTAGAGTAAATAAAGCATCCTTACAAATAAAAAGTGCTATCCTTCTCAACATTCACAAAAAAGCATATTTTAAAGTAAACGAGGCCTGTGCAATCTGATTGAACATATTATTCAAATAGGATTTTTTTTTTTACAAAAAAAGTTCACTTAATTGAACCATAGAAAAGTAAAATTTTATACTGATCATAAGAAATCACATTGACTAGAGACAATTCATGCTGGTAAATTAACCCTTCCTTAGCAAATGTAATAGTAATAGACTGGTAAAGTTTAAATATCATATTCTTTTGATGCATCCATACTATATATTTACTCTTGAATAAAAGCATTTTATACATTTTCCCTTGAGAAAAATTCATTATTCCATAACATGCCATAAAATCTTGTTTAGAAGGAATAAAAAATAGTCAAGTCAGAATTGTTTTGGGCTGTTCTTTATTAAGACACTGAGTAATATAAAATACAATTTGGGCCAAGCTTTCAAAAGGAAATTACCAAGACAGAAGGGTGATAAAAGAAATTTAGAACCATAAAACATACTTTGACAGCTCTCCATGAGCAATCCTGATACAGCAGTAAACATCTGCCATTTGAGAAAATGCTAGTACTTTACAGAGTCTTTTAGAAAATAGAAATTAGTCATATCCATGGATGATGGCTTTATGTTTGAACTATAACTCTGTGGCTTAGTGGAGTGTTTGCTCTTTCAGTGAACGCCCAGAGATATGTGCTGGTTGTTGCCAGGGAGCTCTGGTCAGTGCTCCAGGTTGGAGTGGGTATTCAATGTGACCCCCAAGGTGGGCATGGTAGATCTCATCCATTGTCAGCAGGGGAGGGTATGTAATATCACCTGTGTTGACATAATCACACCTTTAGTGTGAGCACAGATGCCTCTGCAATGACTACCCCAGGCAATCAGGGAACTCTGAGCCTCTGGTGCCAGACACAATGATTGCCCAGAGACCCAGCTACATCCTGTGCCCTACCATTCATTCACAGCATCTCACAGTCATAGCATGCAAGACTCCCAGAGTCATGGGATGCAGAAGATCCACTCTACTATGCTAGCCTGTCCTGGACACAGAGAGAGCAGAAACATTCCCAGAGCCAGCTGCACGTGGGTGATCCATCTTGGCACTTTGAACCCTAGAGCTTCACTCTCAAAGCTTGCATGTCCTCCAGCCACCAGCTCTGGGGGTCTAGTGTTTGTGTGTGTGTGTGTGTGTGTGTGTGTGTTTTTTGACAGGCAGAGTGGACAGTGAGAGAGAGAGAGACAGAGAGAAAGGTCTTCCTTTGCCGTTGCTTCACCCTGCAATGGCCGCCGCGGCCAGCGCGCTTCGGCTGGCCGCACTGCGCTGATCCGATGGCAGGAGCCAGGTACTTATCCTGGTCTCCCATGGGGTGCAGGGCCCAAGCACTTGGGCCATCCTCCACTGCACTCCCTGGCCACAGCAGAGAGCTGGCCTGGAAGAGGGGCAACCGGGACAGAATCCGAAGCCCCAATGGGGACTACAATCCGGTGTGCCGGTGCCGCAAGGCGGAGGATTAGCCTATTGAGCCACGGCGCCGGCCAGTGTGGTTTCTATGCTCATTGCTTTGCATCCACACCTTCCTCACTCTCCACAGTGTCACTCTTCCTGCTGTAGAATTTTCACTGAAAACTTCTCTCCAACTATCCCCTGGCAATGCACTCCCTCCACTTTTCTTCCTACTATTCTCCCCTTGTCTAAATCAGTATGTCTTTTCCCTATTCATCCATCTTGGAATCTGCTGCTTTGTTTTTTTAATTATTTGCTATTGCTAAACTATTTTTCTATCAGAAATCAGGAATGGGTGATATAGATGTTTGTGAATATATGGACCTTATTTTATCGGAATTAATTCCAGGAAAAACTTAAAAAGGAAACTGATGATATAAACCACTCTCTAAAAGAAAATATTTATTTTTAGTTATTTGTTTAAATTTTATTTGGAACTAAGAGAGAGGTGGGAGAGAGAGACATACAGATAGAGAGAGAGCCCCTCCACTCTGTGGTTCACTCCAAAAATGCTCATAAGAGCTGGGACTGGTCAAGGCTGAACTCAATCTGAATCTCCCACATGGGTGAATAGAACTCAAATGTTTGGGCCATAATCTGCTGTTTCCAAGAAGACTATTAGCAGGAAGCTGGATCAGGAGAGAAGCTGAGACTCAAATCAGGCAGACTGTTATGAGATGCAGGCATCCAGAAAAGTGACCTAATGGGTATGTCAAACTCCTGCCCTGGAAAAACAGTTTAAAACAGAATTTACTCTCTACAGCCTCCAGTTCAATATCGATTTACATTCTTCTTACCTCTGCTAAGCAACAAATTACTTTTAATCTATGAAAAAATATCATGGGCTCAACTAACAATAACTTAGTCACGAAGTGTGACTTTTCTACTTTATCATGTTGCTTTTTCATCATCACATCATTGGCACTTTGAGCCCTGGAGCCTCACTCTCAAAGTTTGCATGTAATATAATGATGGAAAACAAAATATTGATGTATTTTCTACATTTTATAGTAAATTAGGAGGAAGTTATTCAGGGCTGGTGATGTGGCACAACTTCATAACGCCCTGGCCTGAAGAGCCAGCATCCCATATGGGCGCCGGTTCTAGTCCAGGCTGCTCCTCTTCCAATTCAGCTCTCTGCTATGGCCTGGGATAGCAGTAGAATATGGCTCAAGTCCTTGGGCCCCTGCACCTGTATAGGAGACCCGGAAGAAACTCCTGGCTCCTGGCTTCAGATGGGCACAGCTCCAGCAATTGAGGCCATCTGGGGAGTGAACCATTGGATGGAAGATCTCTCTCTCTGTCTCTACCTCTCTCTGTAATTCTGTCTTTCAAATAAATAAAATAAATCTTAAAAAAAGGAAGTTATTAAATATCAGATAAAATTAAAGAAAATCATGGAAAACATCCAATAAATACTTTTAACAAGCAATATAATTTTTAGTTACCTATGTAACTTATGTAAGGGGTAAAGAGAACTTGTGATTAGGATAAAGGAGATGTCCTAAAAAGTTCATGAGAAATGCATGCTACCTTTGAATTTCATTTTTCCATAAACTTTTTGATGTATCCTCATGTTAAAGAGAATCTACATTCATTTTGTCTGCTGGGGATACTTCAGGTTAGTCAGTTGCACCTATCAATGGTCATGTTCTTGAGCAGTAACTATCAGAGATCAGTGTTAGAGATTGCAGTGGTTTTTAACACTACATTTGTCACAAAAATTGTACTGCTCACTACTTGGAATTATTTTTTATTATTCCCATAAATTAAATTCCATACAACATGAAATCAACTATGGCATTCTTATTTTTCCATAGATTCTTGAGTCAGGATAAACAAATCCAATCCTTCATTTTAGCACTTAAAGTACGCCACAGTTTTTAGTATTTAATCTGCACAATTATTTTAATCTGTACAATCATCCTCTGAGACAAGTACCAATACTAGGTATAGACTGCAAACTCTAAGGGTCAGAAAGCTGAACTAATCAGTCGTTTGAATGGTAGACCTACTAAGACCTGGAAACAAAGGTATTAGGAAAGATCAGTTAGTATGGGAATTAATGATTCTGGCAACTTTGCATCATAAAGTAATAAATAATTTTAAAACAAAGACCTAAAGAAAACCTTTTTAAAGACAAAATGGAAATGAACAATTGAAAATCAGATGATATACTTTAACACTATATAATTCAGAAGAAGATATATTTGATGTCCAGCTGTTCTCTGTTTCCCTTATAGTATCATTGATGGTTTTTTACTTCTTATTAAACTATTTTTTTGACAGGCAGAGTGGACAGTGAGAGAGAGAGAGAGACAGAGAGAAAGGTCTTCCTTTGCCATTGGTTCACCCTCCAATGGCCGCTGCGGCCGGCTCGCTGCAGCCAGTGCATCACGCTGATCCGATGGCAGGAGCCAGCTGCTTATCCTGGTCTCCCGTGCGAGTGCAGGGCCCAAGCACTTGGGCCATCCTCCACTGCACTCCCTGGCCACAGCAGAGAGCTGGCCTGGAAGAGGGGCAACCGGGACAGAATCCGGCACCCCGACCAGGACTAGAACCTGGGGTGCCAGCGTCGTCGCAGGCGGAGGATTAGCCTATTGAGCCACCGCGCCGGCCTAAACTTTTTTTTAAAATAAGAAACAATTGGTACAACTGAGAAAAACAAACACAACAATTAAAACTTATACAATCAACTAGAACATAATATTAATATAATAACCAGTGTCTCCTTAGTTTGCTAGAAAAATATTTAATATCAAAAAGTAGTAAAATTATAAGTAGTCATTAAATTCTTGGTTAAATAAATTAAAGTGGGAAAATAAAAACATCTTCTGAAATGAAATTTACGCATGGCAACATTTTGTGGATGGAATCTGAAAAGCGTCAATATGCAGCATGTATACATGTGTATGTGTGCATTCCTTGAGACGATGCATAACAAGAAAAATTACTTTAATGGTAAAGAAAACCATCACAGAAATATATCAAGCATATGTCTGAAAACTCAGTAGAGCTCTTCCAGTTTCTGGTCTAACATTTAAAGATCTTGGAAGTCTTTACTTCTGTTCTTACAATTAGATGGATGGGCAAATTTAAGTTGATGACTTTGCTTGGATCCTTCAGGGAACTAACATCACAGAACAAATATCAACCCCAAATCTGGCGAGATGCGTTCAGAGAGCTGTAGAAACTGAAATGTCTTTATCTCTAGCAGAAGCCTAAACAATCAGATATGTGAACGCACACATGTTAATTTTGGTGAGTTCATGGAGGCTGCATATGGACTAGCATGAGCACTGAGCTGCAGTCATGGAGGAAACCATACTATCATGAGCTTTTCCAAGATCCCTGGAAAGTTCTCAATGTGAGGATTTAAGAAACAATCCCTTGGAAAAGTAACCATGTAAAACATTCTCAAAGGCTTTTCCAGACAAAAGCCCCCTCTCTAGAATAAAAGACTTTTTCAAAGCACAATTCAGAGCACAATATCTTGGCTGCAATAAATGAATTATTTTCTACTTTATTCCCCTCCTTCCTTCCTGTCTCATTTAAAAAAGAAAAATACTATCAAAAAAGGAATGGACTTTAGAGATGCACATTAGGAGTTCTGCAGACAAGGAAGAGGGTAAGAGATAAAGTTTTTTGTTTGTTTGTTTGTTTCTTAAAGGCTGAGGCAGGTGTCTGATGCAGCAGGTAAAATGCCACTTCAGATGCCTGCATCCATATCTGAATTCCTGGGCTCAAGTTCTAGCTGCACTACCAATATTAATGAGAACTTTAGGAGGCATCATGTAATGGCTCAAATACTTGTGTCCCCACCACCCCTGTAGAAAACTTGGATTTGGTCCTGGGCTCCTGGCTTCAGCCTGGACAATGTTGGTTTTTGCAGGTATGGGGAGTGAACCATTGGATGCAAGATTTCTCTCTTTTACTCTATGTGTCTCTTTGCCTTTCTAATACAAAATGAGTTTTCTTAAAAAAAAAAATTAAGACTGGCTTCAGGTCAGAAATACAAGGAAATTTCAACAAAGTTCAAAGCAAATAAAGTTAAAAGATGTTTTTGTGCAAAAAAAGTTGTAATCAATGCAAAATTTCCTCATAAAATTAATTTTAATAAACTATTTGAAGACCCCTCATATGCCTGGAATTCAAATTGTTTTCACATTAAAATAAATTTATATTGTAATTGATTTTTCCGTGAACATTTTGAAGTATCATCATTCTTATAAAAGCCACAACCCGAGGCATAGCCCCTCTAAAAAACTGAGATTTATTCAAGGTTATAAAATGTGTTTCCCCCACATCTTACCACCACAAAAAGAGAACACCATGGAACAAGTGATTACAACTGAACGAGCTACAAAGCAGAGACTCAGGAGCAAAGCATAGAGATACTTCTAGAAACAGGAGAAACGAAAAAAACAAGGACACTACTGGAATTTGAATCTCAGAAACTAAAGCTATACCAAACATTATAAATACAGCTCAACTCCAAAATAAATTAACATAAATCCTCACACTAAAGATCAATTCTATATATTTTCTATTATCCAACATATGTCCCACTATCGACAAAAATTTACAATGTATATGAAAAGACAAGAAAAACAAAGGTGGAAAAGTCAACATGGTCATCTGAACTGGATTAACTAAATTCAGATATGACAGACATGTTGGAATTATCAGAATGAGAAATAATTATGATGTATTAGGGGCTTGTGAGATAGCTCCCAACATCATACTCGGGCTCAGTGATTCGCTACAAGGTGTTTTTTGTTTGTTTGTTTGTTTGTTTTGTTTTGTTTTGTTTTGTTTTTTGACAGGCAGAGTGGACAGTGAGAGAGAAAGAGAGACTGAGAGAAAGGTCTTCCTTTTTCCGTTGGTTCACCCCCCAAATGGCTACTACGGCCAGCATGCTGCACTGATCTGAAGCCAGGAGCCAGATACTTCCTCCTGGTCTCCCATGCAGGTGCAGGGCCCAAGCACTTGGGCCATCCTCCACGGCCTTCCCAGGCCACAGCAGAGAGCTGGACTGGAAGAGGGGCAACCGGGACAGAATTCGGTGCCCCAACCGGGACTAGAACCTGGGGTGCCAGCACCACAAGTGGAGGATTAGCCTAGTGAGGCGCGGTGCCAGCAAGAAATCCAGTTCTAAACAAAGGGTAAGAATTTGATCTCACTGTGACAAAGCAACTACAGGTAAGACTCAGAATTTAATTTTGTATAGCTTGTGAATGATTTTATAAATGTCCAAATGACCCTTGGCAGAAAAAAATGTTCCTTACCACTGTAATATATACTTATTATAATACACTTACTTATAATACTTACTTATTTTTTCTCTTAGAGTTATTTTAAAATATGGTTTCATTATTATATACCTAATTCTCCTACTATAAGCAAACTTACTATGCAAGGTTCAAAATTTCTTTGCAGTTCTTTAAGTCCTAATAGTGTATCTCAGTAAGGCTTTATGGTCAGAATCCAGTACTTTCAATCTTTATTTACTGAAAGTTATAAGAGGCATGCAAAGAAAAAAAATGATGAAACTCATTAGCATAACAAAACCTGGAACATGTACATTTCTTCTGATTGTTGTTCATCTCTGAACAACTTCCTCAAATATTGCTATTGGTGCTGTTAACAAACCAATAGCATTCCATAGATAACACTAAACACAACAGAGACAAAACAAAATAAAATTTTGCTCAAGTGTTTAGGTTAGCAAAAGTTGATTTTGTTGCAAGAAAATACAGAGCAGGTCCTCATGGCAGCACCAGTTAATTTTTCCTAGTTACACACTGTTATCTGCTCTCCTCCTCATTCATGCTGTGCCATCCATCATAAATTTCTTTCTTTAAATTTTCAGAGACAGCAATGAAATACTTCTTTGCTAGAGTCAGACTGGAAGGTTTGTATCCTTCTTCATCCTCTTCAATAGCTGTGAGTTAAATAACTTAACCTCTTTTACCTTGAATTTTTTCATCTTGTGAATGATGCTAACAATAACTAAATTAAAACATCATTGTGAGGATAATAAGCTTATAGTATCTGACACATAAATAAGTATTTAATGATTGTCAGAAAGAGGATTTTAATCAACCAAAATTCATAGGATTCTTTATTGTGATATCTATCCCTAGGCATATCATACATTTGGACTTTTAAAACTGTATTTTCTAAATCCTAACATAGTGCCACACAGTGCAAATCTCCCAGAAATGTACATTGTAAAGAATTGATTGTGCATTAATTGAGGTAGCATTAAATTATATTTCCATTAAGGACAATCTGTGCAATATGCATAATGGTTTTCAATATTACTTGTTTAATTTAATTAACAACTGGAGGAAAGTGATTTTGAAAAAAACTGAAAGTAAATTGCTCACATCCTGCAATCCCTTCTAGGCCTGAAAATTTGACTCTAATAACCAGATCTACTTCACCTTGTTCAATATCTGAAATATTCACTTTATAGAGAAGATTGAAAATAGCATAATACTTAGTGAAAATACTTGAACAAATTTCCAGTACTTGAGCTATATGCAGGTATGAATGCATATGAAATTGGTTTTCAATGGGTTCTTACACATATCTTTTTTTCTGGTGTCACAATGAGATAAAATGTAAATAAATCTTTACCAAGATGTAAGCAAATCTTACTCTTTCTTAATGTAATTAATATAAAATCATTAAGATGATATTTTATTTTCTTTCTAATATTGATTGAAGTCCAGTCTGTATTTTATAGTTAATGCACACCCCAGTTTGACCTGCCCACATTTCAAAGACTCAGTAGTCGCATGTGACTGCCTAGTGGCTACACTAGACAGTGCAGATGCAGTGTCTTTTCATTTACTTACATTTTACTCAAGATAAAGCTTTAAGTGCTGGCTTTTGTTTGTTCTGTCTATTGATAGCTACTGAAGTTTTAACTTAGAGCACAAAATGGTCTGATATAACATGACAGCTGCCTTGTAATTAGTCAGTTTCATTTTTGGTAAAGTTCTCTTCCTTTCTACATCTTAAGGTTCTATTTTTCATAATACACCTCAATGGATATTGTGTTCTCTGTAATTTGTTATTTTATCTATGTTTAAGGAAGAAATGACTTAAGTAACTATCAGAGGAAAATGTGACACCCAATCCTGCAAAAATCCTAGGTAGCTCTTCTAAATAGAAATATTCAATATCCTCTTGTAAGAATTAATTGCATTATGCTGTAATCATTTCCTAAGAAGTCAATTTGATCTAATTTGAGTTCATCCAACTTTCCAAAATACAAATTAATAAGTTAGCTTTTTAGCATATTCAGAAAAATTAACGTGAACTTCCGGCCAGTTGGATTTGTTCCTTTCTCAACTCAATCTGGAGAGTCTTACTGAAACTAATCATTGAAACCTCTCTCTCACTTTAACTACCAGGGTTCTCAAGTAGAGGATTTTAAACTTATTAATGATGGATTTATTTTTTATTTTGTCCAAGAAAAATCTTTAAAGATAAAATCTAGTCTTGTTGAAGGGAGAAAACAGGACCTCATATCACTTTCTAATACTTGTTTTTTCCCTCTGAGACTTCAGTAAAATACTTTTCAGGGTGATAAGGAACCTAGTGATGGGGATGGGGCTTTTAGCTCAGCAGTTAAGTCACATGAATTCCCCATCAGAAGACCTGATGATCCCCTGCTCTGGCTTCTGAATTCAGCTTCCTGTGAGGCAGCAACAGCAATGGCTCAAGTAATTGGATTCCTGGAATGCTTTCCCAGTTCCTGACTCTGGACCACTCCTGCCATTGTGGACAGCTGAGGTGTAAACCAGCAGCACTCACACCCTGACTTAGGATTCTTGCTTGTTTCTTAAATCTTAGAAATTCATATACACAAAGAGATTCCCCATCTTGCCCCAGCTATTGCACATACGATACTCCAAATCACACACCAGTCAAACATAATTTCTAAATAAATAAAAAAGTAAATGATTAAATAAAGTAAACATAAAAGCTATCTTTGTTTCAGTATGTTATATTTATTGACAAATTCATACTGAGGATCCTGTATTTATAGAAACAAAGAAATTTCATTTAGGTTTTTTTTGTTGTTGTTGTTTTTGTTTTTTTTCCCCAGAGTGTCTTGGCTTTCCATGCCTGAAATACTCTCATGGGCTTTTCAGCCGGACCTGCATGCCTTAAGGGCTGATTCTGAGGCCTGAGTGCTGTTTAGGACATCTGCCATTCTATGGGTCTGCTGTGGATCTCACTTCCCATGTTGGATCATTCTCTCCCTTTTTGATTCTATCAGCTAGTATTTGCAGACACTATTCTTGTTTATGTGATCCCTTTGGTTCTTAGTCCTATCATTATGATCAATTGTGAACAGAAATTGATCACTGGGACTAGTGAGATGGCATTGGTACATGCCACCTTGATGGGATTGAATTGGAATCCCCTGGTATGTTTCTAACCCTACCGTTTGAGGTAAGTCAGCTTGAGCATGTCCCGAATTGCACATCTCTTCCCTCTCTTATTCCCACTCTTATATTTAACTGTGATCACTTTTCAGTTAAGTTTCAGCACTTAAGAAGAATTATGTATTGATTACAGTATTCAACCGAAAGTATTAAGTAGAACAAACAAACAAAAATACTAAGAGGGATAACATATCAAGTTGCTCATCAACAGTAGGGTGAGGGCTGATCAAGTCACCGTTTCTCATAGTGTTCATTTCACTTTAACAGGTTTCCTTCTTGGTGCTCAGTTAGTTGTCACCTATCAAGGAGAACAAGTGGTATTTGTCCCTTTGGGATTGGCTTACTTCACTCAGCATAATGTTTTCCAAATTCCTAACAGGGATCACTTTTCAGTTAAAATTTAAACACCTAAGAATAATTGTGTGTTAATTACAGAGTTCAACCAATGGTACTAGAACAAAAACAAAATACTAAAATGGATAAAGTATTACATTGTACATCAACCGTCAGGACAAGAGCTGATCAAGTCACTGTTTCTCATAGTGTCCATTTCATTTCAACAAGTTTCCCCTTTGGTGCTCAGTTAGTTGTCGCCAATCAGGGAGAACATATGATATTTGTCCCTTTGGGACTGGCTTACTTCACTCAGCATGATGTTTTCCAAATTACTCCATCTTGTTGCAAATGACCGGGTTTCGTTGTTTTTGACTGCTGTATAGTATTCTATAGAGTACATGTCCCATAATTTCTTTATCCAGTCTACTGTTGATGGGCATTTGGGTTGGTTCCAGGTCTTAGCTATTGTGAATTGAGCTGCAATAAACATTAATGTGCAGACAGCTTGTTTGTTTGCCAATTTCATTTCCTTTGGGTAAATTCCAAGGAGTGGGATGGCTGGGTTGAATGGTAGGGTTATCTTCAGGTTTCTGAGGAATCTCCAGACTGACTTCCAGAGTGGCTTGACCAGTTTGCATTCCCACCAACAGTGGGTTAGTGTCCCTTTTTCCCCACATCCTCTCCAGCATCTATTGTTGGTAGATTTCTGCATGTGAGCCATTCTAACCGGGGTGAGGTGAAACCTCATTGTGGTTTTGATTTGCATTTCCCTGATTGCTAGTGATCTTGAACATTTTTTCATGTGCCTGTTGGCCATTTGGATTTCCTCTTTGTAAAATGTCTATTGAGGTCCTTTGCCCATCTCTTAGGTGGGTTGTTTGTTTTGATGTTGTGGAGTTTCTTGATTTCTTTGTAGATTCTGGTTATCAACCCTTTATCTGTTGCATAGTTTGCAAATACATTTTCCCATTCTCTGTCGGTTGTCTGGTTGCCTCTTCACTTTCCTGACTGTTTCTTTTGCAGTACAGAAACTTCTCAATTTGATGCAATCCCAAATGTTAATTTTGGCTTTGACTGCCTGTGCTTCTGGGGTGTTTTCCAAGAAGTCATTGCTGGTACCTATATCTTGTAGGGTTTTTCCAATGCTCTCTAATAATTTGATGGTGTCAGGTCGTACATTTAAGTCTTTAATCCATGTTGAGTGAATTTTTGTGTAAGGTGAAAGGTAGGGGTCTTACTTAATGATTCTGCACGTGGAAATCCAGTTTTCCCAGCACCAAGACACTCTGGGGGAAAAAAAAAAGCCCAAATGAAAGATCTCCGCAAGTGAGATCCTAGTGGAAAGAATGGGTCATCAAAGAAGGAGGTACCTTTCTCTGAAGGGAGGAGAGAACTTCCACTTTGACCATGGCCTTGTCTCAATATGATCAGAGTCAGTGAACTCAGGGGGCTTCCATAGCCTTGGCAGCTCATGACAAGAGCCTAGGGTGATTTCTGAGGCCATAAACAAGAGTGTCAATTTGTTAAGTCAACAACAGGAGTCACTGTGCACTTACTCCTCATGTAGGATCTCTGTCCTTAGTGTGCTGTACATCGTGATTTAATGCTATAACTAGTACTCAAACAGTATTTTTCACTTTATGTTTCTGTGTGGGAGCAAACTTTGGAAATCTTTACTTAATGTATGCTAAACTGATCTTCTGTATATAAAGAGAAACGAAAATGAATCTTGATGTGAATGGAAGGGGAGAGGGAGTGGGAAAGGGGAGGGTTGTGGGTAGGAGGGATGTCATTGGGGGGAAGCCATTGTAATCCATAAGCTGTACTTTGTAAATTTATAATCATTAAATAAAAGTTTTTTAAAAAAGATAGGTTTCTTTTTTTTAATTTCACTTGGTTTTTTTTTTAGACACTAAATTAACTTTAAAGAGGAACCAAAAAATGAAAAAAAGAAGAAATTTCACAAAGCATTATCGAAAGCTTTTCTCATCTTTTTGTATGGCTTTTTATGGTATGGTTCTGGTTATATTCATTACTGCTTGCTGCAGTATGTTTCTGAAAACAAATGAGAAAACATTTCTCTGCTTTGCCTTTTTAAGATTTATGTATTTATTTAAAGGCAGATTGACAAAGAGAGGGAAGGGGAAAGACAAACAGATTTTCCATCCACTGGTTTACATTCCATGTGGCCGCAACAACCAGGTCTGGGCCAGGCCAAATCCAGGAGCCAGGCATTCCATCCAGGTTTCCTACCTGGGTGGCAGGAATTCAAGTGATTCAGCCATCATCTGCTCTGTCCCAGGTACATTAGCAGGAGGTGAATCTGAAGCAGAGTATCTAGTACTCTAAACCAGCATTTTTTCTAAAGCTTTTTTATTTATTTGAAAGTCAGAGTTATAAAGAGAGAGAAGGAAAGGCAGACAGAGGTCTTCCATCCCCTGGTTCAGTCCTCGGATGGCCACAACAGCCAGAACTGTGTGGATCCATAAACAGGAGCTAGGAGCTTCTTCCAGGTCTCCCATGTGGGTTCAGGGGCCCAAGGACTTGGGCCATCTTCTACTGCTTTCCTAGGCCATAGCAAAGAGCTGGATCAGAAGTGGAGCAGCTGGGACTCAAACCGGTGCCTATATGGGATGCATATGCAGGCGGCAGTTTTCCCTGCTGCATCACACTGCTGGCACCATTGACCAGCATTCTTGTCTGCACTGCTGCATTCCAAACTGGGGTTTAGCCTACCACACCACAAAATGTCTGTACTACCCTTACCTTTTTCAGCAAGCTATATCTATACACATTTATTCAGTATTAACAACCAAATGAGAGCCATCATGCAAATATATGATTGTAAATGCTATACGAAGTGGGGATATAAGTTTCTTTATAAATAATAATATAGATAACATTCATTCTGAGTGTATAGACTCTAACTTCAAGAACATTTATTACATTAGTTTTTTACAGTGTGTCAGCTGGGTCCCACCAGAAAAACTATTCAAATAATCTAATAGATTTATGATTTTGCTCAAAATACTATTTAGTTTCAGTTCCATAAATAAAAAAAATCTTAAAAGAAGTAAAGTTTTAAAAAATTATTTGAATTTTTAAAAACTTTTATATATTTGGTGTATTTTCCTGAAAAAGTATTGAGGGCTGTTTTTTCATTTATTCACATTGTAATATGTGAATATAAATTTACATTTATTCACATGTAATATTTTATATGTTTAAATCACTTTTTCATGTATTTTTCATTGTGCTTCAAAGCAAAATATTAGAATATAAATAATAAATATGTAAATAATTGTTTAAATATATAGGTTTATTTGAACTTATTCAACCTGTCATAGAAAAGAAAGGCAGAGGGGGCCGGCGATATGGCATAGCAGGTAAAGCCACCACCTGCAGTGCTGGCATCTCATATGGGCACAGGTTTGAGTCCTGGCTGCTCCACTTCTGATCCAACTCTCTGCTATGGCCTGAGAAAGCAGTAGAAGATGGCCCAAGTCTCCACATGGGAGATCCAGAAGAAGCTCCTGGTTCCCAGCTTTGGATCGGCAGAGCTCCAGCCATCTCAGCCATTTGGGGAGTGAACTATCAGATGGAAGACTTCTCTCTCTCTCTGACTCTCCTTCTCTTTGTGTAAAATAAAATAAATAAATCTTTTAAAAAGAAAAGAAAGGCAGAAATGCAACTTTTAAAGGGAAATTGTGGGGAGCAACTCGGACTAGACTAAGTTACTGGAATTAAGACTTATTCTATGCATCTGCTCTCCCACAATATGGCACTGGGAGAGGAGAAAACAGCTTCTACTCAGCTGCCTCCCGTTTAGCCAATAAACTGTAGGACTTGCTCCTGATTGGAGGAGAGCAGCGTACTCGGCATGTGGGCAGCCGAGTTGGGATTGGCAGAGGAGGACTAAAAAGGAGGAGAGAGACGGCATGCACGAGGAACATCTAAGAGGAACATCTAAGAGGAACATCTAAGGGGAACATCTGAAGGAACACCTGTGTAGCCCCCGAGAGAGCCGGCCGGCGGTGTGCCGCTCCCCTGCAGAAGTGGGGAATGTGGCCAGGGGGAACTGCCCTTCCACAGAGGTGGAAGGGACAGTAGCCAACCCGGGAAGAACCAGCAGCAAACCCGGGGAGGGCCGAGCAGACGAAAGAACAGCGCAGGATCCTGTGTCGTTCCTCCACGAAGAGGGGGAGCGACATAATGGTGCTGTGACTCGGATATGAAGCCTAGGCAGGACTTAGTGTCGTTCCTCCATGAAGAGGGGGAGCGACATAATGGGGCCGTGACTCGGATAGGAAACTTAGGAGGGAAGAAACGGGAAGAAGTGGAAAATACCGGAGAGAGAGACTAGCAAACAGCCTAGGGGAAAGCCGGATGGAAAAGGTGCCGGAAGAAGCTATTGAAAGCCTAGGCATAGACTCGGATACGGACTGTGGGAAAGAAGTTAGGATTTAAAGTGAAAGCAAGAAGAAACTTAAACTCAGATACGGACTGCAGGTTGAAAGTGAAAGTGAAACCTATAAGAAACTTAGACTTGGATACGGACTGTGGGGAGAGGCCAGGAAAAATGAGGGAGGAATATTGTTGGAAGAAAACTTAGGGAAACATACCGAGTAGAGAAAAATGTTAGGGAGGATGAAGCCGCGAGTGCAGGCCGAGGCGGAGACGTAAGCCACCTTGGAATTCTTCAAGTCACCCCGGGGAGCAAGAGGCGAAGATCTGGAACCAGAGGCAGAGACGTGGGCCGCCAGGTTGGAATTCGCCAGGTTAGTCCGGGGAACTTGGATTGAATGCTAGTGGCGGAGACGTAAGCTACGCTGTGTGACTCGCAGAAGCCGCCGCGTGCAGAGAGAGCACGGGGCGTGAATAGATAGGGAACGCGGGGCTGGCGCGAGGCCGTGGTTTGGTCGCGAAGGGGCGTGGAGACCGCGGAGTGTGCGCACGAAGCCGAGCCGCGCAGAGCCGGGAGCCCGCCGGCGGGGCGAGGTGCCGAGAAGCAGCCTCGGGGCAGGCGCCGGGAAGCCGCGGGGATAAGAGAAACAGAAGTTTAGAAGTAAAATGAGAGAAATAGGAATGCTGGAAGATAGAAGTAAAATGAGAGAAATAGGAATGCTGGAAGATAGAAGCAAAATGGGAGAAATAGGAATGCCCGGAGATAGAGAAATAGAGAAATAGAGAAAGGCCTCCCCACAATACCGCAAGGAGAAGGCTTGGATTCGGTCTTCCTGATTAGTGAGGCGATGAGCACCTGCGGGCGGCTAGCAGCTTATGCGCCGCAGGTCACCGAAGACAGGCACGTTATTAACATCAATAGTCACCCCACAATACCGCAATGAGAGGGCTTGGATTCGGTCTGCCTGATTAGGGCGATAAGCACCAACAGGCGGCTCGACCAGAGTATGAGCTGCAGGTCACCGAAGATAGGCACGAATCAACACCAATAAGCCTCCCCACAATATGGCGCTGAGAAGGCTTGGATTCGGTTTGCCTGATTGTTAGGGCTTGTAAGCCCCTGCAGGCAGAGCAGAGCATGCGCTGCAGGGCACCGAACACAGGCACGCATCAGCGCCTAAAAACCTCCTCACAACATGGCGAAGAGAGGACCTGGATTCGGTTTGCCTGATTGATAGGACTTGTAAGAACCTGTGGCAACTCTAGCAAGTAGAGCAGAGTGTGTGCCGCGGGACACCGAAGACAGGCGCGTATCAACGCCAAAAAATAAAAAGAAAGGGGGATCTGTGGGGAGCAACTCGAACTAGACTAAGTTACTGGAATTAAGACTTATTCTATGCATCTGCTCTCCCACAATATGGCACTGGGAGAGGAGAAAACAGCTTCTACTCAGCTGCCTCCCGTTTAGCCAATAAACTGTAGGACTTGCTCCTGATTGGAGGAGAGCAGCGTACTCGGCGTGTGGGCAGCCGAGTTGGGATTGGCGGAGGAGGACTATAAAGGAGGAGAGAGACGGCATGCACGAGGAACATCTAAGAGGAACATCTAAGGGGAACATCTGAAGGAACACCTGTGCAGCCCCCGAGAGAGCCGGCCGGCAGTGTGCCGCTCCCCTGCGGAAGTGGGGAATGTGGCCAGGGGGAACTGCCCTTCCACGGAGGTGGAAGGGACAGTAGCCAACCCGGGAAGAACCAGCAGCAAACCCGGGGAGGGCCGAGCAGACGAAAGAACAGCGCAGGGTCCCGTGTCGTTCCTCCACGAAGAGGGGGAGCGACAGAAATGTATTATTTGAGGAAGAAATTTGTTTCAAGTTCAGATGATAGAGGCTTAATAAACACTATTTTAAAATAATAACATGCAGAAAGATGTTTATGAATCTTGGTTTGAAATGCTGTCGTTGTCAATCAATTAAATTTTAATTTAATTCTTACATTGAACACTATATGCTATATTACTGTATTATATGCTACATACTGTAGTATACAGTATTTGTAATATAGCAACATTGTATTTCTGTAGTATATGCTGTATTACTGAAGAGATTAAAAAGGGCTAAGGCTCATATAATAGTCTTGGGAATATTATAAGAATATTCTTAAGTATGCATTTTGTATTTCATTTCCAACAGTACTAATTGACATAGATGTTAAGGAATTCTGAGACAAAACTTTGGGGAGAGTCATCCTTCTGCTCAAAACTTTTTCCAGTCTATCCTTCTCTCCTATAGTTGTTTTAGCTCTGAAGTTTCAATCACTCTCAATAGTTTTCTCATACCCCACAACCATTATATATAATATATATATATATATTAATTTTAGGTAAGGTATACAAATTTCATCTATCTTCTATATGCCATTTTATATTAGAACCTTGAGTATCTGTGGGTTTTGGTTTCCTCAAGGGCATGCTGGAACCAATATCCTGCAGCCACAAAGAGACAACTCTACTCATTTTTTGGTTCCAGTCCTCTGTTGCATTTGGATGGGATTCTTTTCATGGGAATCTACGTTACTCAAGTTGATTTTCTGCTTCTAAATTCCTAAAAGTTTTCATAACGTAACATCCCACACTGAAATTTCTTTTATCTTCTAGTTATCTAAGGCATATTTTCTGGATATATTGCCAGTTCGATGACTATTATCCAATAAAAGGTAAAAATCCATACTGTATTATTATCCTTATAATCTTATTTATCTTATGTCATGATAAACACCTATTAATTCTGTCCATTGAGTGAAATTATTAATTTTCTCTTTTGCTAGGCATAATCATTAACCTGTGAGAAGTCAGATGCTTTCCAGATTGGTGTCACTCCTTTGTTCTTGTGACAATGACTGTAAACCACGTTATACCTTTAGCATCTTCAGATAACTCTGTTGGAAGATATTCATTTAGCCCAATGGCTAGGTAACACCTCAGGAAGGTTTAATAAGAGACTCAAAGGCACAGTAGTCCATGGTCATTCATGTGATCACTAACCTCAGTGGTCTCCCTTATTGCATGTTCTACAATGTGCTATTTATTTGCACTTAATGAGGAAAGCCTCTAGGTACTTCCCTCCAAGCTGCAATGGTGATGGGAGACAACTAAGCCCATATTGGGTATTTCAGGTCTCAACATAACTGCACGCTGTTCACCAGTAAAAGACTTTGAATTAAAGCCAAATAACTAGTTTACCTTTCTAATGATGCTTCCTTGATGATACACCAGATTAATCTCTAGTCCAAAACCCCCATAATTATTGCTGAATGGCAATAACAACCATTTTCCAGGTTCCAGGCAATTTGGGTGCACATTGCAGACTCTTCAACAACCATTTAAGGGTGCCAGGGTTAGATCTTGATGACTTTGACTGCATTCTATGGTTTTAAAACACACAGGAAGCCTGATTTTTCTCAAAACTCCATTCAAAAATCAGTGTTTCTTCCAGTAAATATAAAGAGGCAATAGTAAAGTTTCCAGATGACATATGTATTTGCTACAGAAAATTTTTAAAAGGTCAATCTTTTCTTCCTCTTATTTCAATTTTGGGTCTGGCAAAGAAAATTCATTTTTCATTATCTGAGGGGTATTTCCAGATGATTCTACCAAGTGGAGCCTGGGAAACTTCTTATTTGTTATAGGCCCTGTGATTTAGTTGGGTTGATTAACCATGCTCTGGTAGTCATATGATTATAAATATTTGTAATTCAACACTATTTTGGTTTCAGATCGAGATATCAACATCATGGCATCAATTTAACAGATAACATTTTTTTTCAACTGAATAAATCTAAGATTCTTATCCATATATTTAGACAATAAGTAGAATTTAAATATTCCTATGAAAGCATATTAAATGTACGAGGGAGTCCATTTCCGATGAATGAAAATTGAATTTGATTTATTTCCAAAATAAAGATGAAAAGGAAGCCATTAACTGAATCAGTAATCAAATATCAGTCTCCTGTAGCTTTTTGCACAGCTTGAACTGTTGATATCAAACACACGTGAAGCATCACTCAATTCCATTTTCCATAATCTCTAGTTAACTTCCAGAATCCACCAGCTTGTATTATCAGTCATAGCGGATAAGAAGGCAGTGAGTGTTAGTGTATACATAAAAAAGATCCTAAATTAAAATGGAAGGCCAGTATTGTGGCGCAGCAGGTTAAGCACCATCCCATATTGGAGTGGTGTTTTGAGTCCAAGCCTCTCCTCATCCAGCTCCCTGCTAATGTACCTGGGAAAGCAACAGAAGATAGTCAAAGTACGTGGGGCCCTGCCACCCACATGGGAGACCTGGATGAAGTTCCTTTCTCCTGGCTTCACCTTGGTATAGCTATGGCCATTGGGGCCATCTGTGGAGTGACCCAGCAGATGGAAGATCTCTTTTTCTGTCTCTCCCTCTCTTTCTGTCATTCTGCCTTTCAAATAGTAAAATAAATCTTTAAAATTAACTAATTAATGTAAAATTTCTTTATGGTTTCTTTTTTGTTTTGTTTTGTTTTTTTGTTTGTTTGTTTGTTTTTGACAGGCAGAGTGGACAGTGAGAGAGAGAGAGACAGAGAGAAAGGTCTTCCTTTGCCGTTGGTTCACCCTCCAATGGCCGCCGCGGCCAGCGCGTTGCGGCCCGCGCACCGCGCTGATCCGATGGCAGGAGCCAGGTACTTATCCTGGTCTCCCATGGGGTGCAGGGCCCAAGCACTTGGGCCATCCTCCACTGCACTCCTGGCCACAGCAGAGAGCTGGCCTGGAAGAGGGGCAACCGGGACAGAATCCGGCCCCCCGACCGGGACTAGAACCCGGTGTGCCAGCACTGCTAGGCGGAGGATTAGCCTAGTGAGCCGCGGCGCCGGCCTCTTTATGGTTTCTATGTACCCTATATTGTTTGAAATTATCCACTGGATAAGCTTAGGTAATTCTAGTCAAAAATGCCCAAATCAAACAAGATAAAAAGCAGATACCCAAAATCCTTTCCCCAACAAATGGGAAAGGAGAAGCCTCTCCCATTCAAATATTATATTTATTCCAACAATATGTTTATATAAGAAGGAAACAATGACCAAACATAACTATTATTCATAAATTTCTTTTTTGATCTATATTTTCACTGATAGACCTTACACAAACTAAATGATGATATTCTGCTTATTCAAATATGTAACATTTAATTTTTAAGGAGCTTTAAGTATGACTATGAACATCAGTGTCTGGTGATATAACAATGTTTCTTAACTATAGCTAGGCAATTTTAGATATAAAAAAGCAAGTCACCAAGTGACTCAGTTGCTCTATGTGTCAGATATTTTGATTAAGTAATCTCCACAGTCCCTCCAAAACAGAGACTTGATTTCTCTCCTTCAAGTATCCAAGTAAACGATTTATACAATCAGCTTCTTCTAAGCCCACAGAAACCAAAAGGATCTATAAACCCTGGTCTGATGAGGTAACTGAAAATAAGCTGCATTTATTTCTATAAGTTTATTCACAGAATAAATAACTTTTTTGAAAAGAAATGCAGTTATTCCTGATGAATTTTAACACTTTACTTTTTCAACTGTTTCAAATTTTCATATTACTTTATTAAACATAACATTAAATTATATTTTTTAAACTCTAACTTTGAATCTAGAGATTCAACTATCCTGGGAAATTCTTTTTGCCATAAAAACAGGAAAATAATGAACTTGTGAGTACTGTTTCAAAATTAGTTAAATTATACGAAATAATATTCTTCTCATTTCCTTGATTTAACATACGTACTAGAGTGAATAGCATATCAGAGACATGACTTGTCAATTCATTCTCAACTCTCAAAATGTAGCCCTTCTGCAGAAATAAGTATGATTCCTGCAGGCGTACACCTTCCGGATAGGTTAACGCCGGCGAGACCTCGGAGACACCAGACGCGTTTATCGGCTTTTCAGCTTCCACTTTATTTTTCAGCAGACTCGCGTTACATGTCGCGAACGCCCGCCCTGTTACCGGCATTCATTCACAACTCCTTCATTCACCACTCCCGCTTACTACTCGCATTCATTCACAGCTCCCGCCTGTTACCGGCGTTCATTCATAACTCCCGCCTGTTTCTGGCGTTCATTCACAACTCCGCCTGTTACTGGCGTTCATTCATTACTCCATCTTTTACCCGCGTTCATTCATAACTCCGTCTTTTACCAGCGTTCATTCATTCACTCCCCCCGCCCACCGTCCACCTATTTATATATATATATCATTCACGGAAAATATGTTACCAACTAAGTGTGGGAAACATGCAATAACAGGATGCTTAAAGTCAAAACAGGATCTTGCAATTAGCAACGGGCAGGGTGGAAAAAGCCCAGCACTAAACTTCTTGTGCTTGTACATGTCGGGAGGGGCACAGCTGGCCAGGCTGTCCCGTTCCCCGACAGATTCCAGTGTTTGAAATGTGCATATTTTTGTGCAAACTGGATTCTGAATACAACCTAACAGTTTAATGTGAACTGAATTGAAGAAGCAACAATCTATTCCAAAGTTGGGGGACTATTTTATTCTTTAAGAAATAGATATGTGCTTATGCCAAATTTTATATCTGATATAAAATATTCTCATGTATGACTTTCATGCTATGACATTCTCTTGCATATATACGATAGCAGTTATACCCACGTAATCTATGCCTATGCATGCATGTGTCTAGAAACACTGGTAGGGGGGACATCAATCACTTCAGAATGAGCACAGCAGCTCATACCCACCTCCTGTTCTTGGTCCCAATTTTTAAGTTATAGCTTCACCACTAGTCCTTTCGTTAGCTGGGTTTTAATTCCAATGAGATTATATACCTTCTGCTTGTTTCTTTGTACATTAGAGGGTTTTTTGTTTGACTTCTAGGAAATATTCATCACTACCATAAGGCCTGAGTCCTTGAATGCTTGAAACTGTTTTCTTTATATCTGAACATGAGTTTAAATATATTACTTTCTTAAATAAATTAATTTCTTGGAAAATTACTTCCCTAAGAAATCTGAAGAATTCCTCCACTACGACCCAACAGATAATGTGTAAAATTCAAAGACCATAGAGCAGGGATTTTCTGTAGCTATTAAGTCATTGCTTGAGATGCCTGAATTCCATATTGGAGTGCATGATTTGAATCCCGACTTCTGTGCTTATAATCCGGCTTTCTGCTAATGCATACCCTGAGAGGCAGCAGGTCATGACTCAAACAGTTGAGGCCTGCTATCCATCTGGGACACTTGGATTGAATTCCAGGCTCCTAGCTTCAATCTGGCAAAGTGCTGGTTGTAATGGGCTTTTGGGAAGTGAACCAATGGAGAAAAGAAATCCTCTCGCTCTCTCTCTCCACGCCCAACCCCATCGTTCTCTCTGCCTTTCAATTTTAAATAAAGAAATAAATACCCAAAAGAATTGATTTCTTAAACTTACAGGTGATTTGATTTTTTCCTATCACTTGCCATATTATTTCCTTATTCAGAGATCAGCTAACTTCATTTGAATATTCTTGACATGATTCTTTTGGATAAGTTTTGATTGTGGTGTGGTTAATCTTTCAAATACAGATTTAGTTATCTTGTGTTTAGGAAGCTTCTAATTTCATGTCTCACTGTTGAGTTTGGGAATAAGGGGAGTGACATGGTAATCATATTGCCATAATACTCCTTGTTGAGATTCAGCTACGTTGTCTTAAGTATCATCCTGGAAGAGTTTCACTTGTGTCTATAATTCTGAAAAGCTGATTTTGACCATTTTTGTCACTGTGTCCATTGTTTTTCTGTAGAAACGGGTGTTTGGAATTATCTTCTCCCCCATTTGTGCTACCAGTTTCATCTATTGTGTTTTTGTAGTAATTCCATTATATTTATTTGATTATCTTCCTCAGAAACTCTGGGCAGGTGTTGGATCACCAATTTTTTTTAGTGCCTGTAAGTTTCTTTACATTCTTGTTCACTTTAACAAGTTTTATTCTCACTTGATCTTAGCCAAAAGGCAGAGAAGCAATACAAGATTTATTCTCAAACCTACTCTTCAGTTTTACAACAGCAGCTCTTTTTATTTCTGTTTCTAATAGGATTTTTTGTAATTTTTTTTATTTTCGAGTTCCATTTAAGTATTATGTTAGATTTCTTTAGTTTCCATAATACATTTCATTGCCTTCTAAGCTAGTTATTATTCATCTTATACCTCTTTATTATGTTTATTTCCTGCTTTTTATTTTATGTACAATCTTTGGATAGTGAGTATAATTCATCTTTGAAGGTGTCAGGGTGCGTTTTGTCTGTGAAACAGCTATTCATAAAATACCATCAAGTAAGAGCCTCAATCATGGGCTTGAGAATTGAATGTTTGGGTTCAGTTTTGCCATTCTGTAGGCACAAAATACTTTCTGAAGGATAATACATTCTATAGTATGAAGTTCCTGTGCCTCTTAATGAAGCTCCTCTCTCTTATGTTTTATATAGCAATTTCTCCCCTAAATTTCTTGGGTTCTTTCAAACCAGCAATTGCAAAGACATTCAATGACTACTCCTTACTTAAATCATTCTAGAACCTTTTCTTCTAAAATGGCTGAAATGCCCATTTATTTAATTTTACCTCTCGGGCCAGTTTTGCTGTTCTTGTTGTTACACGAGTCTTAGATATGCTGATGCAATGTGTTAGAGTATCCATAATATTAAATTCTTTTAAAAAGATTTATTTAATTTATTTGAAAGTCAGAGTTGCAGAGAGACAGAGGCAGAGAGAGAGAGAGAGGTCTTCCTTCCGCTAGTTCACTCCCCAATTGGCCGCAACAGCCTGAGCTGCACCTATCCAAAGCCAAGAGCCAGTAACTTCTTCCAGGTCTCCCAAACAGGTACAGGGGCCCAAGGACTTGGGCCATCTTCTACTGCTTTCCTAAACCATAGCGGAGAGCTGGATGTGAAGTGGAGCAGCCCGGATTTGAACCAGTGCCCATATGAGATGCCGGCACTACAGACAGCAGCTTTACCCAATACACCACAGGGCCAGCCCCCATAATATTTAATTCTAAAAAGTAATTATTTATTTGGTATCGTAGGGTATTTTACTTAATAGCAAAACTCTAAGCCCCAATGATTTATTCCCACACGGCAACTACTCCTCTTGGAATCAATACAACATTTGATTTCTTGAGTCAATTCTACTCCATTTATTGTCTAGATCTGGGGCTACCCACAGGTTCCAATGAAGCAGTTTTCTCTTTTGTGTTTGTTTTGTTTTGTGTTCATTTGTTTCAGAGAGAAGAGAAATGATATCTTTTGACCATCATATTTTGTTTGCTCCATTTGTTTTGTATTGTTTTATTTCCTTTTGAAGATAACTGATTAGAGGTAGAGCAATTTGGAGAAAAAACAATAGATTAAATTGTACTCAGTTGCAAATCCAACTTTTCATATGATTTGTTTGCCAACTGTTAAATGGTTTGTTTGCCTGTTTTCTTGGAAAGATAGCATAACAGAATGACTAAAATTCCACATTCTCATATCAGATCCTGGGTACAATTCTGCCTCCCACTATTTGCTACATACTTTGTGTGACTTTAGATATGTTATTTCATCTCCTATGCCAAAGTTCTTATCCAGAAATGGGAATAATAGTAATGTCATCACATAGGATACTTAGGACATATAAAGTTAATTCAAATAAAGGAAATGCTTAGAACATTGTCTCATACATATTAAGTGCTCAATGACTGTTACCATTTTGATCAAAATTATTGTCCATACTCATTTCACATTACTTTTATCAAAATTATTTTCCAAAGTGCCGATGAATGTGAAATATTTTTATTAAAATCGTTTCTGTGAATACCAAATTCAATTTATATAGGCATTATATATTTAGTACCCATACCTATCAGACATTTTAACAAAAGATGTATGATTCAATGAAATCATCACAATTTTATCAAGGACAAAACAGCCTAAAGAAAAAAAAAAAAAAGCCACTAATTTTAAAAAGTCAGAGCCGGCCAGAGCCACAGCTCACTTGGCTAATCCTCCACCTATGGTGCCGGTACCTTTGGTTCTAGTCCAGGCTGGGGTGCCGGATTCTGTCCTGGTTGCTCCTCTTCCAGTCCAGCTCTCTGCTGTGGCCCGGCAAGGCAGTGGAGGATGGCCCAAGTGCTTGGTCCTGCACCCGCATGGAGACCAGGAGGAAGCTCCTGGCTCCTGGCTTTAGATTGGTGCAGCGCGCTGGCTGTAGCGGCCATTTGCGGGGTGAACCAATGGAAGGAAGACCTCCCTCTCCCCTCTCCCTCTAACTCTGCCTGTCCAAAAAAACAAACAAACAAACAAACAAAGAAGTATATTTAAAAACAAAGTCAGAGCCACCAGTCAAACTTTAATTTCTCAGTTTCAAAGTTTTTATTCATCAGTTTCCCAAAAAGAGGTAAAAATAAAAATGAGATATTTACCAGTTGCTGGGTTACAACAATAAAATAGTATTTTGATAAGTACATAGAGTCTGGATTCTGTTTAATGTGGTTTATTATTATTTAACATTGAGATATTATAGCAATGGCAATAGTATTTCATCAGATTCAATTAATTATTTAGGTAGCCAAGAATTTTGAAACCCTAACAAAAATGTGTTCATTTGAGAGCTTTGTTCTGTAGGGTACACTTTCTTAGTCACAATAAAGAGGACATTTCTTTCATCTGATCACTTGGACTCCAAAATGATTCCCCTTTGATCCCCTTCCTTTTCAATAATGAGTAGTTCCTAAACCAGATCATCATTTTATTTACAATTTAGAATGTTAAAGATATGCAGATACTATAAATGTAGAAATACAGAGATATGTAAGACTATTAAATCACACTGAAGTGTAAATAAACCTCAGGACAACAGCAATAACTAATATCAGTGGGAGAAAATATCCTCATTTTTGAAGACTTTTTTAAATTTATTTGAAAGACAGAGTTTACCAAGAGAAGGAGGAGAGACAGACTGGGAGATCTTCCATCCACTGGTTCACTCCCCAAAATGACCGCAACAGCCAGTCTGGGCCAATTTGAAGCCAGGATCCAGGAGCTTCCTGCAGGTCTCCCACATGGGTACAGGGGCCCAAATGCCCAGGTCATCTTCTGCTGTTTTCCCAGGTACATTAGTAGGGAGCTGGATTGGCAATGGAGCAACCAGGACTTGAACTGGTTCCATATGGGATGCCAGTACTGCAGACAGAGGGTTTAACCTGTGCATCACGGCACTAGCCTTAAAATATTCTCAATTTTCTGTCTGTAAATATATAAGTGATTTATTTGATCATACAATAAGATAATATGCTATATACAAGTTTATATTTTGTTTTTTGTTTTTACTTAACACTAAAAGATATCCTATGTTATTAATAGTCTTTAAAACACATTCTTCAAGTGGAAGTATAGAAGACTATCTTTGAAAATGTCATGTTTCATTTTTTGAAGTTACTAAAATTATTTCATGTCACTTATATTTCTTATATTTTTGCCCTCAAAAATATAAATACAGGTATAACTTTTTATGCAAATTCTTACCATGATTTCTGGTTATTGAACTAATTACTAGGAGTCTCTAGGAGTAAAATCACCAGACTCAAAGAATAAGATTATTAAGATTATAGATATTATATAACTAAATGAAGTATTGAGAGGAAGTAACAAATTATGAATAAAGTTACTACAAGTAAAGATAGCAATTCCTCCACACTTCAAAATAATAAATTACCTTAAAATAATAAACCTCAAAACTGGTATATAAATTTTAGGAGATACAAATTATATACTTTCAGAAATTTTCAAATTGATTTTATACATAGATAGATCTATTTTTGTGTCCCCAAACTGTACATGTGCTGGACACTTGGCCCTAGGTATGGTGATGTTGGGAGGTGATAGAACCTTCAAATGATTGGAAGTAGTGGAAGGTGAAGGGATTAACGTATTTCTTTCTCTCAGGACCCCAGTAATTGCCCATAATAGGAGTTACAAGGGAGCCAGCACCTCCAAAGTGAACAAACATCATCCCCCACACCACTGTAGGTGTAAAATCTTTTCAGGGCCCGGAAAAAGAGTTCATTCTTTCAGTTAAAACCTGTAAGAAATACCTATCAATAAATATTCATACTTTTAAGCATTTTTGTTATTCTGCTTCTTTTAGAAAAGAGTAAAATTATACCAGAGAAATAGAGGTAAAATTCTAATAACTTTACAATTTTTCAAAGACCTATTTGTTTTTGCTTTGTATGAATCATTGCTTCTCCAACATGGTAGTAGCAAAACCACTGACTATAGGTATAACTCAGTCCTCATATTACAGACATAGAAAGTGAATCACAAGATAAAAGGACAAATTTTGATTTCAGCTTCTCTTCTATGGAAACTATACATTTTAAGGAAAGATAATGATAATACAAAATTAATGTATCACTGTAACAGAAACCTCCAAGGAACGCACTGCCTTCTCACTTCCACAAGTGAGTCAGTGGGGATTCTGAGAAAACAACTATAATTCAAAATTATTTAATTTCTTCTATATTCAGTCAACGTAATAGAATGTTATGTGATTTTCAGAACCGTTTCAGTTAACTGAATGAAGGTTTTTTTTTTTTTTAATCACTGAAATGTAAACTAGAAGTATTATATAATTACATAATTTTGCCTTAAATTTGCTAGAGAAACTATATATCTCAGTATTCCCATAAGTAAAACTGGTAAACAATAATTTTGCATGTGTGTTAGTATATCTGTACATTAATTATGTAGAGTATAAGAATTATTTTTATTTAGCAACAGAAGGAAATCACATTTTGATTTATATACTTTACATAACACAAAAAAGAAGTTGACTTGATAGGCATTTAATATGAAATTTCATTACAATGAATGTATTTGATGTCCAAATACTCTGTGTGTATATGTATTATAAATTCATATAATTGTCATTATATTAGATTGCAAAAACAAGAAAGCATCTTGAAGGCTATATGACCTAGCATCAAAATAATAAATTTTAATAAACTTTAATAAATCTCATGATAGTAGATAGTATTAACCTCATGTCTTTTGAGAAAAAAAGGAAAATCAGTGTATTATTTACTACATAAAACATGTTAATCTGTTTTCTTAAATAAAACAATTTCTACCCAACATGACTTGAAATAGAGCTTACAAAATAATTTGTAATGCAAAATGAATTTCACCTATAAATAAAAAAGCAAATAAAATAATCTAGTTTTAAAAGGTCATACTTTACGAATCAAACATGCCATTAAACTATACAGTATCCAATTGAAGCCTGTCAATTTCATATTATATATACGAAGAAGAAACTATTTCTTAAACATTTAGCAACCCATTAAAATATCTGTTACAAGATTCTGTGTTAATCAGCTTAGTACAACCCATGCCTTGCCTTTAAATGTCATATGTGTACATACACATACATACACACACACACTTAAGGAGAGATACAGGAAGACCAGTACTTACACAATTCTGTAAAAAGAACCAAACTACTGACATAAACTGGGTACTATAATGAACTGGCCATCATAGGAAGCTTCCCTCCCAAAAAATAATATTTAATTTTAATATTTAAAATAAAATGTAAAGAGTATGTGATAGATTGATAGTAATGGAAAGGGTATCCCAGGAAAAAGGTACAGTGTTGTGAAGACATAATATATAAAATACTAGGATATGCTGAAGCATTGCAAGTAGTTTTAATCAGCTAAAGGACCTTCTCAAGGAGAACTGAATGATAAAAGCAAGCAGGAAACAGGAACCAAATATTGAAGGACTTTGTTGCTCTCCACTGAAAAGCTTTTGGCAGGAGAATGACTGGTCAAATTTATGTTTAGATAGATCCTTCTAAACCATGATATAATATAATTAACAGGAAGAGTGTTGAGTAAAATCATGATGATCCAAATGAGTATGTCATAGTATCTACAAGAAAGGTAATAGGGATCTGGAATAGGGAAATATCCATGGGAATAAAAAGAAAATTGATAAAGATCTGCCTAGAATGTTCAATCTACTCTACTGGACTTGGTAAGTTGTTGGATTTGTGGCTAAAGAGTAAATAAAGGAATGTGATGAAATATACACTAATTCCCAAGATTATAGTTTGATCAATTATTAGAACAAATTTAAGATCTTGAAAATTAATTCAATTTGGGATTCTGTAAAGTATGAAATGATTTTAGGGAGTATGAAGGGAAATTCATTGATATTTGATTATATGGTCATGAAGAAATAGATTTGGTAGACCTTTGTCTTCCAGTATAAGAGGCTTATTAAAGCTAAATATGTCAGGAGTATATAGAGTAATACAAAGTGTTAAGATGGGGAACTCTGGTATCATAATATCAAATTTAAATGGCTGTCGTAGAAAGAGAAGCTCAAAAGATAATTGTCCAAGAAGAGAAAAGTAAGTGGTTTTACAGCTTTACAGAGGGAGAGGCTATTCGGGATGAAGAAATGATAATAATCTCTTTGTGGGCTGAGTTGTGGGGAAGCAGTGTGTTGCTCTAACAGATACTAAAATAAGTGGTTTTAGAATGAGATAATTGATCAAGGCTAGAAAATTTTAGAAAAACCCTTGCTTGCCTTGAAGGGATTACTATAAACACTAAAAGGAATATAGAAATGGAAACTAGAGGAAAAGCTATCTTTGTGATAAAATAGTGAAGAACTGGGCTGAATTGCATTTTGCTTTTATGTGGAAAGTAAAACTTTTAAGTGATGAACATGGATACTTAGCTGAAGGAGATTTTCAGACAAAATGGAATATCAGGCCTAATTCTCCTTGTTGCTTGTACTAAAATGCAAAAGGAGGTATAACTTGAAGATGGAATTGTTAAACTAAAAGAAATCAGAAGATTTTGAAAGATTTGTAAAATTCTCAGTCTATCTATATTGCAAAAACATGAGAAAATTGTGCTCTAGAAAGAACACTAAGGAATATACTTTGGCTTAAAGTATTAGACATATGATGTGGGGATTAAATCAATAACCTCATTGGAAACATTGTCAGGCTGGATGCAAGGGGAAAGAGATAGGGTAAAATAAATAAAGGTTGTTAGACATCTGAAATTCTGCAGGCAGGAAATGAGCTACTACAGATACTGAGATGCAAAGTTGCATACTCTTTCATGAAAAGGGAAGAACAATTCCAAGGATGGCTCAGCCAGCAGAGCCTCTATCTCCTTGGTTCCAGGCAGAAAGTAGTTTCATCCTGGCCCAGCCCTGGCTGTTGCAGACAATTTGACAGTGAACCAAAGAATAGAAGAACTAACTCTCCTTCTCCCTCTCTCTCTCCCCCTCTGCCTATCAAAAACTGACAGTGAAATTTTAATTTAAAAATTAAAAAGTATTACTTATCTGAGGTTGGCCCTAATCAAATGGCAGAGGAAGAGACAGGAGTGACATGCATAGCTACAAAATTAAACAACGCCAAAGATTCTCAGCAAACAACCAGAGTTAGAATAGAGTATGGAGCACTTCTTCAGACTTTCAGAACAACCTCATTAACAACTTGATTTCAAACATCTATGCTTCCAAACTGAGAGAATAAATTTCTGACATGTTAAGCCATTTGATTGGTCATACTTAGTTATGACAGGCCTGAGAAACCAATAGAAATGTCTACAGCTATACAAACATCAGGAATATTAAAATGGAAAGTGACCATTTGGTTTAACTTGCAGGAAACTAATAGCACAATGTATTGGAACAATAGTATTAAGTACTAAGGAATTCAAAATTGCATTATGAGGTGAGGAAGTGAGAATATTTAGATATTTTGTTATAAAGGTCCATCTAGGAATGGAAGAAGAGAGATAAAAGTGGTAATGTAAAGAGGATACAGTCAAGAAATGAATATATTAATATAGATTATCAGATGTTTCAAACTAATTCAAAAAGATAAAAAGAATGAGATATTAGAGAGAAATGGTTTGAAGAATATTTAGCTTAGCAGTTAAGAATCCTGTTTAAGATGCCTGCATCTCACATCCCAGTGCATGGGTTTGATACCCAGCTCCACTTCCTGCTGCTACCTTCCAACTAATATCAACTCTGGGAGTAATCACTGGAGTACCCATGTGAGAGACGGGACTTGAGTGTCTGGTTTGTGGCTTCAACCTGGTCAAGCTCTGGCAATTATTGACATTTGCATAGTGAGCCCATTAATGGAAGCTCTCTTGTGTTTATCCTTCTTTCTCTAGCTCTCTGTTTCTCAAATAATAGGCAATGGGTTTTAAAAAGAGAGAAACCACTTTCCCTTGGTTAATAGCAAATGATGAAAACATGGATAAAATGCACAGAATATTAAAATTCTTGGCTGATGGTTTTCAATTTTGACAGAAAAACCGAGGACATTATTTGCTGAGCCTGAGAAGAAAGATGGAGAAGTGAAAGATTTGAAGAATAGATTAAACTTTGGAAATAGGAACTGATTGCAGACCCACATGGAGAGTGTCTGGTAGAGTACAGTAATTTTTAAGGAGCTCCTGTCTGCACAATTAAGTGAAGTTGTGTTGATTGCCAGTAATACTCAGCAAGTTGACTGTAGGAGCCCAAAACTCACAGGGTGGAACTGATCCAATGAGATAAGCAACTCTGATGAAATAACAAAGGGAAGAATATAAAGCAAGGTTCAGAGTGCTAGACTATAGGGATCTCAAACTGATTTAAAAAATCTCAACATGGTAGAAAAGCAATGAACATACTAAAGGAAAAGTGTGAGAACTGTCAAATAGAAGGTTGTTGTCAGAGACAGAAATCTGGAATTTTGACAAGCTGTTCTTCCCAAAAATAACTCCTCCACTAGCCATCAACAGTACCTAAAATACCACACTGTAATGCCTATTTTTGGAGGCCTGTCAAAATAAAAATTCAAGTGTGAGGCATACCACACTAAGTGTCCTTGAGTTGCAAGAGAAGAAATAACATGACAAGTATCTATTCCATTATAAATTGTTAGCAAAAGATTGTAACACATGACCTTTATGAATTCCAAACAAAAATATGCAGACTAAATACAACTTAGAAGATATAATATTCTAAGCATAATATTTCATGATAAAATAAATACTTCTTGTTTATGAGGAATAGATAGTAACCACTCATATAAACTCTCATAATTTGTACATGTATTCAGTCCAACAGCTTAGTTTGCTATTATCTAAAATCTATCGACATCTCCTCCCAAGTCACCTACCATGCTGGACTCATTTGCCAGCATGGTCACATGCTTACATGCTCACACATACTCCCAGCTTTTAAATGCCATAGGTTAGGATCAAACTCTGCCTACTCTGGTAACCTACCATTTCCTCTACTTCTTGGATCCTTCCTTCAGTCATTCAAGGCTAAGATTTTCTGAGTTCTTACGCTAAGGGAAAGAGGATGAAGAATTAAAAATCCAGCTGAGTGGGCTCAGACAAGAGCAGGATTCAGAATCCAGAGCTACAAGGGACAAATTACTCACCAAATTTTCTTGGGAAACTTCATCTTTAGCCATTATCTCCTATACTTTCTCGGTTTTCAAAGTATAAGTAAGTCTTTCTTTGCATAATTTTATTCCATCCTCACAAAGCAATTTTTGAGAACTTGACAGAATCCAGAATCTTCGTACAGAGTTAAACGTTCATTTCTCTCTGCATCTTATATTCCTATTTGTATACCTGCATAAAGTAATAAAAGAAAAAAAGAACCTGCTATTCGTATCTGACTGTTTCATTTTTAACTTCCCGGTACCTGGAAGGCAGGATATTCCAAATATATCTGAGAAATGACAGACAATAAATGGTTACTGACCACCCTTATAGAATCCAGAGAGCCTCTCTCTAAGTAAGGTAAATATTCCAAATATATCTGATAAATGACAGACAATAAATGATTACTGACTACCCTTAGAGCCTCTCTCTAAGTAAGGTAAATCTAAGAAGGGCCATTACCCAGATCTCTCTCTTCCCCAGAAAGGAAGAAATTCTAAACCTTTTTCATTATTTTTACTCTTATTTCTAACATTATCACTTTTTTATGCCAAATCACCTCTATTCTTCTATAAACCCATGGAAGACAGAATTGCAGAATTATACTCCATATTATAAGTAAAGCAGTACTGTTAAATGAATATATCTTTACACAACGAATATTACTATGTAAAGATTAAAATATCCTAAATACCAAACTACCACATAACTTATTTTGTAATCTTAAATAAGTGATATGTATCATATGAAAAGTTTAATTCCTCCATGTGTCATTAGGAAAGAAAAAGACTTTCATTTGTCATTCAAGTAATATCTAGACAGTAAATTAGAAGAAAGTAATCTTTCAAGAGAAAGTAGTTTAATTTAAAATTAGTAAGCAAGTAAAATGAAATTAAGTTTACCTATGATTTATTTTTATGGGCCTCTCTGGGAAGAAACGAGAAATAATAACATCTGTTAACTATCAGGTTGAGCATGCATTTATTTTGATACAGGGTTGTATCAATATGATTATTTTCAGGTTGCCTCAAATTTATTTCCTCATAGTACCCCTTTAGCCATAAAATTGCAAGAGGGAAACCAGTATTCATTTGCAGTGATCCTATGTGTACACAGCAGGGTTTTGAAGAATATGTTCCTAACAAGAAAACTAAAGAACATAGAAGGCAAAACCACAAGCTGTTTTCTCTTTACATAACTTGCAGCTCAAATCCATTTGACCTGAAAACGTTTAGATGAATTGCAGGATGATAACTAGAGAGAAAAGAGCCAGTGTTTGTTAGTTCTTCCTCCTGCTTGGTTGGTTGAAGGAAGTCAGCAGAAATTACTTACTCCACAATCATTCTGCAAATTGGAATTTTTAAAGTTTCTGCTTTCCAATGAGGATTCTGAGGCTCAAGGAATCTGAGTCAATGAGAGTATTCCAAATGGGTTGTGGAGAAATTGGATTTAAAATAACTTTTAATGGCATATAACAATTCTGAAGTTGTATATATGAGGAATCGTTAGAAAACCCATGGAGATGCATATTGTGAAAACACAATGAATGGATTTAACAAGTATTGCACCAAAATAAACATATTTTGTAATTCTATTTTTCCACAAACTCTCTGAAATGCCCCTATTTTTGGGAGATCTCTAAAAAATACGTTTAACTGAAACGCACTAGCCAAGAGATTTAGGAGAGAGTTTCATCTCTGGAACCTTCTGGGGACTGCCTTGAGGCAGATGCCAGCACTCACCACTTCATCCAGCTGGAGCTCCACCAAAGTGCTGCAGCTCACCTGCTCCAGGATGAAGTCAGGCCTGCGGGCTGCCTCGGGAATCTCGGGTTATCGACTGTCCCGCATCCTCACAGTCAAGTACTGAAAACTTAGGAGACAAATGCCTGCCCAAAGCCACACAATCTGGTGTTTGTATGTGCATTGATCAGAGGAGGTGACATCGGGCCCAAAGGAAAGAAGTGTAAATCTCGCCGTCCTGTAGAACACAGGCACACAGGCGCACACACACACACACACCTTACACCTCGGGATGTCTTAGTTGCCCTCATTGTGTTGGGATTTTCCAACCTGAGCAAACCCTCCAGGAAACACCCTTGCTTCAGTCTGAAAGGAATAAGGGTAAGGGGCGGAGGGGCTAATGTCTGGAGTCAAGAAAACAGGGAAAATGGGTGGGAGCGAGATGAAAAAGACCTCGAGATAAGAGAAAATTAACACAGAAGCAACCGAGCAACCGTTGAGTGAAATCCCAAAAACCAGTGACACCTGAGACCATGCGGGGCCCATGGCATCCCTGCCGGCCTCAGGCTACACCCTGGCACCGCGCGGTATCCAGCCTCCGCCGCCCTGTAAATCGTTACAAATGTCTGAAAGCAGGAGCCTCAGCAAAATACCTTGAAGTTAAAAGAAGAGAAATGGTCTTGGAAAGATTGTAATTGCAGCGAGGAAGCACGCCCCAAGCACACTCACCGCCCGCCAAGCCCCAGGTACTTGGCGCCGGCGGCGAATGTATTAGATTGGAAGGGCGGGAGGAGACAAGGAGCGCAATCCTAGCGGGCACAGGAGTTGTGAGGTTCAGCGCCCCGCGCGACGTCACCAAAGCAGGAGACTCCAAGAGACTATAAAGCGCGCCCGCAGCGCAGGATCCTCAGTTCTCCGCACGGCGCCCGGTAGCTTCTCCCGGGAGGGACCCGAGCTCCATCCCTGGGGCCCGGGAGCAGCCCCTAATTCTCTCTCCCCGAGGATCTCACCCTTCCCTTCTGCCAGAGCGCAAACTCCGCGGAAAAAGCGCTGCTCCTGATTCTTACCACCTGCTGGCTCAAAGCAATCGCTATAAAAAGCAAGGGCTGGGAGCTCCTCTCAGCTTGTTTCCAGGTGAGACCGAAGGCTTGCCCGGCGGCAAAGTGACCCTGCGGCAGAGAGGAACTTCGGGCGATTCGGCCGGCTCCACCCGCGGCGATGGACTCTTTCGCCGCCGCCGAGACCTGGACGGACGGCGCTGGAGGTGCGGGCGCCGACGGCCGGAACCTGAGTGCTGCGCTGGCGGCTGGGGCTGCCGCGGAGGCGCTGGGGACTGAGTGGCTGCAACTGCTAGTTCAAGCCGGTAACCTGTCCTCCTCCCCTCCATCCTCGGTGCCCGGACTGCCCACGACTTCCCCGGCGCCCTCGCAGCCCCGGGCCAACCTCACCAACCAGTTCGTGCAGCCGTCCTGGCGCATCGCGCTCTGGTCCCTGGCTTACGGCGTGGTGGTGGCCGTGGCCGTCTTCGGAAATCTCATTGTCATCTGGATCATCCTGGCCCACAAGCGTATGAGGACCGTCACCAACTACTTCCTCGTGAACCTGGCTTTCTCCGACGCCTCCATGGCCGCCTTCAACACGTTGGTCAACTTCATATACGCGCTTCACAGCGAGTGGTACTTCGGCGCCAACTACTGCCGCTTCCAGAACTTCTTTCCCATCACGGCCGTGTTCGCCAGCATCTACTCCATGACGGCTATTGCGGTGGACAGGTGAGGGGCAGGTGGCGGTTGTGGGACAAGGCTGGGCAGTGGGACACAGCTACAAAATGGGTTCTACACTACTAAAAGGGCTAAAAGTTGCTGGAGAAAGGCCACTAACAAGCTTGTAGCCCTCCAGTGGCCAAACCAGTTCCTGCTTCCATGGCTTTGCCCACTCCCTAACCTCCTGAGCCTTACTAAAGGGCAGCTAAAGGTTTGAAACAAGGCAGATAGGTGGGTGTGAAAATCTGGCGTCCAAGTAGGACAAACTCAGCGGGAAACTCTTCATCCTAGCAGACTTCCTCAAGTGACCTGGAACAAATATACAAAATGTATGTTTTCTGTAAAATGTACTCCGTGGTCACTATC
This sequence comes from Oryctolagus cuniculus, assembly GCF_964237555.1. Lineage (NCBI taxonomy): Eukaryota > Metazoa > Chordata > Mammalia > Lagomorpha > Leporidae > Oryctolagus > Oryctolagus cuniculus. The sequence continues at coordinate 61,551,671 of NC_091439.1, forward strand.
CTGCCAGAGAAATGGGAGATGAACCAATGGGGCCCCTCTCTACGCTGCCTCCTCTGGTCTGCTGATCCTAGTCTCGCGGGCCCCCATTCCCTCACTGGGCCCTAAGGCCATCACTGCTTTGACCTCCACTCACGGAGGTCTATCAGAGACGGCAAGCTCCTTGCAAATGACTGCAGTCAGCTAGCGGTGCCCACGGTGTCTCAGAGTAATTTAATTTCCAGAATTCGGTAGAGCCTGTGAACTGGGCAAATCCTTGCCTCATGTGTGTTGATTAAAAAAAAATTTCATTGTATGGCTGCTTTAAATTTAGAATTTAATTTCTTGAATGTTTCCCCATCTACGATGGAAATTCTGAGACTATTTAGCACTTAAAAGAAGCTGAGTGAATCTCAAGTGTGCGTTGCCATACTAAAGTTTTTAAAAATTCTCCCTGTGGGGTGGGAGTGTGTGTATTGGATGTTATGGAATGTGCATACTTGCAGAGAGCAAATAGTGAATCTCTTCCTGGTACTGAAATTGGCTACGCTTTCGCTGAATAGTATGGTAAAATGGAGCACATCAGTTCAATCCAGTCTCAGCTTTGTGATTGACAGCTGCATGTGAGTTGCATAAGGCTGATGCCACTTAACCTTAAACGTAAATATTCTCATCTGCGTAAAGCAAAGCACACTTTTTTTTACTCACCTATTTCAAAATAAAATAAGGTTAAAAATTCTTACTATATTCAACTGTTACTGTGAGAAAGCAAGTGATCTCCATCAGCCCATCCTCTGTTTACTATTGAATTAATGAGCAGAATGGTATTAATAGCATAAATCTATAGAAACTGTATTTTCACATGCCATGCCCAGAGAGCGAAAGTGAGGGAGAAGTGGTGAGATGCAACTAATTGGGGTAAACAGAAAAATCACACTTTGCTAAAGCTTCTGAAATTCTCAGTATTCCTTCCCCTTGGTCTCTGGTTTCCCACACATAGTCACTCTTCATTTCTGCCAGAGATAATTTGGTTTCTTTAAGTGTGTGGTTTTTAATATGATCAGGAGGAGATGTGTGAGCATATAATATTATAGAAATGCTCAGTCGTCTTAATGTTGAATTGAATTATAAAATTTGATGAAAATCTTATTGCACATGAAACTGGTACTAAAGTCCGAGGGGGCAAACAAGGTTATTTTTCCAGTTTCTTTTGCCAATATTTCTGAAGTAGGCTTGATGTGAACTGATAATGTAAGGCTACTTCATTACATTCACTGATTTTGAAAGTAATATATTTATTCACAACTTGTTAAAAACATCCAATCACTAAATCTATACAAAATAGAGCAGACAGATCTGAGGTGTACGATAAAATGATTGAAAAATCTGAAGTGTACTCTTGGCATGCTGAAAAGCCCTAAAACAGTTTAAAAGAACATTATTTGAGCAGTGAAAAAAGGAATGGAAGATAGAGGAAAATTTATTAAAGATAATTCTTAAAATCAAATGCTATAGAAATATAACAGCAGTTATAATTCTCATTGGCTAACTAGTCCTCGGAGACTTTCTGCATAGGTGTCTTATCAAACAAGAGGTGGAAAAACTGCCCCTGCAATACTTGCAGTCATTTTCCAGGTGAAGTTTTCAAGGTTTACACCACAGAACGCTCAAGAGTGTTCTGGTTGCTTTAATTAGTTGCATCACCTTACCTGCCTCATTTATTGGAGAACATAGTGCATAGTATGTTTTCAAATTAGTTTTCCTATACAATTAATCCTTTACTGAAATAACACCTGACTCATTCTCATTGCTAAAGAACTACATTGTTAGACTGCAATGTGAGCACTTCCACTGCTCAACTGTGAGGCTATTTCATCTGCGTTTAATATAACCTGCATTGTGTCATTCCAGCCTAAGGAAACATGTTCAACTTATTCTTTCCCTTTACCTAGAGTCCCTGAAAAACTTTTCTTAATGGCCTAACATCCAGCTTCCAGTTCTACACATTGCTTTCTTGTATGGAAGGCTACTCATCAGCCATCACCTCTTCTACCCATCTCTACACATGGTGGAATTCCTTTTTCTTCCACTATCCTGCCCGGCTTTGCCCTTTTGAAATGTAACAATTAGGTATAAAACCCTTCAAAGACGCTAATCATAGAGCTGAGAGGCAAACCACTGTAGTCCACTCCAAGGGCCACTGTTCTCTGAACCTCTGCACTATTCTGCATCCTAATTATTTGTAAAGACAGTAGGTTTTGATAAGACAGTTTATTCAAGAAAAACATTAATTTAGCATTTGTTTATATGCACATGTAAGATAAATATATATGTAGGATAAATTATGCTTAGTCAAGAATATAAAGAATAGAAAAACATTAATACAATAGTTAATAAAATACAAGTATTTTGACTCTTGTTTTATGGCATCTACTACTTGATATATGGGGATATTAGAAAGTAGTTTAAAGTTTTCTTCTACTTTCTAAGCACATGTTTTGTGAATAAATTAGGAACTCTGGAAATATTTTTATTAACATATTATAATCATTTTAGGGCACATGGTCCAGTATTGATCTGGATATTAAAGAACTTTTAAAACTGCATTCTCAATTTATTTGTAAACCTTGAGTCATTAAATGTTTTTAGATATACCTAACATGAATATTTATTCCTTAAAAGATCTATTTATTTGAAAGCCAGAATTGAGAGGGAGGGAGAGAGACAGAGACAGATTGATCTTCCACCAGCTGGTTCACTTCCCAAATAGCCACAATGCCCAGCTTCATCTGGGTCTCCAACATGAGTGTAGGGGTCCAAGGACTTGGGCCATTTTCTGCTGATTTTACAACTGTATTAGCGGAGAGCTGGATTGGAAGTAGAACAGCAGGTACTCAAACCAGAGCACATACATGAAACAAGAGTTGCAAGCAACAGCTTAACCCAGTACACCACAACACCGGCCCCATGGAAAATTATTAAAAGAACTATTTCTCTGAACTCTAAATTTTAAACAAATTTTAAATAAAAATGATTCTTACATGCTATTCTTAATTTCCTTAAGGAAATTCTATTTCATGCATTACAGTAAAGTCACTACACAAAGCTCCATGAGGGGCCTTTGAAAATAATTGTAAATATATATACAGTCATATAACTCAACTTGCTAACTGGTGATCTAAAAGTATTGGTAGATGTTAGTGTTCTGTAAACATTGTAGATAAAATACTTTGACAAGTGTTTAATCAGAATTTGAGTAACCTGAGCCATTCTTACCCCTCTGCACTCCAGAGAATATCACTGCCTATGCAGTTGACATTCCTCATTAGTGTCACTGTCATATTGACTCATTATTTCACCCAGATGATGAGCCTGATGAGTGAGTTCAGTCCAAGATTAGTTTCTCTTCTCCTTTGAATTATTTTTAAGATATTAACTAACACTATGCACTGGAAAATTTTACTGTAAACCTTTGGTACTTTCTAAAATTTGCAGTTCTTAAAAATTTAAAGTCCCAGTTGCATAAACTAAAATTATTGCTCCAATAAGCTGTGAAATTTCTATTAAAATTACAGCTCCAGTTCTTACAAATTAATCATGTGCACATGGTAAAAACAATAAATATACATTAATTGAGCAAATGAAACAATCATAAAAGAGTAAGATATAAGTAGAAGTGGCTCTTACAGGAATAGCAAACCTATGTTTGATATTGAAGTTACATGACACATGGTAGGAAAGAATCTGTCCTAAAGGAATTGGCTGTGTATTTAATAGGTTTAGTGTTAAAAAGAAACCCTTAATATAACATTATATATTAAGAAAAATATATAACCCCAATATAAAGAAGAAAATATATAAATAGAAATCTCACAATATCTAACAAGAATAAAACCACTAGTTGCGTATGCTGTGTTTCCATTTTCTGATCGTGTGTTGGCTTTGATTACCCAAATCTGAATTTTGTACACTGTATCCAGTGGATGTTTCAGTCCTCTATTTTCTGGACCTTTCCAGGAAAAACACTATGGCTACTAGCTGTGAGTGTCCCTTCTTGGGTTCCAACTTTTCTGATCTCTGCTTCCTCCTGAGCCTCTTTTCCATGGCTGTGTTGATGAATCTCTGCCTTCATGTAATATTTAAATGCATAGGTTCTTCCATGCTAGATCCTTGGCTTGATTTTTCTTTTTCTTGTCCTCAAGTAATATTATCTATACCATGTCTTCATTTATCCTTTTAAATGAACTCATCTTTTTGTCTAATTTTTTGTCTGGATTTCAGAAGACAAAGATTTTGTACAATGAGAAAAAATATAAATGAAAAAATTAGGTAAGAAATACATATTTATATAAATATAAACATAAAAATATATGGTAATGTTCTACCTTTACATTTATTTATATCTATGAAACAAGACCGAAGAATTCTAATAACTTTTGAAAGTTGAATTTGTAATAAAACTGAGTTTATGAATAACTACACACAAAAAAAGTTAATAATATGATCTCTATGTGGCAAAACAATAGTACACACACATTCCTTAACTGCTAAAAATTACTGGCACTTGAGTTTCAAACTTCAGAAATGAAAAAGTATCCTCAACCACACTGTCAAAAATGCAAAAACCAGTTTCCTGTAAGTTTTCGTTTAGCATTCCTATGAGTAGGCCATAGGGATGGTGCCAAAGCATAACTCTTGATGAAATTCTTAGGTTACTAAACCTATATCTGAGCACAGTTTCCAAATTATCTGGTTTGATCCAAGGATATAATTGCAATTCTAAGCTATAAAAATAGCAATTAAATCAAAGCCTGTGTAAAATGCCCTCTTCAGTGGATTCCTACTCACTTCCTTCAATTTTAATAGGTAAAAACCAATTTAACCTTATATTCACTTGATTACTTTATAATTTATTTAGTAATCTGGATTTCATGCTTGCCATGTTTAATATAATCCAATGATTTTAACACCAACATCAACACAGATGGAACTGCTTCCAGTTTTCATGTGACATGCAAGGGTGATGCTGTTGCTTGTGCCTGGGACTCCAGCACCATTTGCTAAGAGGTACAGAGGGAACTTCCTCAGGTCAGGTGTGGATTTTTTGTGCGTTGCTAAGGGACTCTACCCTACCCCCAAGCTGATTGCACAGAGTAAGTGAACACAGACCCGGGGCTTATGCCCAGAATTCCCACAGTTGCAGGATATAGGGGATCGACTCACCACACTGCAGACTATGCTGGCTCCAGTGCCTTCTAGCAACAGCATGGCTGCTTGCTGTCTGAGTCAGAACCAACTCCAGCTGTGATTCTACCACATCCAGTTGAATGTGGTGTGTGTTTGTTTGTTTGTTTGTTTTTTGGAGTGAGGAGGAGGAGAATGGCAATGTGGCCTCCCCCAAAGGAGCAAAATAGTCACTCAGCCCCCAGTCAGCTCCACAGGCCTTACTCAAAGTCTGTGTTGGACCATGAAATTCTCCCTCAAAGCTGCCGGTTGCTGGGCTCTGTAGTCCATGGGCTCTGGCAATTACTTCCTACATTGTTGTGGGAAGGTGGAGACTCCCAGCTAGGAACCAGCTGCTTTCTGTAGATGCAGGGTATGCCTTGTTGCCTGTCTTTTTTTCTCATATCTTAGTCCTGGTATCTTATGTCAATGCAGCTTCACTCTTCAACCATCTTGCATCTGTAGAACTATTAGTATTATTATTGACTTTTTTCTAATTTTATTCACTTTTATATTACATACTTTTCTTATGACCTTTATTTCCTCATTTATTTCTTTCTGCTTATTTTGAGTTTCATTTAAGTTTCTAAAAGTGGATGCATGACTGCAATGACCAGTAGTGGGCCAAGTAAAATCTGGGAGCACAGAACTCTATCAGGGTCTTCCACAAGGGTGCAGGAACCCAAGGACTCAGGCTATCATCTGCTGTCTTTCCAGGTCATTAGCATATAATTGGACTCAAACTAGTACTTATTTAAAAAGGGGGGAAGGGGAATTCCAGCATTGCAGGTGCCAGCTTAACCTGCTGCACAACAAGCTGGCCCTATAGTTCTTAATTTCTTGTGATTTATTCTTCAATCCTTTGTTTATTTTGGAGAATGTTCTTTACCTTCTCATATTTGCTAATTTCCCAAGTATCTTTCTGTTGTTGATTTCAAATTTATTTTATTGATTGAGAACAAATCATAAAAATTAAGCTTTGTAGCTTTAAATTCTTTTAACTTTTATTTAATGAATATAAATTTCCAAAGTACAGCTTTTGGGTTAAAGTAGCATTTCCCCCCCATACCCTCCCATCTGCAACCCTCCTATCTCCCGCTCCCTCTCCCACCCCATTCACATCAAGATTCATTTTCAATTCTCTTTATATACAGAAGATCAATTTAGTATATATTAAGTAAAGATTTCAACTGTTTTCACCCACACAGAAACAAAAAGTGTAAAATACTGTTTGAGTACTGGTTATAGCATTAATTCACATAGAATAACACATTAAGGACAGAGGTCCTACATGGTGAGTAAGTGCACAGGGACTCCTGTTGATTTAACAATTGATGCTTTTGTATAAGGCATCAGTAATAGCCATAGGCTCTAGTCATAAGTTGACAAGGCTGTAGAAGCCTTTTGAGTTCGTTGGCTCCGATCTTATTTAGACAAGGTAATAATCAAAGTGGAAGTTCTCTCCTCCCTTCAGAGAAAGGTACCTGCTTCTTTGATGGCCTGTTCTTTCCACTGAGATCTCACTTGCAGAGATCTTTCATTTAGGTTTGTTTTTTTTTTTTTTTTTTTTTTTTTTTTTTTTTTTTTTTTTCCCTCAGAGTGTCTTGGCTTTCCATGCCTGAAATGCTCTCATGGTCTTTTTAGCCAGATCAAATGCCTTAAGGGCTGATTCTGAGGCCAGAGTGCTGTTTAGGACATCTGCCATTCTATGAGTTTGTGTGTCCTGCTTCCCACGTTGGATCATTCTCTCCTTTTTAATTCTATCAGTTAGTATTAGCAGACACTAGTCTTGTTTATGTGATCCCTTTGACTCTTAGACCTATCATTATGATCAATTGTGAACTGAAACTGATCACTTGGACTAGTGAAAGTTTGCTTTAAGAGGCTGAGTCAAGGAGACAGAGGTTTCCCATCCTTGACTCACTTCCCGAATGCTCAGCAGCCCAGGCTGGTTCAGGGATAGCCCAGGAGCTGAAAATTCAGGTCTCCCATGTGAGAGGCAAGAGGGAAGTTACCTGAACTGTCACAGCTGCCTCTGCCCTATAATATACATTCACAGGTTGCTAGATTTGGGAATCGGAGCTAGGTATTGAATCCTAGCACTTTTAGACAGTATGCAAGTATCCTAACTGTTAGATTAAATAACAACTATTCTTTTAAAAGTTTTGAAACTTATTTTATAGAATAGATATGGCATATCTTAGAGAATGTTCCATACTGCTGAAGAATGTCTGCCGCTGCTGTAAGATTGAGTGTTGTATATATGATACAGCTAATTCATGGACAGTATAAGTCTTAAAATGTTCTCACTGGTTTTATATCTAATTGTATGCTTATTGAAATATACAAGTATTGGATTGAATTGCTTATTCCCTTTTAAATCTGTTTAAATCTGTTTGTCTCCATATATGTTGAAACTCTCTTGTTAAGTATATGTTTACCTTTCTGTATTATCATAACTTACTGCATTTGTAGAAACTTTTTTTGTCTTAAAAATCTATTTTGTCGCTGACACCGTGGCTCACTAGGCTAATCCTCTGCCTGCGGCGCTGGCACACCGGGTTCTAGTCCCGGTCAGGGTGCCGGATTCTGTCCCGGTTGCCCCTCTTCCAGGCCAGCTCTCTGCTGTGGCGAGGGAGTGCAGTGGAGGATGGTCCAAGTGCTTGGGCCCTGCACCTGCATGGGAGACCAGGAGAAGCACCTAGCTCCTAGCTTCGGATCGGCGCTGGCCGCAGCGGCCATTGGAGAGTGAACCAATGGTAAAGGAAGACCTTTCTCTCTCTCTCTCTCACTGTCCACTCTGCCTGTCAAAAAATCTATATTATCTGATATGATGTGGCCATTCCACTTATTTTACTTATTTATTCTTATGCAATATTTTTGTGGTATGTTCTTTTGTTTTGCTTTAAATCTCCTTGCATTTTTTATCTGATTCATTTTCTTAATGTGCGTAAGAGGTACCATTTGATTCTAATATTTTCCCTCAATAAAATCCCCTACAACTTACTTAAAACCGGACTGTTGTTTTTAACTCTTACTTATCTAGGAATTTATTTCAACTTTGATTTTGTATGATTTTAGCAATTTTCTCTTTAATACTTTGAATGTCATTCCATTCTGTTTTATACACTTCTAACAATTATATCTATGATACTGTGTGGCATTCCACTTTCTGAGATTTTAAGATATACAAATTTCATGTATTGTCAATATTATAAATTCAGGAACATAGTGATACTTCCCACCCTACCTTCCTTCTCACCCACACTCCTACACATCTTATTCCTCCCTCTCCTATTCCCATTCTTAATCTTTACAAAGATCTATTTCTAGTTATCTTTTAGTGTAGGGTTAGTCTTATGAGTATAAAGAATTCAACAAATAGTATGAAGAAAAAAAGAACTATACCTTAATAGTTGAAACAAGGGCTATAAACAATCATGAAATCTCAATGTGAATTTCACTCCTGTAGTTTTTATATATAGAACCATGTCATTTGTCAATAGGGATAATTTGACTTCCTTCTTTATAATTTGTTTCCATTTGATTTCTTTTGTTTTCCTAATGTCTCTGGTTAAAACTTACAGAAATATATTGAATAGCAACGGTGAGACTGGGCATCCTTGTCTGGTTATAGATTTTAGTGGAAATGCTTCCAAGTTTTCTCCACTCAATAAGATGCTGGCTACAGGTTTGTCATAAATTGCCTTGATCGTGTTGAGGAATGTTCCTTCTATACTAGTTTTGCTTAATATTCTTTTCCTCATTTATCATGAACTTTTTTTAACTTTAATAAATATAAATTTCCAAAGTACAACTTCGGGATTATAGTGGCTTTTTCCCCTCAAAACCTCCTTCCCACCCGAAACCATCTCATCTCTCACACCCTCTCCCTTCCCATTGACATCAAGATTCATTTTCAATTATCTTTATATTCAGAAGATCAATTTAGTATATACTAAGTAAAGATTTCAAAAGTTTGCACCCACACAGAAACACAAAAATGCTTTTTCTGCATTTATTGAGATAATCATCAGTTTGTTAATGTGATGTACCACATTATTGATCTGTGATGCTGAATCATCTGAGCATATGAGGAATACATCCCATTTGTTCCAGGTGAATGATCTTTGTGATGTATTGTTGGATTCCATTATCCAATATCTTTGAGAATTTCTTCTTTATTCATCAGGGATACTAGTTTATAGTCTTCTTTCTCTGTCTTTTTCTCATTAGGAATTAATGTGATGTTGATCTCATAAAGGATTTTAGGAGGATTACCTCTTTCAATTGTTTTGAATAGCTGAAGAAAAATTAGAATTAGTTCTCCTTTAAAAAAAAAAAAAAAAAAAAAAAAAAAAAAACCCTGGTAGAATTCAGCAATGAAGCCATCTGGTCCTGGTTTTTCTTTGTTGGGAGAATCTTTAATCCAAGTTCCATCTTAGTTTTTGGTCCATTTAGGTTTTCTGTGTCTTCATGACACGAGTTTGGTAGATTGCATGTATCCAGGAATCTATCCATTTCTTCCAGGTTTTCTAATTTGGTGGAATACAGCTCTTTGTAGTAATTTCTGATTCTTTTTTATTTCTGTGGTATCTGGTATCTGTTACATTTTCTTTTATCTTTGATTTTATTGGTTTGGTTTCTACCTCTTTTTTGGTTGGTAAGGCTAATGGTATATCAATTTTATTTTTCAAAAAAAAATCTCTTCATTTCACTGATCATTTGTAATTTTAGTGTCAATTTTGTTCTATAATTTTAATTATTTCTTTCTATCAATTTTGGGTTTCATTTTTTTGTTTTATTTCTAGGTCCTTAAGCTGCATTGCTACCTCATTTGGTGCCTTTCTAATTTCTTGATGTAGGCACAAATTGGTATAAATGTCTCTTAATACTGCTTTGGTTGTATCTCATGGGTTTTATGTTATGTTATCTCCATTTCCAGAATTTTTTTATTTCTCTTTTGATTTCTTCTGTTATCCATTTTTCATTCAGAAGCATGCTGTTCAATCTCAATGTGTTTGCCTATGTTGTAGAGATACTTGAGTTGTTGATCACAATGGGATGAATCTTGAAATTAAGAAGATGTACGGTATGATTGTGATGTTTTTGAACTTTGAGACTTGCTTGTAGCCTAGCATATTGTATATCCTAGAGACGGCTCCATGCCTTAGTGAGAAGAATGTATATTCTGCAACTGTTGGATGGAAAGTTCTGTAGATATCAGTTAGGTCCATTTGGTCCATACTGTTGATTAACTCTGTTTCTGTGTTGGTTTTCTGTCTGGTTGATCTGTCCATTGCTGAAAGTGGAATGTTAGTCACTCATTACTATTGTAGTGGAGTCTGTTTCCTTTTAGATCCATTAAGTTTCTTTTAAATAGCCAGGTGCTCTGGCATTGGTAGCACATATATATAGTCATATTTTCTGTTGATCTGATTCTTTAATCATTACATAGAGCCTTCCTATTTCTCTTAACAATTTTTCTGTTAAAATATATTTTATCTGATATCAGGATGGCTACACCTGCTCAGTTTTATTTTATATTATCATAGAACAACTTTTTCCATCTTTTCACATCCAGTCTGTACTTTGATGGTAAGGTTATGTTTCTTGTAGGTAGCAAATAGATGGCTCTTTTTTTTTAATCCATTCAAGTAGCATGTATCTTTTAATTGGGGATTTTAGGCCATTTACATTCAATGTTACTATTGATAAGTAACATTTCTGTAAATATTCCTATTCTGCCTTCACATTCTTTCATCATGATGACTATCTGTATTTCTGTGTGTAACCCATCCTTAAGCATCTTTTGAAAGGAGGATGATTAGTGACAAATTCTTTCAATTACTGTTTGTTGTGAAAGGTATTTATTTCACACATATTCACATATATTCATGAATGAGAGCTTTGCAGGATACAGTATTCTAGGCTGACAGTTTTTTTCTTCTAATACATGGAATATGTCTCCATTTTTTCCTAGCCTGTAGGGTTTCTGATGAGAAGTCAGCTGTGAATCTAACTGGAGAGCCTCTGAAATTAATCTAGTATTTCTTTCATGCAAATTTTAGAATCTTTGTTTTACTTTTGAAAGTTTGACTACAATGTTTCATGGTGAGGATCTTTTCTGTTAATGTCTATTAGGAGTTTTATGTGTTTCCTGTGCTTGGACATCCCTTTCTTTCTCCAAATTGGGAGTTTTCTGTAATTATTTCACTAAATAGGCCTTCTAATCCATTATTTCTTTCCACATCTTCAGGAACTCCTAACACCCACATGTTGGGTCAGTTGATGGAACCCAATAAATCTGCAATGTTTTTAATTTTTCTAATTATTTTTGGTCTAAATGAAAAATTTCCAAATATTTGTCTTCTTGCTTGGATATCCTTTCTTCTGACTGACTCATGAAGTCTATTGTTAAAGCATTCCACATTTTTTGACATACTAAATTCTTCATTTCTATTTCATTTTGATTTCTGTTCAAATCTCAAATTCATTGGAAAATTTTCTTGTCATATTGATTTCTTTAATCCAGGAATTTGCTACTCCTTGCTTCTGAGTAATACTATGAATAATCTTTTGATTCAGGCATTTCATCAATCTCTTCGTCTTCACATTCTGATACTGAAGTTTTTTTGTGCTCCTTGGAGTTCATGTTGTCTTCCTTATTCTTGTTTCTTGAGTTTCTGCTTTTATTTTTTAGGCATTTGTGGGGATACTTGTTTCTTTTCTCTGATGGGTTTTATCTTTGAACTCTCCCTCTGTCTTAGTGGAGTGGCTGCTGTTTCATTGAATACTCAGAGGTGTGTCCTGGGTGTGGCCAGGGAGCTCTGGTCACTGTTCTAGTATGGGGTAAGTTTACATGGTGACATCCAAGTTGGGCATGGTAGATCTCCTCTTCTTTTTTTTTTTTTAACTTTTATTTAATGAATATAATTTCTAAAGTACAGCTTATGGATTACAATGGCTCCCCCCCCCATAACTTCCCTCCTACCCCCTGCTCTCTCTCCCCTTCCATTCACATCAAGATTCATTTTCAATTATCTTTATATACAGAAGATCAATTTAGTATTTACTAAGTAAATATTTCAACCATTTGCAACCACACAGAAACAAAAAGTGTAAAATACTGTTTCAGTACTAGTTATAGCATTAATTCACATAGTACAACACATTAAGGACAGAGATTCTATATGGGGAGTAAGTGCACAGTGACTTCTGTTGTTGACATAACAAATTGACACTCTTGTTTATGGCGTCAGTAATTGCACTAGGCTCTTGTCATGAGTTGCCAAGGCTATGGAAGCCTTTTGAGTTCGCCAACTCTGATCGTATTTAGACAAGGTAATAAAGTGGAAGTTCTCTCCTCCCTTCAGAGAAAGGTACCTGCTTCTTTGGCCTGTTCTTTCCACTGGGATCTCACTTGGGAGATCTACTCTTATTAGCAGAAAAGGTAGGGTATGGTCACCTCTCTTGGTGTAATCACAGCCTAACCTCCTCTCTTCCAATGCGATCAGTGTTCAGGTGTTAGCCTTCTTTGGGTTCAATTTTCATCCAGGCTTCTACCTGAACTGCAGAGTATCTGTGCATTCTTTAATGTGGGCGTGGATCCCAACTGCAGTGTCCTACCCTAGGCAATCAAGGAGTTCTTAGCATGTGGTGATGTACACAGTGATTGCCCAGAGACTCAGCTACACCTTGAACCTTCTCATGTAGTCACAGAATTCCCACAGTCATGGAGTACAGAGGATCCAATCCATTCCACTTTACTGTCCTATCCACAGAAAGGCTGAAACATTTCCTGAGCCAGCTGCCTGTTGATGCTCCACCTAGGCAGTTTGAGCCCTGGAGCCTATGATATGACTGCGAAGTGCCCCAGCCTCTCAACATAAGTTGTTGCCCAGCCCCCTATCAATCCTCAGAGCTAGAATAAAATTCAGTGGGGAATTGCAGACTTCTCCCTCTGGTAAAAATCCCTGGATCACACACATGCACAATTGCTGCCAGCCACGGCTCTGCTTGTTTCACAATCCTGCCGAGAAGATGGCATCTAATTCCCACAAGTTGCTGAACACATACACAAGAGCCGCTGCACCTGATACCTGCTTATATCCAATATGGCACCCACCCTTTCTCAGCAGGTTGCCATGCACCGTCCTGGGGGAATGGGAAAATCAAAACAGGCCCCTTTTTTCCACTGAGTCAGTGGGCACCCTGTTACTCCAAGACAGTGAAGTCTGCTAGGCTCTCCCTCCAGCTATATCACCAGTGGCATGGGCTGCCGCACTCCGATCTCACCTTGTTCTCCAAAGCTTGTGCTTTCCCTGGCTCTGGGCTGCTGGGGTCATGTGTTGTGCCTATGCTCATTGCCGCACATCTGCATCTTCCACACAGATCTATGTCATCTCTTCTTGCACAGAATCTCCACTGTAATCTTCCCTCCAACTCCCCCCTGAAAACTTACTTTTTCCACATTTGTTTGCTATTTCCCTAGCCTAGATCATTCTTCCCTTTCCCTATTCTCCATCTTGGAATCTCCACAGTGTGAAATTTCAATTCATGTATAAATTGTGTACTGATCAAAATAGGGTAATCAACATTTCTCCTTTTTTGACATTACATATGTTTGAACCTTTCTGACTTCTGTTTAGCATGAAATATTTTCTGTTAACTTTATTATGGCTCCCATGTGTGCAATGAATTGCTTTTCCCTTGCTGAATGCAAAGATTTTGTTTTTATCTTGTCCCTCACTTCCAAGATTTTAATTTTGTTAAGCTTTTTGCTTATTGGATTAATATTCTTCATCTAACTTAAGTGCTTTTCAGGCATTATTTTCAAAATTATGTTTTCCATTCCTTTCTTCATCCATTGGGACTCTGAGTATGCATATGCTTGTATATTTTATAGTGCCCCATAGATTCCTGAAGCTCTGTTCTTTATTCTTAATTTTTTAAACATTTCTTTTTAAGTTTGGAAAATCTCTACTAATATATCTTTAGGTTCCTTGATGCCTTATTCATCCAGCTCAAAAATATCTACATAGATTTGTTGTTGCTGCTGTAATTTTCACCTGAAGAATTTCTATGATTTCTTTAAATTTGTCTCCTTGGAAGTCTATATTCAATGAATCATCTCATTTTAAATTCAAATCATGGCTTCTTGTAGTTTTCTGAACATACCTGTAATAAATTCTTTGACGTCTTTGCTAAATGAATTCCTAAGCCCGCTCAAAGATAATCCCCAATTATTTAAATTATTTCTGTGTATGGGCCACATTTTCCTATTTCTTTTGTGTATCATAATTTTCTGTTGAATATTGGACCTATTTCATAATATAGAAATTCTGAATTCTAAGTCCCCCACTGCACCCTGGAGCTTATTGTTATTGTGAGGATCTTGCTTGTTGTTTAATGGCTTGCTAATTATTGCACTCTAGTTCCCTCATTGTTTATGAACCAAGGTGTCACTACTTCATTTCATGTTTTTATTTTTAAATCCAACACTCAGATATTTGCCTCTGGATCAGCCAATTAGTCAATGTTTAGCCATTGATTGTACTTAAGTATTTTGAGCAGGTAAAATTTCACCATTTACCAATGTATTTTTATTGTGAGTATATTTACACATCTTGGGAATTCACAACTCTTTTACACTTATCCAGGATATTGTGGCTTTCAGAGGCTTTCCCTAGGCTCTCCTAAGTGATGGCAGGCCTCCGTATAACTGCTCTCTCTCCCTTTGAATCATCCTATTAGATTTGAAACTGGCTGGCAGTCTTGTTTTGTTCAATTAAAAACTAATTCCTGGAGCAAGGACAGTCTATTCAATAAATGGTGCTGGGAAAATTGGATTTCCACGTGCAGAAGCATGAAGCAAGACCCCTACCTTACACCTTACACAAAAATCCACTCAACATGGATTAAAGACCTAAATCTATGACCTGACACCATCAAGTTACTAGAGAACATTGGAGAAACCCTTCAAGATATTGGCACAGGCAAAGAATTTCTGGAAAAGACCCGGGAGGCACAGGCAGTCAAAGCCAAAATCAACTATTGGGATTGCATCAAATTGAAGTTTTCTGTACTGCAAAAGAAACAGTCAGGAGAGTGAAGAGACAACCGACCGAATGGGAAAAAAATATTTGCAAACTATGCAACAGATAAAGGGTTAATAACCAGAATCTACAAAGAGATCAAGAAACTCCACAAAAACAAAACCAACAACCCACTTAAGAGATGGGCCAAGGACCTCAATAGACATTTATCAAAAGAGGAAATCCAAATGGCCAACAGGCACATGAAAAAATGTTCAAGGTCACTAGCAATCAGGGAAATGCAAATCAAAACCACAATGAGGTTTCACCTCACCCCGGTTAGAATGGCTCACATGCAGAAATCTACCAACAACAGATGCTAGCGAGGATGTGGGGAAAAAGGGACACTAACCCACTGTTGGTGGGAATGCAAACTGGTCAAGCCACTATGGAAGTCAGTCTGGAGATTCCTCAGAAACCTGAAGATAACCCTACCGTTCGACCCAGCCATCCCACTCCTTGGAATTTACCCAAAGGAAATGAAATTGGCTAACAAAAAAGCGGTCTGCACCCTAATGTTTATTGCAGCTCAATTCACAATAGCCAAGACCTGGAACCAACCTAAATGCCCATCAACAGTAGACTGGATAAAGAAATTATGGGACATGTACTCTTTAGAATACTATACCGCAGTAAGAAACAATGAAATCCAGTCATTTCCAACAACATGGAGGAATCTGGAACACATCATGCTGAGTGAAATAAGCCAGTCCCAAAGGGACAAATACCATATGTTCTCCCTGATCAGTGACAACTGACTGAACACCAAAAAGGAAACCTGTTGAAGTGAAATGGACACTATGGGAAATGGTGACTTGATCAGCATAGCCCTGACTGTTAATGAACAACTTAGTACATTATCCCTCTTAGTAGTTTTTTTGTCTGTTCTACTTAATATGACTGGTTTAATTCTGTAATTAATACAGTTATTCCTAAGTGTTGAAATTTAACTGAAATGTGATCCCTGTTGAATATAAGAGTGGGAATAAGAGAGGGAAGAGATGTACAATTTGGGACATGCTCAAGCTGACTTGCCCCAAATGGTAGAGTTAGAAACATACCAGGGGACTCCAATTTAATCCCATCAAGGTGGCATGTACCAATGCCATCTCACCAGTCCAAGTGATCAATTTCAGTTCACAATTGATCATAATGAAAGGACTAAGAGTCAAAGGAAGCACATAAACAAGTCTAGTACCTGCTAATACTAACTGATCGAATAAATAAAGGGGAGAGTGATCCAACATGGGAAGTGAGATACTCAGCAGACTCATAGAATGGCAGATGTCCTAAACAGCACTCTGGCCTCAGAATCAGCCCTAGAGACATTCCGATCTGGCTAAAAAGCCCATGAGAGTATTTCAGGCATGGAAAGCCAAGACACTCTGGCAAAAAAAAAAAAAAAAAAAAAAAAAAGCCTAAATGAAAGATCTCTGAGTGAGATCCCAGTGGAAAGAACAGGTCTTCAAAGAAGGAGGTACCTTTCTCTGAAGGGAGGAGAGAACCTCCACTTTGAATATGACCTTGTCTGAACAAGATAAGAGTCGGTGAACTCAAAAGGCTTCCATAGCCTTGGAAACTCATGACTGGTGCATAGGGAGATTACTGATGCCATAAACAGGAGTGTCAATTGGTAAAGTCAACAACAGGAGTCACTGTGCACTTACTCCTCATGTAGGATCTCTGTCCTTAATGTGCTGTACATTGAGACTTAATGCTATAATGAGTACTCAAACAGTATATTTCGCTTTGTGTTTCTATGGGGGTGCAAACTGTTGAAATCTTTACTTAATGTATACTAAACTGATCTTCTGTTAATTTCTTCTTTTTTTCTTTTTATCAATTCCCAACTTGACTCTCACTGGGATTAAACATGACAATAGGTCTGATCTGATTTCATCATCATTTAAAAAATCATCTATTTTTCACTTTATGTTTGTGTGGGAGCAAACTGTTAATCTTTACTTAATGTATGCTAAACTGATCTTCTGTATATTAAGATAATCGAAAATGAATCTTGATGTGAATGGAAGGGGAGAGGGAGTGGGAAAGGGGAGGGATGCGGGTGGGAGGGACGTTATGGGGGGAAGCCATTGTAATCCATAAGCTGTACTTTGGAAATTTATATTCATTAAATAAAAGTTAAAATAAATAAATAAAACTTATTTTATTAGCCGTTTCTAATTTTCACCACTCAATCCTCTATAGTTTTCAACAAAACCCTTACTATTTTTTTCCATGCTCTACTCTATAAAAAGGCACTCTCCTGCAACAGGGTAGCAGAGTTAATAGTTCTCACAGATGTGTACATCTGTGTAGGGCAGGACTTTCCTACCAAGAGCCTGAGAGGAAACTGTAGACCCAGGCTGCAGCTGCTCTTAGAGATTACTACAATGTTGAATACTTAACTAATGTGACTTTTGTTTACTTTTCAAAATTTTAATATTTAATTTTGTCCATTTGTTTCATTGGTTTGGGGGGAGAGAATTTCTGTATCCTCAGTCTACTGTGGAGTTTTGAATATCCTTTATATATTTAGGTATGAATGCTTTGTCAGGTATGGTTTTTTAAAATATTTCCCAATCTGTATCTTTCTATTCCATTTGTAATATCTTTTGAAGAGCAAAAGTTTTCAATTTTCATCAAACTTAATACGTTAGTGCTTTTCCTTATGAATTATGCCTTCATTGTCACATCTAAGACCGCTTTGCCTATACTCTGGCTACAAAGATTTTATCTGGGTTTCTTCCTTTTTTAAATAAAGTTTGTGTGCATGCCACTCTGCCTTTCAAATAGACAATGGCGTGGGGTAATCAAGTGTGAAGATGGAGATCTTCATCCTCCAGTCGACTCCCCTAATGGTTACGACTTCCAGGTAAAGGACAGGCTGAAATCGGGACTCAAGAAATCCAGCTCAGTCTTCCAGATGGTTTGCAGGATCCTGAATAATTGGGCCCTCTGAAACTGCCTTCCCAGGCACATTAGCATGAAGCTGGACTGGAAGTGGATCATCCAGGACTTCAACCAGCACCCCGATATGGGAAGCTAACATTGCATGTGGCAGCTTACTGTGCTGCACAATATAGGCCCCTTCTCCTGCTTTCTTTTACTTTTCATTAGTTTATAATCTACTTTCAGATATCTGATCCACTTGAGTGAGTTTTTATGCAAAGTGTGGTTTGAGCTCTATATAAAATTTTTTGACATACAAACATCCAAGTATTTCAAAATGTTTGCATAACATTTTATATAGATCTATTTCTGTACTATCCATTCTGTTTTATTGATCTATGTCTATGTCAAATCCACACTTATCTTGATTCATCAGCATGTAATGTATCTTAAAATACTATAGTGTAATTCCTACGATTTTATTTTTTCAAGGTTGATTTTGCTGTTTTTAGAATTTGTGGAAAAACAAAAATACAATCTACAAAATCTTAGTGTTTTGAATTATTAAACATGTAGCTCACTTGGAGATTATCAACATGTTTAATATGTAAAGTTCTCTGAACCTTGAGAAAGGTTTCTTTTCCAACTATTTGATAGTTTTATTGTGTTTTGTAGTGTTCAGTACATAGATAATACACGTCTTAGTTTTATGCCTTATATCTTTTAAATATTTTTGAGTTAGTATAAATTGTACCATTTAATTTCAGTTTTAAATTGTTCCTGGTTAATATACAAAAATACTATTAATTTTGTTTGAATTTGCATCCTTGCTAAAATGAATTATTAGTTCTAGGGGTTTTTAATGGATTTATTGATCATCTATGTAAAAATTTTGTATGGGTGGGGCATCTTTCATTTCTTGTGACTCTTATGTGTTTCTAAGTTGTTTTTTATGACTTACTGCATTTTAAGTATAACGTTGAATGGGAGTGCCAAGACAGGATATCCTTGCATTATACTAGTCATAGGAAGAAAATGTACTTCATCTTAAAAACGACATTAGTTGAAGGTAATTTGAAGATTCTCTTTATCAGAATGTGGAAATTGTCATCTATTTGAGATTTTTGGTGTATGAGCGTTAAATTTTATCAAATTCACTTTTGGCATCAGTTTATGATTATCTGTATTTAATGTTAAATGGTTTATTTTTTAAAAAAGATTTATTTTATTTGAAAGAGTTATGGAGAGAGGTAGAGACAGAGATAGGTCTTCCATCCACTGGTTCACTCCCCAATTGGCCGCAACAGCCCGAGAAGCACCGATCTGAAACCCAGGAACCTCTTCTGGGTCTCCCACGTGGGTGCAGGGACCCAAGGACTTGGGCCATCTTTTGCTATCCCAGGCCTGGATAAGAAGATTCAGAGAGATGGATCAGAAGAGGAGCAGCCGGGACTAGAACCGGTGTCCACGTGGGATGCCGGTGCTTCAGGCCGGGGCTTTAACCCGCTGTGCCACAGTGCCGGCCCCTAAATGGTTTACTTTGGAATATTAAAAGCTATATTAAATTACATGGATAAATACCACTTGTAGATTATGTATTTCTCTCCTTCCTCCTTCATAATTAGATAACTAGACATTTGGATTGAAGATTATATTAGAGTTTTTTATATCTGTCATCATAAGGAATGTTGGTACACAGATTTCTCTTCATTTATTGTCTTTGGCTTAAATATTAGGGTAATATTCACTTCAAAATGAGTTGTGAAGAATCCTCTATTTTTCAGTAGTGTAGTACTTAGAATTATTTTTCCCAGAAAACATTTATTTGAGGAATACAAACTTCACACAATTTTCATAATTACAACTTTAGGTACATGGTGATACTTCCCACTGTACACACTCTCCAACCCACTCTCCCACCCTTCTTTATAACTTTATCTTTATATATCTTTATTTTACATCTTTATATCTTCCTTATTCTTGTTTCCTGAATTTCTGTTTTTAGGCATTTGTGGATTTGAATTTTGGATTTTTTTCCTGATGGCTTTTATCTTTTAGCTATGACCCTGTAGCTTAGTGGAATGTCTGTACTTTCAGTGAATACCAACAAGTGTGCGACGGGTGTGGCTAGGAAGCTCTGGTCCGTGCTCCAGGGTGGTGAGGGTATCCAGGGTAATACCCAAGTTGGGCATGGCAGATCTCAATGCCCAGGTGTTAGCCCCCAGTGTGTTCCATGCCACCTTATTAACCACGCAAATTATCTGTGCAGTCCTCGTTGTGAGCATAGTTCCCACTGCAATGACCTGCTGTAGGCAACCAAGGAGCTCTGAGCCTGTGAAGCTTCACCCAGTTATTTCCCAGAGACCTAGATACACCCTGCACATTCACATGTAACCACCAAATCCCCATGATCTCAGAACGCAAGGATCCCACAGTTGCTGGGTGCAGATCTTTCTCTCTGTCCTGCCAACCTGTCAAGGTGACCAAGTGATGTTTCCTGAGACAGCTCCACCTAGGCATCCTGATCTGCAAGGATGCAGGCGCCTCACTGTCTATGTGGTTGCCCAGCCACCACTCACGCAGTGAGAACTGCTGATTGTTTTCTCCATTAGAATCTCTGGATCATGAGCATACCCCAGAGCCACTGGCCAAATTTTGCGCTCTCCCTGCTACTGCCATCAGTACTGCCAAGAAAATGGCATCCTTCCCAGCCAGTCATGGTGTGTGTGCACACAGTCTTCCACAGCTCCCACCCAAACCCAAATTACGCCCACCCTTTCTCAGCTGGGCAGCAGACGCTGTTGTGGGGCAAGATAAACATGCCCTCTCTACTTTCACTGGGCCTGTGGTTAACCAGTAGCAACTGCTAGCTCTCAGGGCTCCAATCCAGACTCATGGCCACACTTTCCCACTGGTGACATCAGCACATATTGCTGCAGTCTGGTTTTACCTCCATCTCCAAGCTGCCACCTGCTCCAGCCCTTGGCTGCTGTAGTGTGTTGTGTCCATTTTTATGCTCAGGTCCACAGCATTCTTCTTCCTCTTGTAGGGTATCTAGTGTGGTTTTCTCTCCAATTCTCCCGAGAGTGCACTTCCTACACTTTTTCATGTTTTTTCTTTAGCCAAGTGCAGTATGTTCCCTAGTCCACCATCTTCTATTTCATGTATTTTGAATCTGTTGTTAAGTGCATTTAGGATCATTCCTTTTTTTAAACCTTTATTAATTTGATGGGGGGTGGGGGGGAGGAAGGAGAAAGAGACAAACATGCTAGGTCTTTTCCCACCACATTACTTTAAATATACATATAGCCATATCTACGATCAAGTTCAACTATAAATTTTGACTCGAGATGAATTGAGAGAAAAATGTGAGAATGAGATGGTATGTCTGATAGATTTTTGATATGTTCTAGAACATGAGAGACATATTTTAGGATACAGCTCATTTCATGGAGGTGGAATACTGTATATGTTGTGACTTTCTTTGAGGTTTTAAAACTTAGTCTTGAGTTTGAGTTTTTAGTCTCTTTTTTTTCCAGTTTCATTCTGTTTTTTAAAATATCAGTTCTAGTATTTTATAAGAAAGAACATCTCTTTGTTTTCAATAAAATACCTATCTTTGCAAGAGAAAAATAAGAAATTAAAATGGAAAATCTAAGGAAGGGGTAAGCTTCAAGAAAAATTAATCTAACCAGAAGAAAAAATATCCAAAAAATTAGAATTTTCTTTTGACAAACATTGTGCATATCAATATCAAACAAGTTGATGTACAGGTAAAGTTATCAGAAGAGTTTCACGCAATAGCTATATTAGTCCTATTAACTGAGAAAATAAGATTTTTTTTTATGCTAAAGTTAAAAATATCCTCATGTGATGAAGAAAAAAGTAGTCTAGAAAATCTGTAATTGTCACAATTTCTGGTGATGAATTAGGTGGATTAAAGATGTTAAAGTTGAAACTAGGCTTCTGAATAGGTTTCCATTCTTACTACATTAAAGTAAAATTAGATATTTTTGTATAACTGCTACTGCATTTCCCCTTGATAATTATGAGGAAGCTACCTGTTCCCTAAATTAACATAGGGACTTTCTGACATGTTATCACAACCAAGTTCCAAAAGTGATTCTTATAATTTATATCCCTTCATTTATCATGGTCTGAAATATCCTGTCCAGTGTAGCCTAAACATGTATCCTTATCTCAACAGAATAAGAATTGTTAAAGATTGTGTACCACTTTATATTCCATGAGTCTGCTATCTCAATTGCTTAGTTCTTCAAGCTAATGGTGGCAAAAATGTCTTAGCTTTTATAGGCCAATTAACTTTTTTTTCACGGGGTAAGTTTTACTGCTAGACCTGTAGGTACTCTTAAAAAGGCATTACACAAGTAACAGTCATGATGTAGAGGGAAATTCACTATAACAAAATTTATTACCATTTAAAAGTTACAATATGTCCAAGTGACATAACTATGTTGACAGGTTTATAAAATCATCCATCTGTTCTGAGAAAGTTAAACTCGTTTTTAGTACTTCTAGTGTAGACCAAACAGTATTTAAGTTGCCAATAAACATCCAATAATATTGTCATACATTAATATGAATACTTCCTAATATCTTCCACTATATATGATGTAAATATCATAACATGGGTCTGAGGGAAACTGCTAGACATGCAGTGATTGTTGTACACACACCAAATAGTGTCTATTAATTTATCCGTAGCATCAGTATGTACATGTAGGACAGTCAATGACTTTACCAGTTGTTAGTCTGAGCTATTCCCTAAAGTCGCCCCTTCTGCCCATGACACCCAGACAATGGTCTCATGCCGAAGTGAGGCTAAGGCTTTCAGATGACTGAATATTGCCTATCTTTGATTGTAGTAGATGGTGTGATTTTTATCTAGCTAGACATTCTTCAGATTTCAATTACTCCAAGTTCTTATTAGTATGTGCTTGATGATTAATAAAATGTTAAATTTCTAAAGTTTCTAACTCTTGTGATATAATTGCTGTTTCTAGCCCTTGTTTATATTCCTGCAGAGATGGTCTTCCTACTTTTTACTTGTTGAACATTATGATTTGTTGTGAATGATACCTGTGATTACAAAGAGAATTGAAATTATGTCTTTGCAAAAATTCAAAAAAAAAAAAAGGAGGGAGACTGAAGTAGAGAAGGAAGGAGGTATGTATGGTTATCTTAAAACTGTATGTATGAAATATGGCCGGCACCGCAGCTCAATAGGCTAATCCTCTGCCTGCGGCACCAGCCAGCACATCGGGTTCTAGTCCCGGTCGCTCCTCTTCCTGTCCAGCTCTCTGCTGTGGCCCAGGTCCTTGGGCCCTGCACCCACATGGGAGACCAGGAGAAGCACCTGGCTCTTGGCTTCAGATCAGCGCGGTGCACTGGCCGCAGCGCACCGACCGCAGCAGCCACTGGGGGTGAACCAACGGAAAAGGAAGACCTTTCTCTCTCTCTCTCTCTCACTGTCCACACTGCCTGTCCAAAAAAAAAAAAAAAAAAACTGTACCTATGAAATACAAGAAAGCTGTTCTCTTTATATTAATATAAAATTTAAGAGTGCTAGAAAAGAAGTAATTGTTTATCAATATAATTAATATGGCTTATCATTTCATGGAATTGGGGATTTTACAAGTCATTTCATGTCAACTACCCCATGGTAGTTTAAAAAAAAAAAAAAAAGACAACCTAATATAGCAGAGTTTATATTATTATTTTACCTCAAGTCCTATAATCTGAGTAGTTCCCATGCTAGAAAACACTGGTATCCAATTTTTTTTCCCTTTTACTTCACTGACAATGGATAGTTTTCATTAGAAGTTTCCATTCCTTTTTTTTTTTTTTTTTTTTTTTTTTTTTTTTAGTTAGTTAGCAGTAAGATCTTTTTTTTTTTAAACTTTTATTTAATGCATATAAATTTCCAAAGTACGATTTATGGATTACAATGGCTTCCCCCCCATACCGTCCCTCCCACCCACAACCCTCCCCTTTCCCACTCCCTCTCCCCTTCCATTCACATCAAGATTCATTTTTGATTATCTTAATATACAGAAGATCAGCTTAGTATACATTAAGTAAGGATTTCAACAGTTTGCTCCCACACAGAAACATAAAGTGAAAAATAATAGATGATTTTTTTAAAATGATGATGAAATCAGAGCAGACCTATTGTCATGTTTAATCCCAGTGAGAGTCAAGTTGGGAATTGATAATTTCTTTTTTTTTTTTTTTTTTTTTTTTACAGAGGATCAGTTTAGTATGCATTAAGTAAGGATTTCAACAGTTTGCACCCCCATAGAAACACAAAGTGAAATATATTGTTTGAGTACTCGTTATAGCATTAAATCTCAATGTACAGCACATTAAGGATAGAGATCCTACATGAGGAGTAAGTGCACAGTGACTCCTGTTGTTGACTTTACCAATTGACACTCCTGTCTATGGCATCAGTAATCTCCCTATGCTCCAGTCATGAGTTTCCAAGGCTATGGAAGCCCTCTGAGTTCTCCGACTCTTATTTTGTTTAGACAAGGTCATAGTCAAAGTGGAGGTTCTCTCCTCCCTTCAGAGAAAGGTACCTCCTTCTTTGATGGCCTGTTCTTTCCACTGGGATCTCACTCGCAGAGATCTTTTGCCAGAGTGTCTTGGCTTTCCATGCCTGAAATACTCTCATGAGCTTTTCAGCCAGCTCCGAATGCCTTTAGGGCTGATTCTGAGGCCAGAGTGCTATTTAGGACATCTGCCATTCTATGAGTCTGCTGAGTATCTCACTTCCCATGTTGGATCACTCTCCCCTTTATTTACTCCATCGGTTAGCGTTAGCAGGTACTAGACTTGTCTATGTGCTCCCTTTGACTCCCAGTCCCTCCACCATGACCAACTGTGAACTGAAACTGATCACCTGGAACAGTGAGATGGCATTGGTACATGCCACCTCGATGGGATTGAATTGGAATCCCCTGGTATGCTTCCAACTCCACCACTTGGGGCAAGTCAGCCTGAGCATGTCCCAAATTATACATCTCTTCCCTCTCCCATTCCCACCACCATGTTCAACAGGGATCACATTTCAGTTAATTTTCAACACTTAAGAATAACTGTGCATCAATTACAGATCTAAACCAGTCATATTAAGTAGAACAGATAAAAAAACTACTAAGAGGGATAATGTACTAAGTTGTTCATTAACAGTCAGGGCTATGCTGATCAAGCCACCGTTTCCCATAGTGTCCACCTCACTCGAACAGGTTTCCCTCTTGGTGTTCAGTCAGTCGTCACCGATCAGGGAGAACATATGGTATTTGTCCCTTTGGGACTGGCTTATTTCACTCAGCATGATGTGTTCCAGATTCCTCCATTTTGTTGCAAATGACTGGATTTCGTTGTTTCTTACTGCGGTATAGTATTCTAAAGAGTACATATCCCATAATTTCTTTATCCAGTCTACCGTTGATGGGCATTTAGGTTGGTTCCAGGTCTTAGCTATTGTGAATTGAGCTGCAATAAACATTAGGGTGCAGACCTCTTTTTTGTTTGCCAATTTAAATTCCTTTGGGTAAATTCCAAGGAGTGGGATGGCTGGGTCGAACAGTAGGGTTATCTTCAGGTTTCTGAGGAATCTCCAGACTGACTTCCATAGTGGCTTGACCAGTTTGCATTCCCACCAACAGTGGGTTAGTGTCGCTTTTTCCCCACATCCTCGCCAGCATCTGTTGTTGGTAGATTTCTGCATGTGAGCCATTCTAACCGGGGTGAGGTGAAACCTCATTGTGGTTTTGATTTGCATTTCCCTGATTGCTAATGACCTTGAACATTTTTTCATGTGCCTGTTGGCCATTTGGATTTCCTCTTTTGAAAAATGTCTATTGAGGTCCTTGGCCCATCTCTTAAGTGGGTTGTTGGTTTTGTTTTTGTGGAGTTTCTTGATCTCTTTGTAGATTCTGGTTATTAACCCTTTATCTGTTGCATAGTTTGCAAATATTTTTTCCCATTCTGTCGGTTGTCTCTTCACTTTCCTGACTGTTTCTTTTGCAGTACAGAAACTTCTCTATTTGATGCAATCCCAGTAGTTGATTTTGGCTTTGACTGCCTGTGCCTCCCGGGTCTTTTCCAGAAATTCTTTGCCTGTGCCAATATCTTGAAGGGTTTCTCCAATGTTCTCTAGTAACTTGATGGTGTCAGGTCGTAGATTTAGGTCTTTAATCCATGTTGAGTGGATTTTTGTGTAAGGTGTAAGGTAGGGGTCTTGCTTCATGCTTCTGCACATGGAAATCCAGTTTTCCCAGCACCATTTATTGAATAGACTGTCCTTGCTCCAGGAATTAGTTTTAGATCCTTGATCAAATATAAGTTGGCTGTAGATGTTTGGGTTGATTTCTGGTGTTTCAATTCTGTTCCATTGGTCTATCCATCTGTTTCTGTACCAGTACCATGCTGTTTTAATTACAACTGCCCTGTAGTATGTCCTGAAATCTGGTATTGTGATGCCTCCGGCTTTGTTTTTGTTGTACAAGATTGCTTTAGCTATTCGAGGTCTCTTGTGCCTCCATATAAATTTCAGCACCATTTTTTCCAGATCTGAGAAGAAGGTCTTCGGTATCTTGATTGGTATTGCATTGAATCTGTAAATTGCTTTTGGGAGAATGGACATTTTGATGATATTGATTCTTCCAATCCATGAGCATGGAAGATTTTTCCATTTCTTGGTATCCTCTTCTATTTCTTTCTTTAAGGTTTTGTAATTTTCATCGTAGAGATCTTTAACAGCCACTTCTTGTGGGTCTCAAGTCATCTTAAATTATCAAATATTATTAATATTAAAATTTGTGTCCTCACAAAAGTTGAAAGAGGACCATTTATGCCTGTAAAAGAAGAGCTCAATTAAAAGGATTCATTTCATCTTCCCTCTTCCCCCAACTTTCCAAAAACATACCAGTCACTAAGGTTGTTGTTGATGTATTTTTAGTTTGTTCAAAGACTAAGGATGAGTGACTATCTGATTGGAGAAATGTTGCACCCTTTTCATGAAAACCAAAATTACTACTACAAACATTTATTTGTAGTTCTTGCTCCTAAGAATCTGATTTGATGACCCTTCATTATATCTCCATCACTTGCTTAACAATTCCAGGTATAAGGTTTGAAATACACTGATATTAAAGTGACCCTAATAACCATTTTTTTATATGCCACAGTGTCATCACCTCAAAGACAAACACAATTCTACCCATAGAAAATATGAATTCTATTTTTTTGGAATAAGGGAATACAAATTCAGGATTATGATTGGTCTTTAACAAGAAGAAAGCAATGCAATAGGCCAGAGTTAAGGCCTTCTAAATTTTATTTTCTTGTATTTGCATGGTAATGAATCATAAGAGATGTCAGTCAATACTTTGTAGAGATAATGTGAATGAAATAAAGTTCTGAAATTAATGAAATGAAACAGTGTACAGAAGACTGCTAATTCAGTGTGACAGTCCGGGCTCCTGATTTGCTTCAGTGGTGATACATGAAAATGACAGAATTGAATAACATTTACTCACTGAAGTTAGATGGTTAATTCATTTGTTGACCATGAACTCAAAAGATTTGGAAAAGTTATCGCCATCAAAAAGCAAAGGATATTAAAATCAAACAGTCCTATAGTTGTGATGTGAGAGCAGAGAAGCAGCTCATACAAAATGAATAGCTACATTTTCATTTTCTCTATTTCTCATGTTTTAACTGAACACTGTCTCAAAAAGCCCCATATCATTTTCAACCCACTTATTCTATTTTTTTCACAATGCCTATTTTGTTTTCTACAATATTCATAGGGTAATGCTCATATTTATTTGGCACTCAATATGTTTATTGCATGGATGAAATGAATGGTGGCAATTTTTTTAAAATTGCCTTCCTAGTATGTTATTAACTTCAACAAGGTACCATGAAAATATACTTTAAAATCAAAATCAACCATGTAAAAAGCCTCAGTTTCTCATCTTTATTGTCTGAATTTTCAGGTTAACCAATACCTGCTCTCTTCAGCCTACGCAATTAAATAAGAATTTAAACCATCACAACTTAAATACCCTTACTATTTGGAGATCTTTCTACCTGATCGTTATAGTTCTCTGAGTTTAAGGATGATAAACTGGGACTATCAGAGGCTGCTATTTACTTGCATTAGGAACTTGATGGGTATAGAAACATACTAGACAAAATTGAAGGGAACCAATTATTAGCATTAAGGAACTTACAAAGTCTGCAAGCATAACATTGGACATTTCTACTGAGTCAATGAGTACTTAGTTTACCTTATCAGTGGCATGAGATTTTATTACTTTACAAGTAATATTATATATCTTTATAAGGAAGATAACCTATACATTACTCTGATGAAATAGGTTTCTGAGTAAACTCCAAGGTCAATATCAAGCTTAATCCAGGTCTTCCATGCAGGCCATATTCTGCTTTCCCAGGTGCGTTCGCAAGGAACTGGATCAGAAGTGGAGCAGCAGGGACACGAAACAATGTCCATATGCGATGCCAGTATCACAGATGGCATGTAACCCAATGCTGAACCCTGAGTGCCCCTTACTTAAGACTTACTCTTCTCATTTCAGATTCTAGGGCCCTTTCATCTTTCAGACCTAAGAAAGCAGAGGCACCCACTCCCTGGCATTGCTATTCCTAATGCTGGAGAATATTCATTGCAACTTGGTTACCTTTAATCCCACCGCAACCTTATGACATTTGCAACTCTTTTATTATCTTCAGTTTATCCATTAATTGTACCATATATTTTTCCTGGAGCATTTTGTTTTAGCTTTCAAAAATTGCTTCGGAGGGCGAGAGTGCATGTGAGCACAAACTCCCATCTTAGAGTTACTACACAGATGCCAACAGTTGGCTCTGGACCTGAGACAAAGCCAGAAATTTAATCCCAGTCTCCCATGTGAGTGGCATGAGCACACTTACCTTACCACTACTGTCTCCCAGGGTCTGCTTTGGTAGGAAGCTGGAGTCAGAAGCCAGAATCAGGAATCAAACCCATATATTCCAACATACTGCCTGGATAATAGCCCACTCCTTCCTTGGCTTTGATACAATATGGTAGGCTTAGTGGAAAAGGTAATATGTTTAGTTTACCTGCAGTAAGGGTATGCAGAATTGCAGTTAATCATGTAGTGAGTGAAGAAATGGAAGTATTTTAGAAAGACAACTTTGAAGGCATTGTGTCCTATACTAAGTAGTGGTAAGGAAAACCATTATGTTTCAGTTTGTCCAAGCAGTTGTGAAAAGTGGGGAATAGAACAATTTAGTGTTGTCAGATATCAGACTGGTAATATTTGTGCAAAGGAAATGAGAGGAAAGGGAGGAATTCAGAATAACTCACAAGTGCATATAAATAATATTTAGAATGAGGGCACTCAAAAATACTGGTTTTGCCAAGAATAAAAACAAACCTATTAATGAAGCATGAGTATATTTTTATATAATTACATTAACATTCAGGTTACTTCTGAAGTAATTCATACTTTAGGAGGTTAGATAAACTTTCCATGATATTCTTAGAGCATTCCTTTTTTTTTAAATTTAAGGGCAGCCATTTGATGCAGCAGTTAAGTCACCACCTGGGAGGCAAACATCCCATATCAGGGTGCCTGGTTCAAGTGCTGGCTTCTCCACTTCTGATCCAGCTTCCTGCTAATATGTACCCTAGGAGACAGCATATGATGGTTCAAATGCTTGAGTTCCTGCCACCTACACAGAAAGCCTAGATGCTAAACCTAAGAGATCTGAGTTACAGACTTCTGGCTGTTCAAGGAATTTGGGGAGTGAGCCAATGGATTGAAAATCTCCCTGTCTGTCTCTTTCAAATAAAACGAAAATATATAAATTTAATTGAGTTTTAAAAGTTGGTTTTAATTATAATTGTTTAACCTCAGAGATACAGACTTCCCATCTGCTCACTCATTCTCCAAATGCCCACAATAGCAAAGGGTAGACCATGGCCCAATCTGGGAATGGGAACTCACTCTAGGTCACCCATGTAGATGGCAGGAACCCAATTCCTTGAGCCATTAACACTGCCTCCCAGAATCTACACTGATAAAAAGCTGGAATTGGGGACCATAAGTGAATATTGAATGAAGCCACTACAGTATGGGACTCCAGTATCCTATTTGGCATTTTTTTTTTTAATTTTTGACAGGCAGAGTGGACAGTGAGAGAGAGAGACAGAGAGAAAGGTCTTCCTTTTTGCCGTTGGTTCACCCTCCAATGGCCGCCGCTGCAGCCGGCGCACCGCGCTGATCCTATGGCAGGAGCCAGGATCCAGGTGCTTTTCCTGGTCTCCCATGGGGTGCAGGGCCCAAGCACCTGAGCCATCCTCCACTGCACTCCCTGGCCATAGCAGAGAGCTGGCCTGGAAGAGGGGCACCTATTTGGCATTTTAACTGCTAGGACAAACTCTTACCCTTTACAACATTTTTTTAGAGAAATTAAATATTTATTAAAGAACAGTTCTGTGTTAGACACTACTATGGTTGCTGAGGATATAGCAGTGATTTAAAGGGACAAAACCCCTGCTTCTGTGACATTCTTAATGTAACTATTAGTAGAGATAAATACCTGCTAAAACTATTGGTTTGTAATTTCAATAATTTGTACCTTTTTTGATCACATGCATAGATGGTGTATAACAAAAGAAGCCAATTATAAGGAGACAGATGCAAGAGAAATTTGTTTCATTACTATTTGGTATCTGAATCATACCAGTAATATTCTGCAAGTTAAATAACAGTTGCTGTTCCAACTTACACAATTTTCAACTTGCCACCTTGTTCCCAAAGATCTGCTCCCTGTCATGTTCCTGAATAAAAGGTCCTAGAACTGTGAGTGGCTTTCAGAAAAATCTCCAACTGATTAGATGCGGAATCTGAGTTGAGAGGATGCCAGCTTCCACCAGTTTCAACAATTAATCTAGTAGTTCATGGTTCTTTGTTTCCCTCAATAAGTGGTCATTCTATTCTCGAGTGAACAGAACAAAACTTTTTTTTTTTTTTTTGGTCACTGGAGACACTCCATTGCACTCTGGACAATTGTTATATCTCTTTGTCACATAAGCCTTTTCATCATAGCTCTACCTCCTACAGTGACCTAGCACTGCCCTAATATATTTCTACACTACATTACAAAATGGCATGTATTGAACTAAAGCCAATAAGTATCATTCCTCTTCTGGGGCCAAAGATTTCACTTCCTTTACTCATTGTTACATTACGTGTCTATCCCTAGAAGTTTCTTTGCCTTTTACTGTAATTCTTCTACATTAGGGCAAACTTTATACTCTCCACTCATCTGAAAACTCCTCACCTTATAAAATTGAAACTAGATTAAATGTTTGTCCTATTATCCTTTAAACTGAATTTGCATACATTTGAATAATCATATTACCTTATGGTGCAAAGAGAATGTCTTATGTAGTTGATTATGTACAGTATTTGTTAGCTCAATACATCACTGACTAGTGTAAATATTATATATTTAGCTAATGTGTATTTGAACGAAGGTGTTTTTTTAAAACTTTTATTTAATGAATATAAATTTCCAAAGCACAGCTTATGGATTACAATGGCTTCCCCCCCATACCGTCCCTCCCACCCGCAACCCTCCCCTTTCCCACTCCCTCTCCCTTTCCATTCACATCAAGATTCATTTTCGATTCTCTTTATATACAGAAGATCAGTATAGTATACATTAAGTAAAGATTTCAACAGTTTGCACCCCCATAGAAACACAAAGTGAAATATACTGTTTGAGTACTTGTTATAGCATTAAATCTCAATGTACAGCACATTAAGGACAAAGATCCTACATGAGGAGTAAGTGCACAGTGACTCCTGTTGCTGACTTAACAAATTGACACTCTTGTTTATGGCATCAGTAATCACCCTAGGCTCTTGTCATGAGCTGCCAAGGCTATGGAAACGCCCTGAGTTCACCGACTCTGATCATATTTAGACAAGGCCATGGTCAAAGTGGAAGTTCTCTCCTCCCTTCAGAGAAAGGTACCTCCTTCTTTGATGACCCATTCTTTCCACTGGGATCTCACTCGTGGAGATCTTTCATTCAGGTTTTTTTTCCCCCCAGAGTGTCTTGGCTTTCCATGCCTGAAATACTCTCATGGGCTTTTCAGCCGGATCCGCATGCCTTAAGGGTTGATTCTGAGGCCAGAGTGCTGTTTAGGACATCTGCCATTCTATGGGTCTGCTGTGGATCTCACTTCCCATGTTGGATCATTCCCTCCCTTTTTTATTCTATATCGGTTACTATTTGCAGACACTATTCTTGTTTATGTGATCCCTTTGGTTCTTAGTCCTATCATTATGATCAATTGTGAACAGAAATTGATCATTGGGACTAGTGAGGTGGCATTGGTACATGCCACCTCGATGGGATTCAATTCAAATCCCCTGGTATGTTTCTAACTCTACCGTTTGAGGTAAGTCAGCTTGAGCAATTCCCAAATTGCACATCTCTTCCCTCTCTTATTCCCACTCTTATATTTAACAGTGATCACTTTTCAGTTAAGTGTCAGCACTTAAGAAGAATTGTGTATTGATTACAGTATTCAACCAAAAGTATTAAGTTGCTCATCAACAGTCAGGGTGAGGGCTGATCAAGTCACCGTTTCTCCTAGTGTTCATTTCACTTTAACAGGTTTCCTTTTTGGTGCTCAGTTAGTTGTCACCTATCAAGGAGAACAAGTGGTATTTGTCCCTTTGGGATTGGCTTATTTCACTCAGAATAATGTTTTCCAAATTCCTAACAGGGATCACTTTTCAGTTAAAATTTAAACACCTAAGAACAATTGTGTGTTAATTACAGAGTTCAACCAATGGTACTAGAACAAAAACAAAATACTAAAATGGATAAAGTATTACATTGTACATCAACCGTCAGGACAAGAGCTGATCAAGTCACTGTTTCTCATAGTGTCCATTTCACTTCAACAAGTTTCCCCTTTGGTGCTCAGTTGTTGCCAATCAGGGAGAACATATGATATTTGTCCCTTTGGGACTGGCTTAATTCACTCGGCATGATGTTTTCCAGATTCCTCCATCTTGTTGCAAATGACTGGGTTTCATTGTTTTTGACTGCTGTATAGTATTCTATAGAGTACATGTCCCATAATTTCTTTATCCAGTCTACTGTTGATGGGCATTTAGGTTGGTTCCAGGTCTTAGCTATTGTGAATTGAGCTGCAATAAACATTAAGGTGCAGACCGCTTGTTTGTTTGCCAATTTCATTTCCTTTGGGTAAATTCCAAGTAGTGGGATAACTGGGTTGAATGGTAGGGTTATCTTCAGGTTTCTGAGGAATCTCCAGACTGACTTCCATAGTGGCTGAACCAGTTTGCATTCCCACCAACAGTGGGTTAGTGTCCCTTTTTCCCGCATCCTCTCCAGGATCTATTGTTGGTAGATTTCTGTATGTGAGCCATTCTAACCGGGGTGAGGTGAAACCTCATTGTGGTTTTGATTTGCATTTCTCTGATTGCTAGTGATCTTGAATATTTTTTCATGTGTCTGTCGGCCATTTGGATTTCCTCTTTTGAAAAATGTCTATTGAGGTCCTTGGCCCATCTCTTAAGTGGGTTGTTTGTGTTGATGTTTTGGAGTTTCATGATATCTTTGTAGATTCTGGTTATCAATGCTTTATCTGTTGCATAGTTTGCAAATATATTTTCCCATTCTGTCGGTTGTCTCTTCACTTTCCTGACTGTTTCTTTTGCAGTACAGAAACTTCTCAATTTGATGCAATTCCAAATGCTAATTTTGGCTTTGACTGCCTGTGCTTCTGGGGTGTTTTCCAAGAACTCATTGCCGGTACCTATATCTTGCAGGGTTTTTCCAATTCTCTCTAATAATTTGATGGTGTCAGGTCGTAGATTTAAGTCTTTAATCCATGTTCAGTGAATTTTTGTGTAAGGTGAAAGGTAGGGGTCTTGCTTCATGATTCTGCACGTGGAAATCCAATTTTCCCAGCACCATCTATTGAATAGACTGTCCTTACTCCAGGGATTGGTTTTGGATCCTTGATCAAATATGAGTTGGCTGTAGATGTTTGGATTGATTTCTGGTGTTTCAGTTCTGTTCCATTGGTCTATCCATCTGTTTCTGTACCAGTACCATGCTGTTTTGATTACAACTGCCCTGTAGTATGTCCTGAAATCTGGTATTGTGATGCCTCCAGCTTTGTTTTTGTTGTACAAGATTGCTTTAGCTATTCGAGGTCTCCTGTGTCTCCATATGAATTTCAGCATCATTTTTTCCAGATCTGAGAAAAAGGTCTTCAGTATTTTGATTGGTATTGCATTGAATGTATAAAAGGCTTTTGGGAGAATTGACATTTTGATGATATTAATTCTTCCAAATCATGAGTATGGAAGATTTTTCCATTTCTTGGTATCCTCTTCTCTTTCTTTCTTTAAGATTTTGTATATCTCATCATAGAGATCTTTAACATCCTTGATTAAGTTTATTCCAAGGTATTTGATTGTTTTTGTAGCTATTGTGAATGGGATTGATTTTAGAAGTTCTTCCTCAGCCGTGGCATTGCCTATGTATACAAAGGCTGTTGATTTTTGTGCATTGATTTTATACCCTGCTGCTTTGCCAAACTCTTCTATGAGTTCCAATAGTCTCTTAGGAGAGTTCTTTGGGTCCCCTAAGTACAGAATTATATCATCTGCAAAGAGGGATAGTTTGAGTTCTTCCTTCCCAATTTGTATCCCTTTAATTTCTTTTTCTTGCCTAATAGCTCTGGCTAAAACTTCCAGAACTATATTGAATAGCAGTGGTGAGAGTAGGCATCCCTGTCTGGTACCAGATCTCAGTGGAAATGCTTCCAACTTTTCCCCATTTAATATGATGTTGGCTGTGGATTTTTCATAAATTGCTTTGATTGTATTGAGGAATGTTCCTTCCATACCCAGTTTGCTTAGAGTTTTCATCATGAAAGGGTGTTTCATTTTATCAAATGCTTTCTCGGCATCTATTGAGATAATCATATGGTTTTTCTTCTGCAGTCTGTTAATGTGGTGTATCATGTTGATTGTTTTGCGCACATTAAACCATCCCTGCATACCAGGGATGAATCCCACTTGGTCTGGGTGGATGATCTTTCTGATGTGTTGTTGCATTCTATTGGCCAGAATTTTATTGAGGATTTTTGCATCTATGTTCATCAGGGATATTGGTCTGTAATTCTCTTTCAGTGCTGCATCTTTTTCTGGCTTAGGAATTAAGGTGATGCTGGCTTCATAGAAAGAATTTGGGAGGATTCCCTCTTCTTCGATTGTTCTGAATAGTTTGAGAAGAATTGGAGTTAGTTCTTCTTTAAATGTCTGGTAGAATTCAGCAGTGAATCCATCTGGTCCTGGGCTTTTCTTTGTTGGGAGGGCCTTTATTATTGTTTCAATTTCTTTCTCAGTTATGGGTCTGTTTAGGTTTTCGATGTCTTCCTGGTTCAATTTAGGTAGGTTGCATGTGTCCAGGAATCTATCCATTTCTGATAGGTTTCCCTGTTTGCTGGCATACAAGTCCTTGTAGTAATTTCTGATGATTCTTTTTATTTCTGTGGTGTCTGTTGTTACATTTCCTTTTTCATCTCTGATTTTATTGATTTGGGTCTTGTCTTTTTTTAGTTAGTTGGGCCAATGGGGTGTCAATTTTGCTTATTTTTCCAGAAAACCAGCTCCTCGTTTGGCTGATTTTTTGTAATGTTTTTTGGATTCAATCCTGTTGATTTCTTCTCGGATATTAATTATTTCTCTTCTCCTACTAGATTTGGGTCTGGTTTGCTGCAGATTTTCTAGATCCTTGAGATGCAGTGAAAGCTCATCTATTTCGTGCCTTTCCAATTTCTTGATGTAGGCCCCTATGGATATAAACTTTCCTCTGAACACTGCTTTTGCTGTATCCCATAAGTTTTGGTATGTTGTGCTGTTATCCTCATTTACTTCCAGAAAATTTTTGATTTCTCTTTTGATTTCTTCTAGGACCCATTGTTCATTCAGGAGCATGTTGTTCAATCTCCATGCGTCTGCATATGCTCTAGGGATTCCTGAGTTGCTAATTTCCAACTTCATTCCTTTATGGTCTGAGAAGCTGCATGGTATGATTCTAATTCTTTTGAATTTGCTGAGACTTGCTTTATGGCCTAGTATGTGGTCAATCCTATAGAAGGCAGATGTCTCTTTAATACAGTAAGTTCAGGTCTTCTGGGTATATACACAGTACTGGGATTGCCAGATCATAGAACAGGTCTATTTCTAGTTTTTTAAGAAATCTCTGTACTCTTTTCCTACCTGGCTGCACTAATTTACATTCCCTCCAACAGTGTATAATGGTTCCTGATTCTTTATATCTTCACAAGCATTTGTTACTTTCTTCTTGATAATAGCTATTCTAACAGGGGTGAGGTGATATCTCATTGCATTACCCTGATGACTATTGATGTTGAGTATTTTATCATATATATGTTGCCCATTAATATTTATTTTCTGCTGAGATTTGTCTATTTAAGTATTTTGGTTGTTTCTTAACTAACCAGTTGTCTTTTGATTGTTGAGTTTCTGATATATTCTGAATATTAAACTTAGCTTTCAAATATTTCCCCCCATTGTGTTGGATGTCTCTACTACATTGACTGTTTCCTAGCTTCAGAAGTTTGAGTTTTATGTAATCTCATTTATTTAGTTTGGTTTGTTGCCTATGCTTTTGGTATCTTATACCCCCCAAAATAATTACCTATACCAAGTCTTGAAGTGTTTGGCTATGTTTTCCTCTAGCAATTTTATAGTTTCAGATATAAATCCATGGCTTTGACCTATATTGAGTTGATTTTTGTATATAATGAGAAATAGGAATATAATTTCATTCTCCTGCTTACGTATTATCGGCTTTTCCAGCATTTATTAAAGACTCCTTTCACCACTGTATGTTCTTGGCACCTTTACAACAATCCGTTAAATCCATGTGTATGGAATAATTTCTGGTTTCTATTCTGTTCCATTGATCTCTGTCAGTTTTTATTAGTACCTTGCTGTTTTAATGACTATAGTTTTGTAGTATGCTTTGAAATTCAATATTTCATTGTCTTCAGCTTGATTTCTTTTTTCCATCCCCTCCCAGGGGAACAATAGCTTTGGCTATTCTGGGTCTTTTGTGATCCTGTATGAATTTTAAAATTGTATTTTTTCTAATTCTTTAAAGAGAGTAATTGCTATTTTGATAGCTATTGCATTTAATTGCTTTAGATAGTATGATATTTTGATATTAATTTTTCCAATCCATGAAAATGAAATACCTTTAATTTTTCTGTCTTTATAAATTTCATCAGTGTCATAATTTTCATTGTACAGATCTTTTACTCATTTGTTTAAATTTCTTCCTAAATATTTGAAATTTTGTATATATTGTCAATGTGATTTCTTTTTCTCTTTGAGCAACATATTTCCAGTGTATAAATATGCTACAGTTTACATAGGTTGATTGTGTATACTGAATTTGGTTATCAATCCTAACAGCTTTCTGGTGGAATGTGTTTAGTTTTCCATGTACAACATCATGTCATCTGCAAACATGGATATTTATTTCTTCCTTTCCAATTTCAATGTCCATAATTTCTTCTCCTTAATTGCTTTTGCTAATAATTCCAATACTATATTAAATAAGAGTGGAAAAAGTGTACATCTTTGTCCTTTTCTACATATCAGAGGAAATGCTTTCAATTTTTTTTTCCTCTCAGTATGATATGGGCTTTTGTTTTTTCATATGTAGCTTTTATAATTGTGAGATATTTCTTCTATAACTAATTTGTTGAAGGTTTTTATTGTGAAGAGATGTTGAATATAATGCTTTCTTTGCATATATTGAGATGACCATATGGTTTTTGTTCTTAAACTATTGATGAGATTTCTGGGATTTATTGATTTATGAATATTGAACCAGCCTTGCATCCCAGGGATAAATACCATTTGATCATGATGCATATTTTCCTTTAATGTTGAATTTGGTTTGCTAATATTTTTTCTTTTTTATGTTTATTTATCTGAAAGGCAAAGTTACAAAGACACACACACAGAAATAGAGAGGCAGAAACAGATCTTCCATCTATCAGTTCACTTCCCAAGAGGCCTCAATGGCTATAGCTGAGCCAGGCCAAAGCCAGGAGACTGGGACTATATCCAAGTCTCTCATGCAGGTGCAATGACACAAGAACTTGGGCACTCTTCTGCTATTTTCCCAGGTTCAGTATCAGGGACTGACTGGATCTGAAGTGGAGCAGCTGTTGCCCATATGGGATGCCAGTGTTGCAGGTGGTGACCTAACACACTGTTCTACAATGCCAGCCCCTGTTGAGAATTTTTGCTTCTATGCTCATAAATGATATTGATCTGTAGTTTTCCTTCTGTGTTGTGTCCTTGGTTTTGGCATCAATGTAATACTCCCTCCCTCTTAAAAAGAGTCTAGCGGGATGGGCACTGTGGCATAGTGGACTGAGCCTTTGCCTGCAGTGCTGGCATCCCACATGGGTGCTTCTCTCCCAATTCTGCTCTCTTCTATGGCTGGGAAAATCAGTAGAAGATGATCAAAGTGCTTGGACCCCTGCACCCGCATGGGAGACCCAGAAGAGACTTCAGATCGGCCCAGCTCCAGCTGTTGTGGCAATTTAGAGAGTAAACCAGAGGATGGAAGATCTTTCTCTCTGTCTGTAACTCTGCCTCACAAGTAAATTAAATCTTAAAGAGTTTGGCAAAGTTCTTTCTTTTTCAAGATTTGGAAGTCTGAAGAATATTGGAGTTGGCGCCTCTTTAACTGGTTTACACAATTCAGTTCTAAAGCCATCAAATCTGTACTTTTCTTTCATGGGATACTTCTAATCACTTCTTCTATCTTGTTACTTGTTATGAGTCTGTTTAGATTCTCCATATCTTCTTGTTTTAACTTTTTGTTAGGCTATATGTATCCAGGCATTTATAGATGTCTTAGAGCTTTTCTGATTTGTTTTTTGAGTTTTTTCTCTTTTGTCAGCCTGTCTAAAGTTTTGTCTATTGTCATTTCCATTTGCATGATATCTTTTTCCAATGCATAACTTTCAGTCTATGTGTTTCTTTACCTAAGAATTGAATTTCTTTTAGGCACTGTATGGTTGTGTCTTTTTTTTTTTAAGATTTATTTATTTTATTTGAAAGTCAAAGTTGCACAGAGAGGAGAGGCAGAGAGAGAGGTTTTCCATCACTGGTTCACTTCCCAGTTGGCCACAATGAAAAGAGCCAGGCTGATCAAAAACCAGGAGCTTTTTCCAAGTTTCCCACATGGGTTCAGGGGCCCAAGGACTTGGGCCATATTCTGCTTTCCCAGGCCATAGTGGAGAGCTGGATCAGAAGTGGAGCAGCTGAGTCTCGAACCAGTGCCCATATGGGATGCCAGAATTGCAGGCCAGGGTTTTAACCCTCCACACCACAGTACGAGGCTCTGGTTGTATCTTTTTTATTCACTTGGTCCGTCTATGTATTTTGATTGGGAAATTTAATCCATTACAACTCAATGTTAATTTTGATAAAATATGTGGTCATTTTGTTGATTGATTACTGATTGTATCTGATCTGTTAGTCAATTTTGTAATGTTTTGTATTTTTGTTTTGGATATTTCTATTGTACAGTTCCTTTATTTCTTGTAAGGCTGGTTTGATGATGCATTCTGTTTTTGTTTATATACAAAACACTTTTTTTCTCCATTTCAAAGAATAGTTTTGCTGCATGTAATATACATGGTTAGATGTCTTTTTCTTTCCAATAACTTTACTATGTCATCCTATTTTCCTCTGGTCTCTAGGGTTTCTGTTGAAGTCTTGTCTTAGTCTAGTTGGTTTTCCATTATATGTAACTTGATGTTCCTGTCTCACTATATTTAGGAACCCTTCTCTTTAACTTCAAAAATTTGAATATAATATGCCTTGGAAATATCTTTTTGGGTTGAGTCTGGTTGGGGTCCTTCCTGTATCTGGATGTCCATATCTTCCTAGACTTGAAGTTTTCATCTATCATTTCATTCAGTAAGTTTTCAATGTCTCTTTCCTTCTCATCTCCTTAAGGTATTATTATAATACAAATATTTGTTTACTTAATGCTACCTCATATATTGTATAGACATTCTTTTTTTTGTTTGCTTTTCTCTGATATTTTTTTTAAACTTTTATTTAATGAATATAAATTTCCAAAGTATAGCTTATGGATTACAATGGCTTGCCCCCCATAACGTCCCTCCCACCCGCAACCCTCCCCTTTCCCACTCCCTCTCCTCTTCCATTCACATCAAGATTCATTTTCGTTTCTCTTTATATACAGAAGATCAGTTTAGCATACATTAAGTAAAGATTTCAACAGTTTGCTCCCACACAGAAACATAAAGTGAAAAATACTGTTTGAGTACTAGTTATAGCATTAAATCTCAATGTACAGCACATTAAGGACAGAGATCCTACATGAGGAGTAAGTGCATTCTTCATTCTTTTTAGTTTTTAAAAAATGTTTTATGATAGGGAGACACACACACACTTTACATCTACTAGCTCACTCCCCAGATGCCACAGCAGCTAGGGATGGATTGGGCCAAAACCTTCAGCCAGTAACTCAATACACCCTTCACATGGGTGGCAGGAAACCAATTACCTGAGCCATCACTGCCACTTCCCTGGTTCTCCTTTGGTAGGAGGGTGGAATGAAGAGCCAGAACTAAGAATCAAATTTAGTTACTCTGGCTATTCTTTAAAATTCTTTTTTCTTTATTTTTGTCTTACTGAGTCCTTTCAAAAGCCGTGTCCTCCTGGTTAGAAATTCTTTCTTGTCTATTCTGTTCTTAAAGCTCACAACTTTTTATTTTCATTGTTCATTTCTAAAATGTCTGTTTAGTTCTTTGTAATGATTTATATCTGTGGAATTTCTCATTCATCTGTGGTTTAACTCATTTCTTTGAATTTCTGTAGGGTTGCTCTTGCATCTCACTGAGTTTCCTTAGAACAACTATTTGAATTCTTCAGACATTTCATAGATTCATCTCAGGACCTAGTTCTAAAGAACTGTTATGTTCCTTCAGAAGTGCCATGCTTCCTTCTTCATATTTTCTGTTTCTGCATTGATGTCTGCCCATCTGGTATAATTCTTTGTTTGTAGAGTAGGTTTTGATTAAAAAGACTTTGTTTAGGGTATCACTATGATTGCTGTTTTGCTTTGGTTCTGGGTGAGCACAGAAGTGTAACTTCTGAGTGATTACTTTAATAAATGTCAATACTATATTTTACCACAATTGTCTGCATCAGTTTGTGAAAATAGAAGTGTGACTTTGAAGTGTGCATGGAGTCCTAGGGTGTGTATCTGCAGCTTCCAGCAAGTTGTGTGTCGTCACCCTAGGATTTGTGCTGACCTCTTTCTTGGTGGTGTGAGACACAT
This sequence comes from Oryctolagus cuniculus, assembly GCF_964237555.1. Classification (NCBI taxonomy): domain Eukaryota; kingdom Metazoa; phylum Chordata; class Mammalia; order Lagomorpha; family Leporidae; genus Oryctolagus; species Oryctolagus cuniculus. The sequence continues at coordinate 61,593,394 of NC_091439.1, forward strand.
AGCCAGGCTGTCCTCTTGTCCCATCAGGCAAGCCTGAGTGATGCTGGGCCTTGTGACACTAATAGCTGTGATTCTGGAACTATCATGTTTTATAGGACCTTCCCCAAGTCCTGCTGGGAGAGTGGGACTTAGGCTGGAACTGATGGCACCAAAAACCCTAGTCCCAGGTCTAAAAGATGAAATGAAAAGCAATTTTGTCCCAGGTCTAAAAGATGAATATATTACATACTGGTGATTTTGCATGGGAAGATGTTGGTCTGGAGTAGTGTAAATCAGGTAGGTTCTTCCATATGTCTCACAGGTTACATTCCAGTGATCTTGTGAATCCAGCACTAATAGTTACAGTCCTGGAGCTACAGGATATAGTGGGATCACCACCCAGTTCTAACAAAGAGCCAACTGTGCTGGTGAATATGGACTGCCAGCCACCAGCCTGAAGCAGAAGAATGCAGTTGGGGGTCTCCAGACATCACAGGTGAATGTGAGTTACACCAAGGATTATAATACTACTACGAAAAGTCCCATATCATCAGGGCACAGGCAGAACTGTCCCAATTTCCACAGGGGATGCAATGGTGATTCTGAGGTTTATGCCCTAGGCACCCAGCATCATATGCTAGAAGATGCAGTGGGTCCTTCCTCAGGTGTGGTCCTCTCAGAATCTTTTGTTCTACTGCTTCTGCTGAGCCCCAAAAAGTAGAGAGCAGCTTCCCTGTTTGTACAGAGTGAGCAAGTGAAAATCTGCCCATAATTGCCACAGCGACTGTGTAAAGGAGATCTACTCTTTGCCCTGGAAAGTACCCTTTTCTGGCTCTGGTGGCTTCTGATAGCAGCCGTTCTGCTTAAATCAGAATAAAATTTAGTGGCTGCTCTGCTGCAGCATCTCAGACTCTGTCTCTTTAGGGGCAGAGGGAGTCGATGAGGGTACCTTTTTCAAAGCGAGGTAGTCAAATCCCAGTCAGCTTTCTAGGCTGGATTTAACATTAGAGGGGACTGTGGAATTTCTCCCTTAGTTAGGGCTATGGGCCTGTTTATGGGTCACTTTCTTTTCATCGTTTCCTGATAAGAGGACATCTTACAGCCAGGTAGCCTGTGCAGAAGCTGTGGTGACTGTGGGATGTTTTGCTGCTGCCTCTCAGAGTCTCTGAGCCATTTGCTATTTCTGTCACCTCTTAACTAAAATATCCCCTCAATCAGTCTCCTTAAAATATGGTCTTTCCTTTGTTGTCCTGCTATTTTTCTGTTATTGAGGTGAGTGATATTTCTCTGTATTCATCCATCTTTGGTTCCCCTCTAATTCTTTTTTTAAAATATTTATTTGGAAGAGAAAAAGTCAGGGGTAGGGAGAAAGATCTACTATCCACTGATTCATTCCCTAAATGCCCACAAACCAAAACCAGGCCAAACTAAAACCAGGAGCCTGGAATTCCATCTGGTCTCCCATGTGGGTGTCAGGGAACCAATCACTTGAACTATTGCCACTGCCTCCCAGGATACACATTAGTTAGGAAGATGGACTGGGAGTAGAGCAACTGGGACTGAGACTTCAACAAGGGATGTGAGCATCCCCAGCTCACATTGTGGTGTCAGAATGCCCGTGCCAGGAAAGCTAAATTCTAAATTTAAGTTAAAAGCATATATAATGAAATTCACATACATTCATTAGTCTAAAACTATTTCAAGTAACAGTGTATAAATTTTGCTGACATAAATCAAAGAATTTGAGAAAATGAACAAGTAATTTTTTGTCAACTTATGTTTTATGTTCCTATTATATGTGTACAATCATGTACATATACACAGAAATTTATTTTAATAAATTCTTATTTCAAAATTCATAAAATATTTAATTAGTTACTAGCTCATTATTATATTTGTTTAATACTTTTATGAAATGTACAAAATAGGAAATGTAAGTTAGAGTAAAATTATGTATATCTGAAATGATTTTCAAAGCAGAAACTACCCTAGAATCAAGGTGAGAAATTGAAATTTTATGAAAAGCTATTACAACTAATCATTATTTTGCACTTAGTAATAGCCAGACCACATATATGTGGGATTTACAGACTACAACAACTACTCTGGCCAGAATAAAATTGGAAAATAATAAAATCCATATAATTTCAGGCAAATTCAGTACAATTAAGTAAACATCTGAAAGCTGCCCTCTGTCTTTATTGAAAAACTTTAATGTGTGTAGCTGCACATAAATCCCAAGAAAAAGAGCTTAATAAGATGCCAACAAGAGGTGGAATTTTAGTAGATACAAATGACAATAACAAAGCTGGAAAGACTGACTTATTGAGTGTTGGCAAACAAAAGTTGTGACAGAACATGCAATTTTTCCAAAGACATCAAATTAAGCATAAAGGACTCCTTCCCTTACAGCAGAGAAAAGTGGTCTCAATATAGGGGAAAGAAAACCGAAAAGAGATGGCACTAAAAATGAGCCGTTAGCAGATACTTCTGAGAATCTCAGCCTCTATGAAAGGCGGTAAGAAGTGGCTTTTAAACTTGAATAGACGATAATGCTAATTTGAAGAGCGAAGAATCTGACTTTAGCTGTTGCTGAAGACAGAACCATACCAAGGAATTTGTAGTGCCTTTGACACTTTGGTGAAGGGAGTGATAGTGTGCAGATCAACCAAAAGTCTAGTAAAGCTTATGTGATCACATGAAAGATTTATATTTCTTTAAAGACATAAATTACAAATACTCAGGGGAAATTATATCTAAAATTGAATCATCTCTTCTCAAATTCCAGAGAGTATTTGTCCAGACAAACTGAAGTATCCATCTTCTCCAAAGGTACTCTGGAGCAAACAATTGTTATGGAGAAAAAGGAGGAAATATTGGTGCCAAAATGAATTCCTATTCACTAATTTCATATTGATCTTCAACAATAATTAGCAATTATACCTACTTCTTTGGCCAACTGGCTCTGTCAGTAACAGCATTTTGGCATTTCCTTTTGTTCTTCAAACATTTACTTAATTCTAAACAATTTCAGAATAGAATTTGAACCTAGATCTGCTTGATTCCTAAGACTATGGCATGATTATCATTGGCTGAATGTGTGAATGCCTGATTCATCATTTTTGCATTCAAACCCATGTATAAGCAGGCCACTACCTATTTCAAAGGAAACTTTATTTTCTATGTTTCATTATAGCATTTCTAAACCAAGATATTAGAGCAGTCAGGACTTCAACTGCCCCTGTATAGGATGCCAGCACTGCAGGCAGTGGTTTACCTGCAGTTCCACAGCACCTGCCTCAGGTGTACTTGTTTCTAAGTGTTCTCATTCTTTTATAAGGTTGAATGCTTACAGATTCCACACATACTATTTCAATGTCTAAGTTTGGGTACCTTTCCATTAGGTTTAACTTCTAAGTTATCTGGGGGAATTTCCCATTAGAAGAAGTACAGTACAAAAGGATTTTCTTTATCTTTTGGTAACTAATTACATGAGGGAAAGAAATTTTGTGTTTTGTCAAGATAATCTCATGTATTTTCTATCTTTGGGTTTAGAATACTGAATGTTAACAGTTGATTTTTAACATCTTTTAAGTGTATATTTCTACTAATCAAATATTAAATATACTTAATATGTAATAAATATATTTAAACATAAAAAACCCCATGTATAAGCAGGCCACTACCTATTTCAAAGGAAACTTTATTTTCTATGTTTCATTATAGCATTTCTAAACCAAGATATTGTTTTTTCAGTTACTTTAAGATTTATTGAGGTATAATTGATATAAAAATTTTGCAAATTGAATGTGAGTTTGGATGTAAACATACACCTCTGATTGAATCACCACAATCAAGGAAGTAAGTACATCCATCTTTAGAAATTTCTTTATGCTCTTTTGTGTGTGGGAGGGGATTTTTTTTTTTTGGTAAGAATATGAAATCTATGCTTTTGACATTTTAGAGCTCCCAGTATAATTTGATAGCTATTGGTACTATGTTGTACAAGAGGTCTCTAGAACACGTTTGTTCTGCCTAGCTGAAACCTTGTTCTCATTTAACAATTTCCCATTTTTTTCCTCTTCCCATCTCTGGCAACTTCCATTCTATTCTCTGCCTCTATGAATTTTACTATTCTTAAATACCTCATGTATACCGAATCATGTACCTAAGTGAAATAAGCTAATCACAAAAGAACAAGTATGATTACTTTTTCACATTTAAGATTAATATTTATTATTAGATGCCATACTTAATAAATTAAGGATATTTCCTTTAGGCAAGAATATGATATACATATTGTTATATATCTGCTAAAATCTAACCCTGCCTAATAGTTGTAAAAGCAAAGAGCAATAAACAAATTATCTGGACTTTGAAATGTTTATTTAAATGGTTAAAACTCTTTGGGCTTAAGTTGTATTAATTCTTTGGCAAAAGTATTTTTTGAATTATGCATAAATCAAAATACATTTTTCAAATAAAAAATGGCCAACAGCCAAAAGAAAACAATTATCATGTTTTATTTGATATAAATATAAAAATGTGGGACAGGCACTGGGCACAGCTGCTAGGATGCCAGTTGACATACCTGCATCCCATATTGGTGTGTCTGGGCTGGAGTCTTGGCTCTGCTTTCAATTCCAGCTTCCTGGTAATGCTCTCCCTGGGAGGCAGCAAATGATGCTCAAATACTTACCTACATTCTTGCCATTCACATGGAAGACCTGGATTAAGTTCTTGGCTCCAGGTTTTAGCTGCAACCAGCCTATGCTGTTGTGGTTATTTAGGGAGCAAACCAGTGGATAAAAAATGTTTCTATGTGTGTCTCCCTCTTTCAAACAAAGTAAAAACTTCAAATTTTTAAAGAACATAAAAATTTAATTAGTCTGGTTTGTACTATTTTCTTCTCTGAATGTTAGCCAGAATTTGACAATTAACCATATTATATCAATTTTTTTTTCATATTATGTCAATTTTAAACTGGAAATGTTTTCTCTCTATTATCTTTGCAAAGTCAAGAGTTCTCAATGACCCAAAAAGTTGCAGTCTAAAAGCACTCTATGTGTGCTTTTTAGAACCTCAATTATTGTTTCCTATAGCAACTCTTTTTTACATAATTACATAGATAGACTCCATGAAGATTTTCATAATTCAAGTATAATTCAATTTGTGGACTAACAGGAAGGTACAGCCTCAGTCAAACGTGATTTCCCCGAATCCTGAACTTATCTCTGGCTATTACATGGATGTGTTGTCTACATATTTCATACAAATTCCTCATCTTTTTCAATTATGTAGTTATCCATTTTATTTCCCTAGAATTTTCTTTTAAAAAGTTAAGTGGTCATAATAGGAATTAAGATTTTAAGGTGTAGGCCTAATGTTTTTAAGCACTTCTCATGTACTTTTCCAGTTCAGTTCAGCAGACATTGCTGAATTCTGATAATGTGTTAGTCACAGTACAACATAATCAGTACCTTTCACTTACATTATTTCTACTGATTCCCTACTTCACTACTAAGATGTCAGTGTTCTTACTGCTATTTTTTTATTTCAAAAAGACTAAGCAATTTCAGAATAGAATTTGAACCTAGATCTGCTTGATCCCTAAAACTATGGCATGATTATCATTCTATGCTGCCTCTACTCAAGCAAAATCATTATTGTGTTTAGCACATAAGAGGCAACCCTAGCCTTTGAAACTCCATTTTAAACTCAAATACAAGAGAACCAACAAAATGGTCTGTTTGTGTCTTTATAGGTATATGGCCATTATCGATCCCTTGAAACCCAGACTGTCTGCCACAGCTACCAAGATTGTCATTGGAAGTATTTGGATTCTAGCATTTCTGCTTGCTTTGCCTCAGTGTCTTTACTCCAAAACCAAAGTCATGCCTGGACGTACTCTTTGCTATGTGCAATGGCCAGAAGGTCCTAAACAACATTTCATGTAAGTTAACTATTATGATTTTCAATTTATTGAACTTTTCAAAAACTATAATTTGGGAGCATGTAAGACATTAACATTTCCCTCAGGGTTCACACAACATATGGGAAAAAAAAATACCTAAAGATACTAAATATCAAATGATGTATTACTTCTACCATTGACTTTAAATCAATACTTATTAAGCTAACAGGAAACAAGGCAAGTATATTTGATTATAAATTGTTATATATTATAAATTGTTATATATTATAAATTGTTATATAAAACTTATTAGAAATGTGAATGCTTCTATATGTGATAGCACTAGAGATTCCTATTCCTAAAGTTAAGAAATAAATAATGAATTTACTTTAAGGAAAGAAGCATTGTTATTGAATGAGAAATAAGTGAGAAGTGAGGAACCAAAGCCCACAAGTGCTGATTACCTCTTTTAAAAAGCTGGCTAGAGAGAAGGGAGTCCTAATGGGTTCCTGGATTTTATTTTGGTTGGATTTGGTTTGTGCTCGTTTGCTTCACCATTAAGAAACTGGAGGATGAGGTTGGAAAGGAAAAAGGAATGCTTTATGATGGAAACTACTGTTTCATATTTTGGACTTAAGAAAAGCAAGAGTCCCAAAACCTAATTGTGTAATTTATCCTATTGTATTATTTTATTCTGGTCATAAATTTTATTCAATAAAATTATTTTTCTATTTTAATGAACCATTTTTACTTTTAATAGTAAGTCCTGATGTTCTATTGTAGTGGGATGATTATATGATAAGGCACTGTATATTTCTGTCTTCAATAATCTAGAAGAAAGGATTTTTTATGTTATTACCATTAAAAAATAATTCTTAATCATGGTACAAGTAATGGTCATCTTTGAAAGCATTTATTTTATCCAACTTTGCCTAAAGTTCAAATTTTAGGGAAAAATATCAGGAGGCACTTATTTAAGGAAAATCTATCCATTACTGCTAATAAATGTTACTTTGCATGAAAATATCACCCTCAAATTGTTGACTGAAATGCTTTTCCACTAGCTTAAAATCAATTCTTATAAAGCTACAAGGAAACCAAAATGCAAATTTTAAAATTCATTTACAAAGAAAACACATGTATTAAAAAGACTATTGTTAACTAATTACTTTAGAGGCTTCCTAGGACAATAAAAGCCACAGTAATCTTACAAAATTCTGTTCATACTGTTAAATTAGGGGATGTCCTTATATTCCTTCCTAATTGCATACTTGTAATTATAATTAAAATAGATGAAATCATAGAATTTGACAATTTATAACATGACTTTGATATGACTTATATAGCTTCATGTGATTTACCAAATTAACAATACAATCAAATGCACCATGACATTGAAAACATGTGTGTATGTTTCTTTACTTGATTTTCTCAAATCATAGTCAAATAACATGTGTATCTAATGTGACTGAGATTTTCTAAAATTGGTTTTTCTTTTCAATGAAAACCAATTTATTTTAAATATGTCTGTTATAGGACTATATAGAGCAGTGCTACACAGGGCAATATATTTCAGTTGGTTACTTTATTCTGTCTCATCCCTATTTCTATAAATTTTTCTATAAAAAATTTAATTAGTTTAGCACAAGAATCACCAAGCACAACATCAAGCAGAGAAAAAGTTTTCAGACTCCATTTCTAGGTAGAGAACGTGTGTAGTTTAAATGAACACTATTCATCTGAGGTAAGTTTTTCTATATGAAGTAATTGGCAAAAGTCAACTGATAGCATTTGAAACATGACCACAGGTGACACTGGCAGGTTCTTTTGATGTATATGTGAAATGAGGATATAGACAAATTATAGAATTTTGAAATTTTTAATTATGATTTAAAGAACTAATGTATATTTCATCCTGATAGATTGTTTATCATGTGTTTTTCTTATTTCTTGTAGCTACCACATTATTGTTATCATACTGGTGTATTGTTTCCCATTACTCATCATGGGTATCACATACACCATTGTTGGAATCACGCTGTGGGGAGGAGAGATCCCAGGAGATACATGTGACAAGTATCATGAGCAGCTAAAAGCAAAAAGAAAGGTACCTTCTATGTAATTTACCTAGCATTTGTCTAAAGTGTGTCACATCACAGAGGGAAAAAAAACTTGTGCATTTTCATATAATTGACTTGAGTATCTACTCTGACTTTTTAATTGTCTTTTCTTTGTCTTTTAAACATTTTTACCTTTCTGGGGGGTTCTTCTATACACCACTGCCCATGTAGCATATCAGATTAGTCTGCAATAGAATAGTTACTTCCTTGCAGTTTGGCTTTTTAAAGCAGATTTTGCCAAGTATTCTCAATTACTCCACTTGAAATTGCTGAAATTCATTTCAAATGTAATCTGAGTCAATCGTATTTCTTCAATTATAATCATTTTTTACTTTTATTGAACAGTGTCTCTGTCTGTAACATACCCAAAGCTTCTTTAATCCCACGAATGACATTTCTCCTTAAAAGTGGTATAACTCCTTAATTTCTACCTCTTGTGTCTCTGTCTGTTTCCCTCTGTTCTTCCCCTTGACCATCCATATTTATTTGATTTAGGGATGACAATCGCTATGTTCCTAAATCTCTGTGGGTGTATGACATTCATGAAAATTGTTCACCTTCAAAACTAAATGAAGAACAATGTTTTTTTTTCTTCTTACTATTTGTTGAACTCTTATTGTATGGTTAATCTTCTGAGTATAAAGTAAACTGAAAGTATATCATTGTAAAATTTAATTAAGAGAGGAAGGATAAGGAAGTTTTGGAGCATGGGTGGGAGCAAGGTAGGCTCCCACCTAATTCTGTAAATGTTAATTTAAAGGTGTCCCTTGAAATGCCCAAATCACATATCGGAGCACCCAGGTTTGAGTACTAGCTTTGCTCCCAATCCTCTCTTCCTGCTAATGTGCACCTGGGAGGCAACAAGTGATGGCTCAAGTAGTTGGGTCCCTGCCACCTACGTGGGAGACCTGTATTGAGTTCAAGGGCATGTGACTTTAGCCCAGACCAGTCCTGGCTATTGCAGACATTTGGTCAGTGAACCAGCACATGCTAAAATGATTTCTCTCTGACCCTCTCTTCCCCTCCTTCCTTCCCTACCACCTCCTCATCTCTTCCCTCCTTACTCCTCCCCATTCCATTTCTCCATACCTCTCTCTCCACTCTCTATCCCTCTTCATGTCCCAATCAAAGAAATAAAATAAATATTCAAATAAAAATTTTATGTTGTGGAAATGCCATAAACAATGTTTTTAAGAAACCAGGAAAATGTTTTATAGTCTTATGATCTACTAGTTGATCAATTGAAAAATGGACTGGTTGCAGGTGGCATTAACATTGGCTGAATGCACACACTCCACCTGTGCTGAAGAAAATAATCTCCATCTGGAGGGAAGATTCCAGGACAGGCCATGGATCTTTGCCCTCAGTACCGGCAAGTTTAGATTTGATGAAAACAAGAATAGGAGCTCTTGGTGGCCATGATAATTAGAATATGCAAATAAAGACAGAACACTAAATAACTCAATTAGGAACTAGGAAAACAAGAGCACAATGACATGCCTATGACATGCATATGACAGTTTGTGCATGTGAAGGTAACCTGTTTCCATAGCTGATTAGAAAGAGCAGTATAAGGGCCAGCATTGTGGCATTGCTTGTAAAGCCACTACCTGAAACTCCAGCATTCCAATGGATGCTGGTTTGAGTCTGGGTTGCTCCACTTCTTATTCAGCTTCCTGCTAATGCACCTGGGAGAATGGCCCAAGTCCCTGTCCCTCTCCCTCTCCCTCTCCCCCCTTTCAAATAAATAAAATGTTAAAAAAAGCAAAAAAAATTGGGTCCTAAATCATTTTCCACTGTCTTCTCAGGCACATTTGCAGGGATCTGAATGGGAAACGCAGTAGCCTTCCCATGTTGGATGCCTGCTGCTCAGATGGCAGCTTAACCCACTGAGCCACAAGGCCAGCCCCTACTATTAACATCTTCTATCAGTATATTTATCATAATCCATAAGCCATAAGGCACACCCAACTTCCCTTATTTTTAAATCCAAACTCCTTGTGTTACTCCACCCCTTCTAATCTCTTGTAATCAGCATTCTTTGTTCAGATAGGTTTCATTTTGAGAATCCACTTTTGAGGGAGAATCATATTTATGTTTCTGCTTATTTCACTTAGCATGATGTATTCTATTCCTGTTTTTTTACCCCTGTGGATAAAAGGGCCTCATTATTTTCTATGGTTGAATAATACTACATTTATACATATTTTTTGTCCATTCATCTGATGGACACCTTACTTTATTCCATATTTTGACTTTTTTAAAAAGATTTATTTATTTGAAAAGCAGAATTACAGAGAGTCAGAGATCTTCCATCCACTGGTTCACTCCCAATTGGCCACAATGGCTGGAACTGGACAATCTGAAGCCAAGAGCTTTCTTCAGGTCTCCCAGGTGGGTTCAGGGGCCCAAGCACCTGGGCTATCTTCCACTGCCTTCCCAGGCCATAAGCAGGGAGCTAGGTCAGAGTGGAGCATCCAGGTCTCGATCTTCTGCCCATTTGGCATGTCAGCATTGCAGGTGGTGACCTCACCCACTACACCACAGCACTGGCCCTCATATTTTGACTTTTGTGAACAGTCCTGCTAAAAACATGGTGGAGCAGTTTTCCCTTTAATACAATGAGTCCATGTCTTTGGGTGTATACTTAATAGTGGGATTGCTGGATCATATGGCAAATCCATTTCTAATTTTTAAAGAAATCTCCAAACTATTTTGCACAGTGGCCACATGGATTTGTGTTGCCATTAAGGGTACATGGAGTTACACTTTCACCACATCCTCATCAGCATTTTTCACAACAGCATTCTGATTGGGGTGAGGTAATACCTCATTGTGGTTTTGATTTGCATTTCCCTGATGGTCAGTGATATTGAACAATTTCTCATGTGTGTCTTGGCCACTTGTATTTTTTCTTTCTTTAATGTATTATCTTGAAAATCTGAGTTACAGAGAGGGAGAGAAAGCCAGACGTAAAGAAAGAGATCTTCCATCCACTGGTTCACTCCCCAGATGGCCACAACAGCCGAGGCTGTGTCAGGCTGAAGCAAGGAACCAAGAGCTTCATCTGGGTCTCCTGCCATCTTCTGCTTTCCCCAGGCAATTTAGCATTGAGCTGGATGGGAAGTGGAGCGGCCAGGACTTGAACCATGCTCAAATGGGATGCTAGCATCATAGGCAGTGGCTTTACCATCTATGCCACGACACCAGCCCTTAATGTATTTCTTCTTTTGAGAAATGTTTACTCCGGTGCTTTGCATATTTTCTCTTAGATTGGTTGCTTTTTGAGGAGTGTCAAGTTTTTTAGTTGCTCCTGTGTCAGATGGGTGACTACCAAATGTTTTCCTTCATCTGTTCTATGTCTCTTCACTGTTGATGCTTTCCTTTTCTATGTGGAGGTTTCTGGGCATGATGTGGTCCCATTTATCTAGTTCTGTTTTTTTGTTTGTTTGTTTGATTCAGAGATCTTACTTTTTAAAAGAAATCACTGCTCTTACATCAATGTTTTGAAATGGTATCCCTGTTTCTATCAATTTCATGTTTTCATATATTATTTTTGGGTCTTCACACAATCTTGTTGATTTTTGAGTATGTTGAGAGGTGGAAATTAATTTCTTTTGCATGTATGATCCAGTTTTGTCAGCACTATTTGTTGAAAAGACTCTGGTGTATGCTCTTGGTAGCTTTGTCTAAGATTGGTTGGCTGTATGGACATGGATTGACTTGGGGGCTGCTTGTTTTATTGAGCTGTATGTCATTTTTATGCCAGTATCATCTCTTTCAATGTCTATAGTTTTATAGTGTGCTTTGGGATAAGATATTGTGATGCTTCCAGCTTGATTATCCTGCTCACAATTACTTTAATGTCCAGGGTCTTTTGTTCCATATGAATTTTGAGTATTTTATTTTTTCTGCTTCTGTGATGAAGGTCATTGGTGTTTTGATGGCAATTGCATTGAGTCGGTGGATTTATTTAGGTACTATGGACTTTCAGTAATACTAATTCTTCCAATCCATGAATACAGGGTATTTTTCTATTTTTTATGTTTCTTTGATTTCTTTCATAAGTGTTTTGTAACTTTCTTTGTGGAAATCTTTTACACTCTTATTTATGGCAGCAGTAATCACCTGAGGCTCTTGACATGAGCTGCCAAGGCTATAGAAGCCTCTTGAGTTTGCCAACTCTGATCTTAGACAAGGTCATAGTCAAAGTGGAAGTTCTCTCCTCCCTTCAGAAAAAGGTACCTCCTTCTTTGATGGCTTTTTTTTTTTTTTTTTCCAGAGTGTCTTGGCTTTCCATGCCTAAAATACTCTCATGGGCTTTTTAGCCAGATCCAAATGCCTTAAGGGCTGATTCTGAGGCCAAAGTGCTGAAATAAACATTTAAATAATAAGTTTTCTAGGGAAATGAATGCCAAGAACAGAAAATATATTTTTAAATTCCTATTATCTACCATGAAATATCTCCCCCAATAAAAATTGTATAAATTTTACATATAATTATTTGCCAATTTTTCAGCCATATACTTTGAAAAAAAAATCCTATTTTGCTTGATAAAATAATAAATATCATCAGAACGTATCTGCCTTAGGTATTTCTGAAATCACACAATATTTTAACCCAGCATGATATGTTGAAAACATACCATTGATTATTTAAAATCCTCATTATCCTAAAAGAACTAAAAATCAAGAAACACCTGAGACCTCTGATATTACCATATAATGTTTTGAATTGAAACAGTAAAGCTTAGAGAGCTGATAGCTGCTTGTTCCATCCAGGTAACTTCATCTTCCCCACCCTATGCTCTAACCTGCAATCAGAGTCTCCTACATTGGACCTCGACATTGATTGTCAATACTTCCTGGTTTCAACCCTTTGATTAAATATTTTCCATGCTTTCATGTGTGGCAGTGGGTGGGAATCACTTTGAAAAGCCTAGAAACTTTCTGCTTCCTTTTGATTTTCTTGTAATAGTTGAGAAGTGGAAGTGATTACACCTTTTTTTAAAAGATGAGAAAGGCTAGACACTTCAGGAAGAAATCTCTACAGAGTTTGAGTGCTTGACAATCACTTGAAAAAGTTTCTTATGGATGGCCCATTAGTGTTTCTCACTCTGTAATTACAGTCCTGAGAAGATGGAATGAGACACCATGGATTCCTGTTAGGTAGTAAATTTTAGGATAGGAAATCTGTAACAATGCTAGTTAGTTCTCAATTGTTCAAGATTTACATTCCACACACAGGTGCACACCACAATTGAAAAGCATATCAATTACTGTATATTTTATAAAATCATTATATGGATACAATATATTTAATCAGACTCTCCTGGTTGTTTTATAATGTATTTGTTGCTTAAAATTTATATCCATCTGAAGTCTATTTGCAAGAGTTGGATGGGCCTCAAACTTTATTTTTCTAGATGCTTCTATGTTGTCTGCAACATAATTGTATTGAATCCATCCTTTTCAACACTGACTTAAAATGTCACATTTACCTTATTTGAAATTCAAATATATATATATATATATATATATATATATATATATATTTGAGATTTAGGACTTTTTATTCTGCAGATATGCTCTGACTATTCATGCATCATTACCACACTGGTTAAATTAAGGAAGACATAATTACATCCTACTACTGGACAGGATAACTTTATATTCCATTTACTCATTTTTTTTCAGGATTTTCTTAGCTATTCTTATTTTACATTTAATATTTATAATTATTTTTCTTAAAATGAGTTTTAAGAAATGTGATTATATTTACTACCTTTGAAAGTATTAAACAATAAATACTTTGTAAGGGAAATACGGATTGGTAGATGAGTAAATGAATGGCATTCTTTATATTACTCAGAACATAGTGGCTGGGAACAGATGATTGTAGTCATTGTACCAAGCTGAAATATTTGTGTTAGGACATACCTTGGGCAAACACCTTATCTGAGCCTCAGAGAGGTGACAGTACTTCTACAATGTGACTGGATAGAGATCAGACGAGGTGATGTATGTTAAAGACTCAAAAGTTTCCAGCACATGGACCTGCTCTCAGCATCAGCTCTCACTTTAGGCATTTTTGTGTGAATATATATACCTGTATTGTGGAGGATAGTAGGCATCATGTTGCAGAAAATTAGATATATAAATATGGCTACCTGTATTTTACAGTGAATTAATAGTCTGTAAACAAAATCTGTACATTTATTATCTAATATCTGAGTTTTACAAAGATATACAACATGTAACCTTTGTGGAATTGTTAAACCAAGCTAATATATCCATCATGTCACCATACTTGTCATCATTTTATGTGGTGGTAACATTCAAAATTACTGAAAGTAAAAATAATTTAGAAACTATAACCATGCTGTATCAAAAAATGTACATATCTATTTGAAAACTTGTACCCTCTGAGCAATGTCCCTCTCTTCCCCTCTCCCCCACTCATCCTCTGGTAGTCACCATTCTAGTCTCTGTTTCTCTAAGATTGAATTTTTTAGATTCCACATATAAGTGAGAACATGAAGAATTTGTCATTTGGGTCTTGGTTTATTTAACTTGGCATAGTATCCTCCAGTTTCATTCATGTTGCAGCAAATGACAATACCCTGCCTTTTTGCAGGTTAAATTATATTCTATTATATTTGTATGCCACATTTTCAGCCTACTCATTTATTGGTATATATGTTATTTAATTTTTTTTTATTTTTTTGACAGGCAGAGTGGACAGTTAGAGAGAAAGGTCTTCCTTTTTGCCATTGGTTCACCCTCCAATGGCCGCCGCGGCCGACGCGCTGCGGCTGGCCCACCATGCTCATCCGATGGCAGGAGCCAGGTACTTATCCTGGTCTCCCATGGGGTGCAGGGCCCAAGGACTTGGGCCATCCTCCACTGCACTCCCTGGCCACAGCAGAGAGCTGACCTGGAAGAGGGGCAACCGGGACAGAACCCGGCGCCCCGACTGGGACTAGAACCCGGTGTGCCGACGCTGCAAGGCGGAGGATTAGCCTAGTGAGCTGCGGCGCCAGTGTTACTTGATTCTATATCTTGGCTATTGGGAATAAGGTTGCACCAAACAGGGAATAACAGATATCTCTTAATATATATCTCCATATATATATAACAGCTATCTATGGAGAAATGTGATTATTGGTTCATTAGTTAATATTCATTTTAGTTTTTTTGAGAAACTTCCATATATTTTCTACAATTGCTGTACTAATTTACATCCTACCAACAGTGTAGAAGGGTTCCATTTTTTCCACATCCTCACCAACAGTCATTAACCTACATCTTTAATAGCCCTTCTAAAAAATGTGAGATGATATCTCACTAATTTTAACTTGCCTTTCCCTTATGATTTAGTGATGTTGAACATTTTTTCATATACCACAGGAACAATCTGGAAGTATCACACTACTTGGTTTAAAAATGCATTACAAAGCTACGGTAATCAAATCCACATGTCACTGTAATTAAAACACACACATAGATCAATGGAATGAAGTGAAAACTGAGAAATTAACATGTGCATTTACAGTCGATTGATTTTTCACAAAGATGCCAAGCTGAGGCAAGGGGGAAAAGATAGTTGACTCAATAATTGGCAATGACATAACTGGATATCTACTTGCAGAAGAATAGTCCCTTATTCCATACACAAAATCAACTCAAATGAGATTAAATAATTAAATGTAATAATCTGAAACTTAAAACAATTAAAAGCAATCATAGGATGAAACAGAACATTTGTCTAAATAATGAATTTTTGAATTTGATCCCATAAGTACAAGTCATAAAAGTAAAATCAGATAAATGTGATTATAACAAACTACAAATCTGCACAGCAAAAGAAATAATTATAGAAAAGATAGAAACTACCAATTATGAGCAAATATTTACAGGCCATACAGTGGTAAGATTAATATTCAAAATATAGAAGGATAGCTACTCAATAGCAAGAAAATATAACTCAATTTTTAAGTAAGAACTGAATAAATACTTTTTTAAAAAAAAGGTATACAAATAGCCAACAAGCATGTGAAGGATTGATTAACATCACTAATCACTAGGGAAATGCACATTTTTCCCTATTTTAATTGTTATTACATGTTGTATCTCAGCTGAATTGAGCCACAGTAGAAATTTCCTTTGTGAGAAAACAGCCAATGTGATTTCCTTGCCTTTTTTACATCATACCTAACAAATATACATCCATATCTATACAGTGTTCTATAAAGGGGAAAAGATGAATCTTGATATCTTTCATTTCCTTGTTATAAAATATTGAAAATCTTTTAAGCATCGTATGAGGATAGATCAAGATAATACCTATTTCAAAGTGTCTGATAAATAATGCTCATGAATACACAAATACAATCTGTACTTACCTTGATGTATTCATGAGACAAAAGTAAGCCTAATTATAATTAATACAAGATTGGCCGGTGCCGCGGCTCACTAGGCTAATCCTCCGCCTTGCAGCGTCGGCACACCGGGTTCTAGTCCCAGTCGGGGCGCCGGGTTCTGTCCCGGTTGCCCCTCTTCCAGGTCAGCTCTCTGCTGTGGCCAGGGAGTGCAGTGGAGGATGGCCCAAGTCCTTGGGCCCTGCACCCCATGGGAGACCAGGAGAAGTACCTGGCTCCTGCCATCAGATCAGCGTGGTGCACCGGCCACAGCGTGCTGGCCGTGGCAGCCATTGGAGGGTGAACCAACGGCAAAGGAAGACCTTTCTCTCTTTCTCTCTCTCTCACTGTCCACTCTGCCTGTCAATAATAATAATAATAGTAATTAATACAAGATTAATGCTTGTGAAAATTATTAAGCACAACTGCCGTTTATTAGTTCTTATTGTAGGTCAGGTACTGACTTATGTGGTTTGATGGATCAGCCAGTAGAATCCTGGCAACCAAGAAGGTACTATTATTTTATTTTGTGAATGAAGAAATAGAACAATTATATACCTTCTAAAGACTTATTTTAATCTATGTATTACACTGATATTTTTGTACTTAATGTAGAAAAGTAAATAAGGTAAAGTAATTATCTCTTTAATACAAGTAACACAAATCTATTCAGAATTAAAAGGCATTTGTAGGTTAAACTAATCAGAAGACTTACATCATTTCTAGGGCAAAATTATTTTCTATCACCAGAGATCATTGTAAAAATCCATTTGAGTGCCAGCAGCCAAAATATTTTTTAGAAAAAAGTCAGTAAGGTGCCATTGAATGTATTTACCAAAGTGATGTGTGCTAATGTAAAATCTATTTATGTCATCAAAAACTAAATTTTCGGGGCCGGCGCTGTGGCGCAGCAGGTTAACACCCTGGCCTGAAGCACCGGCATCCCATATGGGCACTGGTTCGAGACCCGGCTGCTCCACTTCCAATCCAGCTCTCTGGGAAAAGAGTAGTAGATGGCCCAAGTCCTTGGGCCCCTTCACCCGTGTAGGAGACCTGCAAGAAGCTCCTGGCTTCAGATTGGCGCAGCTCCAGCCAATTAGGGAGTGAACCAATGGATGGAAGACCTCTCTCTCTCTCTCTCTCTCTCTCTCTCCCCCCCTCCCTCCCTCCCTCCCCTCTCTCTAACTCTGACTTTCAAATAAAGAAATCTTTAAAAATTATAAGTTCTCAAAAGTATGTAGTATTTTTTGTTTATATTAGGTTCAGAAGATTTTTTTAGGAATAAAAATTCCTTTTAGTATATACTGGGGGAAAAAACAAACTCCCTTAACAAATTATCCTTAGTTAATGTAATACCATAAATCATGCTGATATCAAGTAATGGTTTTACTGCAACTAAGACAACTCAAGAATAATTAATATGCATTGTTGAATCACAGCAGACAGATGCAAAGATAAAAATATAAGTTATTTTTTAAGAATGTCTGGATTTGTGAAACTGAATAAGCATGAAGCTTTATGTGCTCATGAAGGAAAGAGAAAAGGATAGAAGGGGAGGGATCAAAGGTGGGAAAAGGAGACAAACACACCATGGTAGGAAAGAGAGATCATGATATTACACAAAAGAGACAAAGCTTTCATGATGCAGAGGAAAGAGAACTGGGACTCAGATCTGGTACAATAATTCAATATTGCTACCAATATTGCTAGAATCGCCACTTTTCTCTGAGTTAATTTTTTGGGCTTATTTCTAAAAATGATTCTACTGCCTCTAAATTCTCTTGCAACTAGAAATTACCATCATTAAGATTCATCAAGTATGTTTTCAACATTTAATGTGAATCAGGCATGTGCATGAGTGACTTATTTGAGCTGTATAAAATCATTTTTTTCCTGGCCACAAATATAAGTGGGCTAAATTATAGAAAATTTCCTACTTGGTTCTATGAAGTTGATTTTTGGTTACAGCCAAAATTTTCCCTCCTACCTTTGACCCCACACAAGTAACCAATCACCACATTATATTAAGTCCAGCAAAGATTGGAAGAATTCTTCATGATTAGACTTTAGGTTGTCTGCAAGTGGTATATTGTGCAAGGGAGTAGGGGTGGGAACACCCACACTTAAGGTCAATTCAGCATGGAGTCCTCAAACTAAATTTAAATTATTTTTGCAGTTGTCCTCCTGGGCTCCTTCTGCCCCAAGCCCTACATGGTTGAGGGAAAGAGAAAACAATTATGTTCTTTGACTTACATGAAGGCAAGTGTGTCACAGGACTGCTAGTACAAGAAGAAATGTGGAGAATCACAGAAACATTGAACCTGAGAATATTCATATTATCATATAGTACCCTGTTCATATGTAGTAATCCTGTCTCTGTGGCTCACCTAAATATGAACATAGTTATATAACATGTGTGCACTACAGCATTACAGGGGGTAAAGCAAGGGACCAGTAATAGAGTCTGAAACTAGATAAACATTTATGACAAAAATTCCCAATTCTAAAATATGTAGCACACAATCTAGATTCTCATTCATACTTACAAAAATGCCCTAGGTTAAATAAGAAATGTTTTGTCTTACAATAGTGATACACAATTAAGAAAGTTGAAGCTGAAGGAAAAAGTGAAATAGAAAGGGATCAGTGTAAAAGACTTTAAAATAACCATCAGAGTTTTGTGAGTGATTAGATATGCAGACTGAGAGAAGGGAAATGAAAAAAATTCTACTTCAGGAATCAATTGCTGGGAAAATGAGAACATTATTGACAGAAAAATAGAGAGCCTGTGAAAAAACCAAGCAATTTTTGGCTGAAGAAGATGAATTCACTTTGAGAATCCAGCAAAGTAGAAATAGTTCATATGTAACTGGAAATAGGCATCAGTTTGTGCTGAGGAAGGTGACAACTACTGATAATTATGAACAGTGTTCCATATCAATCCGTTCTGTACTCTTACTAGAAATTTTCATAAGACCATTCTGTCCTATGAATGGTACAGTAACTGGACATACATGAGAAACCTCTGGGTATCAGGGGAACAAATTCCTCTGCTCACCACTCCTGCCCTTTCCTCACAAATCTCAACTCCCCAGCCTCTGGGAGCCCAGTTCAGAGAAGCAGAGAAAAAATGTTATAACATAACCGTTGGCTTCTATTCATAGTTATGTCATTATTTCTGCTATTTATTTCTAAGTAGAAATATTTCCAACTAATGCAGAAAAATTCATTAGCATTTTCCCTCTATAGGGTATTGGTTAATAATAGGTCAATAAGATATTTGAAAAAGACGAGTTGATAACCAATAGTTCATTCAATTATTTTTGTGCTCTCAAAAGAAAGAAGGTTGCTACCACCCTGTGTTCATGTATTCCTATTTTTGCATCATGATCATGTGTCCTGTGTTGATAACAGTGTGCATTCGTCTAGCTTTGACCTTTTGTCAGCAAATGTGTCTATAGCTATTTGTTCGGCATGCTGCTAGATTGATTGGTACTGACCGACACTTAAATGCTTTCTCCAGCTTCTATTTTAACAGACTCTATTTGAAAAAGGACTGAGATTGGGGGAATCTGTGATCATAAGATAAAAAATACACCTAACCTATGGAGTAACTAAGCCCTAAGACAACATGCTCGAGAAACCAGCTAGCTATTTGTTAAAAAGACTCAATTGATGATAGAAATCATCTTATTGAAATATGTGGTAAAAAATAAATCCCATGGACATCTTCTAATTTCTTCAATTTGCCATTAGTATTATGAAATCTAGATATATTTTCCTTTATTTGCTCAATTTTACCTAAAATGGATAATTATTTTAAATTATAATAAGGCTAAATGCCTAAGCACTGTTAGTAACATATGCACAGAATAGCTAATTTAATAGCCACATTAACATTTTAACACATTATTCAGCAGTGAAACCATCTGGTCCTGGGCTGTGTGTGTGTATGTATGTGTGTGCTGGGAGGGTCTTTATTACTGTCTCAATCTCTGTCTTGGTTATTGGTCTATTTAGTTTTTCTAGGTCTTCCTGCCTCAATTTTGATAGTTGATGTAAGCAGGGATCAAAGGGTTTAACTTGCTTAATATTATTGTATCAATAAGTGGGGGAATTTGATCTAGTACCCAGACAAATAATTAGTTGACTTTATATTTCCTTGTATACACTTAAAGTAAATTATAGTTAACACCAGTAAAAGATCTTTTCAAGGGCAAAAGAGGATGGATGAAGCAATAATATCCCCATGCTAACACTTTTTAGACTTATCTACAACACACATAAAATATATAAATTTTAAGAAAACAAATTACTTAAATAAACAATCACTTTTTCCCATGTAACCCATAGTACATCTTACTTCTTTTGATTATATATGGATAACTGTAGTTGCATGGACAGGCCATTTTTAAATTTCATATGTGATGCTAAAATGGTCTTCTGCCTTCATTGTGTAATCTCTTCTGGAAATATATTGGTCCTAACAATTCAAGGTATTATTTTTCTTCTTTCTTCATGAGGATTCATCCAGCTTTTAATACAACTTTTAGCATGATGAACTTCCTGTCAGAATTAGTTTGAATATTTTCTGCATTTTACTTGACATAGGAAATCCCTACAAGCATTATTGTCTCTAACACTAATGTTCATCTCCAAGTGTTAGCTATGTTCTCCTATTTTACCTGGATTGAGTAGTTACTTTTTAAGATTTATTTATTTATTGGAAAGGCAGAGCCACAGAGAAAGAGGGAGAAACAGAGACAGAGAAGGATCTTCATCCACTGGTACACATTGCTGCAACAGCCATTGCTGGGCCAAGGTGAAGCCTAAACCTTATAACATCATCCACGTTTTCCATATGGGGGCAGGAACCCAAGCACTTCGGATATCTTCGTCTACTTTTGGAGGAGTGTTAGCAAGGAGCTGGATGGGAAGTGGAGTGTCCAGGACTCAAAAAGGCACTCGTATGGGATGCCAGTGTCATAGGCGACATCTTAAACTACTGTGCCACAATGCTTGTCCCTTAAATAGTTTTTAATGTACACTTCTTTTTTTAAGATTTATTTATTTGAAAAGCAGAGCTACAGAGAGGCAGAGAGAGAAAGAGGTCTTTCATCTGCTGGTTCACTCCACAGATGACTGCAAGGGCCAGAGCTGCGCCAATCTGAAGCCAGGAGCCAGGAGCTTCTTCTGGATCTCCCATGCTGATGCAAAGGCCCAAGAACTTGGGCCATCTTCTATTGCTTTCCCAGGCAATAGCAGAGAGCTGGATCAGAAGTAGAACAGCCAGGACTAGAACCGCCACCCATATGGGATGCTTAGGCCCTGCACCCTCGTGGGAGACCAGGAGGAAATGCCTGCTCCTGGCTTCTGATCAGCACTGTGCACCGGCCATGGTAGCCATTTGAGGGGTGAACCAATGGAAAAAGGAAGACCTTTCTTTCTGTCTCTCTCTCCCTAACTCTGCCTGTCAAAAAAAATATATATTCACTTTACTCAATAATGACATATTGTTTAATAACTATTTATAATTCTTTGGTTTACAATTAAACCTCATTTAAGAATAATTTCAAGGGGCAGGCATTTAATGCACCAATTAAGACACCACCTAGGGTACCTGTATACCACACACAATGCCTTGGTTCAAGTTCTAGCTCTGTTGCTGATTACAGCTTCCTGCTAATGTGTACCTGTGAAGCAGCAGGTAATAGTTTAAGTACTTGGGACCCTGTCACCTGTATGGGAGAAACAAGACTGTTCCTAGCTTCTATTGGGCCAGTCCTGACTGTTGCAGGCATTTGGGTAGTAAATCAGTCAATTTTTGTGGAGTACAATGCAATATTTCTACACATGTATATGTGTAAGCGTTCTAATCAGAATTTCCATATCCTTCTATGTTGAGTCTACCAGCTCTCCTAAGTCTTCTTACAGTATATAACAGATAATTACATTATTGTGGACTATATAGTTACCTCACTGTGCTGTGATTGCTTTTTCTAACTCTATAAAGAATGCCATTGGTATTTTGATAGGGATTGCATTGAATCTATAGATTGCTTTCGGTAGTATAGACATGTTAATGATATTCTTCTGATCCATGAACAAGGAATATCTTTATATTTTGTTTGTGTGTGTCCTTGATAATTTCTTTTATCAATGTTTGATAATTTTCATTTGTAGAGATCTTTCATCTCTTTGGTTACATTTATTTCTTCAATATTTGAGTTTGTGTATGTGGTCTTTTGTGAATGAGATCTCTGTCTTGTCTTTTTTTTTTTTTTTTTTTTTTTTGACTGGCAGAGTTAGATAGAGAGAGAGAGAGAGACAGAAAAGTCTTCCTTTCATTGGTTCACCTCCCAAATGGCCGCTACAGCTGGCTCGCTGCGCCCATCTAAAACCAGGAGCCAGGTGCTTCCTCCTGGTCTCCCATGCGGGTGCAGGGCCCAAGCACTTGGGCCATCCTCCACTGCCTTCCCGGGCCACAGCAGAGAGCTGGACTGGAAGAGGAGCAACCGGGACAGAATCCGGCACCCCAACCAGATCTAGAACCCAGAGTGCTGGCACCGCAGGCGGAGGATTAGCCTAGTGAGCCACGGCACCGGCCAAGAGATCTCTGTCTTAATTTCACTTTTTGTGATTTAATCACTAGCATACAAAAAGATTCTGTTTTGTTGTATGTTTATGTTGTAACTTGCAAGTTTATTCAACTGGTTTATCATTTTCTAACAGTTTTTGTGGAGTTTTAGGTTTTTCCATATATAACATCATGTCATCTGAAAACATGGATAATTTGCTTTCTTTCTTTTCCAATTTTGAT